>NC_136272.1:43647275-44117275 GCF_964187855.1 Myxine glutinosa | reverse complement strand
CTCGAGAAAGGCAGTCGGCCACGGCGTTGTCCTTTCCGGCGACGTGCCGGATGTCCATGGTGTATTCCGACACGGCGGAGAGTTGGCGCTGCTGGCGGGCCGACCACGGCTCCGTGACCTTGGCCATGGCGAAAATCAATGGCTTGTGGTCGACAAAGGCCGTGAACGGGCGGCCCTCCAGGAGGTGGCAAATGGCGGACGGCCAGGTACAGCCCGAGGAGCTCACGGTTGAAAGTGCTGTACTTCAACTCGTTGGGCAGGAGTTGCCGGCTGAAGAATGCGAGCGGCTGCCAGGCCCCGTTTACCCATTGTTCATGAACCGTGCCCACGGCGAAGTCGGAGGCGTCCGTGGTGAGGGCGATGGGAGCATGGGGTACCGGGTGGGCCAGCAGCGTGGCGTTGGCGAGGGCCCGTTTCACGCCGGTGAAAGCAGCGTCCATGTCCGTGGACCAGACGACGTCGCGCTTGGCCGGCTGGCCGCGGAGGGCGGTGTACAAGGGCCGCATGAGTTGCGCAGCTCGGGGCACGAAGCGGTGATAAAAGTTCACCATCCCGAGGAACTCCTGCAGCGCCTTGACGGAGCGGGGGCACGGGAAAGCGGCGATGGCCTCGACTTTGGCCGGTAGCGGCACGGCGCCATTCCGGGTGATGCGGTGGCCCAAAAAGTCGATCATCGCCGCACCAAAGTGACATTTGGCCGGGTTGACGATCAAGCCGTGCTCGCCGAGGCGGCCGAACAGCGTCCGGAGGTGGAGGAGGTGCTCGGCTCTGGACGTGCTGGCGACGAGGATGTCGTCCAGGTAGGTAAAGAGGAACGGCAAGTCGCGCAGCACGCCGTCCATCAGGCGCTGGAACGCCTGTGCCGCGTTTTTGAGGCCGAAGGGCATCCGGAGGAATTCGAAGAGGCCGAAGGGTGTAATAACGGCCGTCTTCGGGATGTCGGCTGGGCGGACGGGCACCTGGTGGTACCCCCGAATCAGGTCCACTTTTGAAAAAATGGTCCGCCCCGCCAACCGGGCAGAAAAATCCTGGATGTGCGTGACGGGGTACCTGTCGGGGGTAGTGGCGTCGTTGAGGCGGCGGTAGTCGCCGCATGGCCGCCATCCGCCCCCCGGCTTCGGGACGATGTGCAGCGGCGAGGCCCAGGCGCTGTCGGAGCGCCGCACGATGCCGAGGCGCTCCAGCACGGCGAACTCGGCCTTGGCGACGGCGAGGTTGGCTGGGTCGAGACGGCGAGCTCGGGCATACACCGGCGGGCCCGTAGTGGGAATATGATGCTCGATGCCGTGACGCACCGCGACGGCCGAAAACGTCGGTCGCGTGAGGGCCGGGAACTCCGCGAGGAGACGCGCGAAGTCGTCTGCCAACGGGAGGACGCAGGAAAGCTCGGTGGGCGCGGAACGGCTCAAGGCGCACGCCAGCGAGCTGAAAGTTTCGGCGTTGACAAGACGCCGGCCTTTAACGTTGACCAGCAGCCCATGGGCGCAAAGGAAATCGGCACCGAGCAAAGCCATGGGGATGTCCGCCGTCACGAACTCCCAGCGAAAGAGCTGGCTGCCGAAGCGGAGGGCGACGGTGCGTGGGCCGAAGGTGCGGATGGCGGAGCCGTTGGCCGCGATTAAGGAGGGGCTGCAAATGGCGGCCCGCCTGTCCTCCGCCGAAGCGGGAATGACGCTCAGCTGAGCGCCGGTGTCGCAGAGAAAACGCCGCCCCAACGCTTGGTCCGCGATGAATAGCAGGCTTCCGGAACGGCCGGCGCTCATGGCTGGTAGTGAGCGCCGGCCCAACCGTTTCCCGACTTGCCGAACGTGCACGGGGGTCGACATGATCGGGCCCGCCGCCCGAACCTGGCGTGGAAATAACACCAGGCCGGGTCTGGCGGGGGCTCCGGTCGACGCGTCGGGACCGGGCGACGCGGCGTCGCCGCTGCCAGTCGTGCCGGCCCGGCGGCCTCCGGGAAGGAAGCTGCGTCGCGGGCGTCGGGCAGGTGGGCAGGAAACTGCGCCGCGGGCGCTGACTGGGCCAAGGAGATTATGTTGCTGGTCTCGAGCTTTGGGGGACCCATGGGTCGCTACATCAGACTGTTTTGTGGGGCCCCAAGTCCCAAATGGGAAATGAAATATGATTGACACGTGATCTGGGACGTCCGAGTGTGGGAGGGGCGACGGGCGTGTGGGAGGGGCGAGCATATTAACCCCTCCCCCTGCCTTTTCACAAGAGGAGCGGGTGGGAGGAGCAACGCACAAATTGCGAATTGTCACGAGTCCTGAAAATGTCTGACGAGATCGCTGAATTTATAGAGGGTGTAAGAGGTTTCTGTCGTGTGATGCTGTCCCTGCTCCATGTGCGTGTTTCGTTCCGTGTCTTGCGGAATACCACACGTTTTTGCGACTCGAACGGGATCGTGTGAGATCTCGCGAGAGCACGCCACGCCGACGTTGCCTGACGAATAAAGCAGTTACTAAAATGGATCATTTCCTTTGATTCCCGTATAATTTTGTCCTAACACATCCTCAGGAGTCTTTAGGAGGAAGACCTCGAAATTTCCTCAAAGTGATTCGCCGATTGCAATTTGCCCATTTCCTCTGATAATACACCGCACGTATCCTGGCAACGAGTGACGCAACCGGATAAGTCGACACGTGCAAATGAGCGATTGATGAACTTCGAAATGTTCAGATACAAACACCGGTTATGTATAACACTCATAATCTGTACTATCAAAAGCCATTCATGTCTGTCTGTGGAAAAAGTTACACTACATACTTGTGTCTCCTAAATACCCCCGCACACGAAGCAAAAATCAGGGTTAAGCAATAGGGTCATTACCTCCGCCACCAAAGGTGGATGGAGGCTATAGTCAGGTTCACTATGTTTTTTTCGTTCAAAATCATGGTAGATTAGCAAACCTATACATTTTTGGAAACGTTATTACATGGAAAATCAGAAAATCAATGTTTACATTTGCCAATTCCGACCAATTCGATTCGACCAATTCGACCAATTCGACCAATTCGACCAATCGACCAATTCCATTCGACCAGTTCGACCATTCGACCAATTCGATTTGCCAATCAATTTGACCGACCTTTGCTTGTGTGGAACGGACTGTGAAAACGATGCGGACTATATTGTCGGATACGACACACAGGACAGTGATGACGAACTCTAAATGGCATATTCTGTAATCGTGTATGTTTGATGCCATTGACTGCCTGTGTATATTTTGTCATTGACTGCCTGTGTAGATGTGAAGTTATACTGACTGCATGTGTATATATGATTTTGCTGACTGCCTGTGTATGTTTGGTGATATGAATTATTGTGACACATTTTGATGTTATTAACTGCCTGTACAAAATGATAACATGTATTTGATTATGCAACTTATCGCGAATATAAAGACAGTATTTTGCAATTCAAAACCTTTGATTCGTGTCTTACCATTCCCCATAGCACTAATTTGATACTTTCATTGGATTCCTTGTCCCTGAAAATATAGGTTTAGTATATATTTTTAAAGTTTTTAGGGTAATTAGAGGCAGAAATAGAACAAAACATGTATTTTACAGTGGCCATTTTGAAAATCCAAAATGGCCGCCATACAGGTATCTCTCCAAATGTAAACATTGATTTTTAGTTTCCTTATGCTATAACCTTTCCAAAAATGTATAGGTTTGCTAATCTACCATGATTTTGAACGAAATATAATTTATTGACATAGTGAACCTGACTTATGTTTTCACCCCTGTCTCTTTGTTACTTGCAAAATCGAAGATTTTTCAAGAATATTGGTCGGTTGCGTTTGTGGTTCTGTCTGTCTGTCTGTCTGTCTGTTTGTTTGTCACCGGCCTACAAGTCACAATTTTCAACCGTTCTTCACAAAACTTCACCAAACGGCAGCGTTCGTCATAAGCAAGAAGCCTATTGTTTTTGGGGTCAAAAGGTCAACATAGGCCAAAGGTCAACATCGGCCAACTTTGCCAAATTTCTAAAATCCTCAATTTTCATCCGATTGCCTTGGCATTTGAAGAGGACTTGCAGATCTGATCACTGAATTCAACCACCAAGTTTTTTGAGGTCAACATAGGCCAAAAGGTCAACATAGGCCATGTTTCTAAAATCCTCAGTTTTCATCCGATTGACTTGAAAATTGAACAGCATTTGCACATTGTCACTAAATAGGAAAATTAACTATTTTTGAGGTCAAAAGGTCAGGTCAACTCAAGGTCAACCTTCCAAAATCATTTTTCATCCAAAAATCGTCACTTTTCTTCCTATTGACCCAAGCTTTGATCAAGATTATCAATTTTAATCTTGATGAAATGGACAATTTGCTGTATCAATGGAATTTTTTTTTCTTGGCGGGGGGGGGGGGGGGGGAGGGGGTGGAATTTGCAAGTATCGTGCTCTGCATGACGTCTTCTTGGTTGTTTGTTTGTGAACAAAATATCTCAAAAAGTTGTGGACAGATTCGGACAAAATTTGTCAGAGATGTAGCGTTTGTGACCAGGACGAAATTATTAGATTTTGGTGAAGATCCGGATTTGGATCCGGCTACTAGAATTTTAAAGTGATTCTTCACCATTGGAAGGTAGGGCCAAAAACTATACATAGTGGGATATCTCAAAAAGTTATGGATGTATTTGGACGAAACTTGGTTGTCTGGTTGGGTGTCTGACAGGGACAAAGAGATTCGATTTTGGTGAAGATCTGAATATGGATTCGGATATGACAATTATTTAATTTATTAAGTGATTCTTCACCATTGGGAGATGGGGCCAAAAACGATACATAGCAGGATATCTCAAAAAGTTGTGGACTGACTTGGACGAAAGTTGGTGGACAGGTTGGGTGTCTGACAAGGACAAATAGATTCGATGTTGGTGAAGATCTGAATATGGATTCGGATATGATAATTATTTAATTTATTAAGTGATTCTTCACCGTTGGGGGAAAAAAAAAAAACACCTTTAGAGGCCATTTTTCCCCGCAAGTGGGGGTTGGCCTTTTTCGGGCACCATGGTTGTTGTTGTTTTTTGGTCACCTTTTTGGAGCAATGTTTTACGGCCGGATGCCCTTCCTGCCGCCAACCCTGTTTGTCGCCTTTTTACGACAAACAGGGAATTACCAGTGTACTGGTACTGAATTAGCCGACCTCGGAAGGATGACAGGCTGAGTCAACCCCCCTGGCGTTAATTCAGTGATCGACCGGGATTCGAACCCAGGATCCTAGGATCCTAAAGCCCCAGTCATACCAGATTTGAGTGGCCACGAATCGCCCCGATCACCCCCGATCTGGCGATGCCCCGCACCAACACGACTTTTCGGCAAGATCGGCTGTAAATTTTCCCACAGTCATACCAAAACACCCCTGCCACGACTCCCGTACGATCGCGCCGTGACCGCCGTGCCGACAAAGCCCGATCCGCCAAGTGCGCGGCAAGATCTCCACAAGTCCTAGCCCGTGCCCACACATCTTCGCCCCGATGCGCCCCGATCCGCCCCGATCCACCCCGATCCCACTACGACCGCACTACGACCTCACTACGACCGCAGTACGCACACGTACGTGCCCACCCATCCGAGCCCGACTGCGCGGCGGCCGTCCTTGCCCTATATAAGAACGGCCAAGAATCGCGCCGACCTAACTACGATCTTAAAATTCAGACGACGCTAATTCACGTCATTTTTGTATGTCGTTTATATAAATCATCAACTCCAAGCCTTCCAATGATGCCGCCAGCCAGGAAGAGGGGGAGGGGATCCAGGAAGACGTGCACAATCACGCGGCCGCCGTGACCAGCTTGGATGTGATCGATGTGACCAGCTTGGAATCAGGAGATGAAATGATTTCGCCGCCGGGGATCGCCTATATATACCCGGTCTTGTGACAGGTCGTACTGGCGCCTACTGGTGCTTACTGCATGCTTACGGCAGTCTTGGCGGAGTCTTGTTAATTCGTGAGAGATCGGCAATGATCGTGAGTCATCGTACTGCTGCGCGAACGTGGTCGGGACGGATCGGGGCAATTCTTGGAAGATCGTGATGGCAGTCGTACGGCGTCCATGTGAGGACGTACGGCGGTCGTATCAGTGCTTGCTGGATGCGGAGCGAATCGTGGCAGCCAAGTTTCCCGACCGCCGCAAGACACTCCACGACCATTTTTCCAATGCCCACACGCGCCCGTATGACACCCTCCAGACAGCAGCAAGAGTTTGAAAAACGCCACGAATCGCCACGATAATTTTGAACAGTTCAAAATTGTCGGGGCGGCTTCCCGTCTCGACCCGAACTGCCAAGTACACCCCCGATCATCTAGGAATCGCCAGGACCCCAATACGATCTGGCCAAGAATGTCGCCCCGATCTTAGGTCGTGGCGATTCGTGGCCTGAAAATGGCCGGTATGACTGGGGCTTAAGCTGGCACCCTAGCCGCTAAGCCAACGCCAGGACGCCTTCGCCATTGGGAGATAGGGCCCAAAACAATACATAGCTGGATATCTCAAAAAGTTATGGACGGATGATTTTGATTAAATGTGATTCTGTATTGTGATTTTCTGATCGACTCTGGGATACAAAATGTTAACTGTTCACCTGGCGGAGGTATGCTCTCTACTCGGTGCCATTCTAGTTTCTGTCTGTTTTGTCAAGAAACGTCGATTTATGATCGAAGAACAACTTGATTTCAATTGAATGTTATATTTTGAACATGAATCAAAACATGAATCAGAAAAACGAACCTGTCGTTTAACAAAACTTTGGCTCTGAATTCGTCCCGATCACGCATGTGCAGAGAGGAGCGAGATAATATTGTTACTTTTGATGGGGTGGGAGATTGAGATTACCTTAGAAAAGATAAAACTGTATAGTGTAGTATGGTCTGTATATGAGTAGTTAGCCAATCTCGATGTAATAAGTAGGGACACGTCAGCTTAAGGATTGTCTTGTATGAATGTGTAGTGTGTACCATACGGAGGGTGGTGCTTTGTATAAAATTGCTATGGTATAAAGTTAGACAAACGTGTGTAAAACCTCATGTAAACCCCCAGGTGGGGAGAACCGGGTGTAGCTTAGGAGAAAGGGGGGCAGAGTGACGATTGTCTCCCGATGGGGGCAAGTGTTGTCCAGAGAGTGAGGGGAGGAGCCTGTGTCCCGTGTTTCGGGACACTTGAGGATCACGAGGACTGCGGAAAATTGACAGTATGCCAGTGGGTTTTCTGTAGGGTGTGCTGAGTGGATGCTGAGGAGAATCAGGAATGACCTGGTTTGATGAGAGCTTTGTGATTGGTTTTGTGATCGTGGTTTGCTGAGTGTCTTTGAGGAGAGCATTTGGAGGAGATCGTCCAGCCTGACTGCCTTCGCCATGTGCCTGTTCATCATCCTCATTGTCTCCTCACCACCTCGTGGCTGTTCAGTGGCACTCCTTCCTTTGAAGTCCCGACCACCAGAGAGAGATTTTTTTTTTGTACACAAAGTCAAGGCTCATGTAAGAGCTCACAGTTAAAACACAAAAACTTAAACAGAGACACTTAAAACATATAATAAAGGGAGCAGAAGACAAGAGTGGGAGAGAGAGGGAAGCTGAGGTCAGAGGGAAGCATTAGAAAAATTGGGGTCTGAGGAGGTATATGGGGTGCAGGGGAGTTGATGGGGGGGGGGGGGGGGAGGGTTGCCCCCCAAAATAGGTATTTTTTGGTTTATTTGTTTAAAGTCTTATGATTACGTTCGTATGATTGTACATGGTGCCTTGTCTCCTAGCAACCACTGAAACTGGTTTAAAATACCGTAATACTGTTTAAAATACCTTTAGTCAGTGTAGTATACTGCTTTATTCTACCAGGTGAGCACCCAGGGGTATTGCCCCTATTGTACACCGCACCTTTCCTATGCCATCTCCAGGCATTGCAAATCGTCATTGCCGGGCACCGAAGGGGGCTCGGCAGTGACGCACACTGAAAGGGAGTACTCAGTTTTCACTCTGGTTGTTTGCTTGTTTTCTTTCTTGTTTTCTTTCTTGTTTTCTTTCTTGTTTTCTTTCTTGTTTTCTTTCTTGCTTGTTTGTCCGGGCGATATCTCAGCCATCCTTTGGCTAGGAAGCTGAAATTTTGGTACAGTAGTGAGCAAGTCCTTTGTCAAAAACTGTATTTTTTGTTTTTTGATTAATCAATTAATTGAGGAGTTATTTAATTATTAGCTATTAATTAAGTACTTATTTAATTAATCAAATTTCCTTTCTCTTCTGACCATTAACTCAGGCACCTTTTGAGTTAGGAAGCTGATATTTGGACATTCCAATGATCAGGTGATTTGGCTGCAAAGGCTATTTTTGATTTATTAATTAATCAATTAATCAATTAATCGATTAATTATTTAATTATTTGATTAATGACCAATTTTTTTTTTTTTTAAGTTACAGATTCTGATGAAATGGTGGTGGTTTATGTGTTCTATGACCGAATTGATTAATAATTTAATTTTTTTATGATTATTATTTCTTTATTTTCATTATAAATCTTTTATTTAATTTCTTTCTCATTTGGCCAATATCTCAGGCACCTTTTGAGCTCGGAAGCTAATATTTGGACATAAGTGACCAAGTGATGTGGCTATCAAGGATATTTTTGATTTATTGATTAATCAATTAATCAATTAATCGATTAATTATTTAATTATTCGATTAATTACAAAAAAAAAAAAATTCAGTTACAGATTCTAATGAAATGGTGGTGTTCTGTGACCGAATTAATTAATAATTTAATTTTTTAATGATTATTATTTATTTATTTTCATTATTAATCATTTATTTATTTTCTTTCTCATTTGGCCAATATCTCAGGCACCTTTTGAGCTAGGAAGCTAATATTTGGACATGACAGTGACCAGGTGATGTGGCTATCAAGGATATTTTTGATTTATTGATTAATCAATTAATCGATTAATTATTTAATTATTCGATTAATTACTAAAAAAAAACAAAAAAAACTCAGTTACAGATTCTGATGAAATGGTGGTGTTCTGTGACCGAATTGATTAATAATTTAATATTTTAATGATTATTATTTATTTATTTTCATTATTAATCATTTATTTATTTTCTTTCTCATTTGGCCAATATCTCAGGCACCTTTTGAGCTAGGAAGCTAATATTTGGACATGACAGTGACCAAGTGATGTGGCTATCAAGGATATTTTTGATTTATTGATTAATCATTTAATCGATTAATTATTTATTGATTAATCAATTAATTATTTAATTTTTATCAATTGTTTATTTTATTAAATTTCTAAAAGATACATCTTCGGATGAAGCAGTAGTGGTTTAGTTATGCCATTAGCCAATTGATTAAGAAAATATTTTGTGATTAACTTTTATTGATTTTAATTATACAATTAATCAATCAATTAGTGTACACCTCTCCCTCCCAATGCAGTCTCTATGAGCTGCACTGCGGTATTGCCGGGCGCCAGAGGCGCCCCAGCAATGCCGCGCTGTAGGATATTTAATTATTTGGCATGGGGGCGGTGTACTTTGAATGTATCTGTACTTGTTTTTATGTCTCTTTTCTGATTTCCCCAGTTCAAGGATCGATTTATATGCAGTCAATATTTTACTGCTATCAAAATGAATGGGACAACATGTCTTCTAAAACAAGAACAAACCCAGTTGACTGAGCACCAGGCGGCGATAAAGACCGTGTAATAATAATGTGGCCTTAGAGCTAAAGGAAAATTCGGTCAATCGCTGGACAAGGAGCCATTTTTGATCCAAATTGGATTGTCCATGTGGTAGGTATGAACATCCTCAGATATGGTGAATAAAACTCAACACATGATGCCTTACCAAATTCTGTACAGTGTTACACTACCTCTTTTGATTTATTATTTTTCATACCGTGAATATACCCTAAAAACCTTGTTACCTTTACCTATAGCTGCCTGTCACTGTACTATCATTATGGCACCACCCACTCCCTCACTTGTATCTACGATGATCACTCCCAGGTCATTCTCTTACATTCTATAATCCCTATTTCCATCATTCTTACCCATCCGCAGCACTTTACATTTATTCAGGTAAATTGCGTCTGTCAATCTTGTGCCTAATTAACTGTGCCACACAAGGTGGATGCAGGTTATGTTTTCTCCCCTTGTCTGTTTGTCTTTGTTAGGACAAAGATTGAAAATTTTCGTCATATGTCGGTCTGTCTTGCTTGTTTGTTTGTTTGTTTGTCTGTGAGTGTGATAACTCGTGAATGCTTTCAGTTATCTTTCTCAAACTTTCCCACAGGATTCCAAAGGACAAAAGTGAAGCTGTCAATGTTTTTTGGCTTTATAGGTCAAAGGTCAAGGTTATCTCGTTTGTCCCGGCGATATTTCAGCATTCCTTTGAGCTAGGAAGCTGAAATTTTGGCAAAATAGTGAGCACGTGCTTTGTCAAAAACGGTATTTTAATATTTTTTTTGATTAATTAATTGATTAATTACTTAATTATTATCGGTTTATTACGTACTTATTTATTTCCTTTCTCATTTGGGCAATATCTCAGGCACCTTTTGAGGTAGGAAGCTGATATTTGGAAACGACAATGAACAAGTGATTTGGCTATAAATTGCCTTGATTTGGTATTTTTGATTTATTGATTTTGATTTATTGATTTATTGATTAATCGATTATTTATTTAATTTTTCAATTTACTTACCTGATTACTTAATTTTCAAAAAGTTACAGCTTCGGATGCAACAGTCGTGGTTTAGGAATGCTATTAGTCAATTGATTAAGAAAATTATTATTTTACGATTATTATTTATTTATTTTAAGTACACAATTAATCAACCAATAATTATTATTGAATCTCTCGATTTCGTCAGACTTCTTGTTTGTCTGTTTGTTTGTTTGGGAATGCGATGTCTCAAAAAGTTGTTGATGGATTCGGATGAAACTTGGTGGACAGGTTGGGTGTGTAACAAGAACAAGCCGATTCGATTTTGGTTCAGATCCGGATCCAGATCTGACCTATCAGTGGGATACAAAACGTAAACTATTCAGCCTGGCAGAGGTATGCTATCTACTGAGTACCATTCTTGCCTAGGAAGTATGTAGACTTTCCTGAATCTGATCATTCCCCCTTTCTCTCTCTCTCTCTGCTATCTACATTCCCTGACTTCCCTCCAAACTTTGTGTCATTGGCAAATTTGGAAAATCGACTCTTAATCCCATTGTCCAGATCATTGATCTAAATTATGAGAAATAATGGTCCTCGTATTGATCCCTGAGGCATCCCACTACTTACATCTTCCCAGCTATAAACGTCCCACTCACTGCCACATTTTTCTTCCGATCACAATTCCAGTTTCCAATCCAATTAGTTATTTATCTGCTCTGTCCCTTCTTCAATACTCATGGATTCACATTACCTGCCCGCTGAGATTTATCTTGTCTTAGCTCTCCCAGTTGCTTCTTAACTTCCTCCACCCATACCTGGAACTCTTCTCAAGGCTCTTCTTCCCATTCCCTCTCCAGCAAAATAGATTTTTTTTTGAGCTATTTGTAATTCTCCTGACTGTTTTTCCATAAATGTTGAACCAAAATAACTTTATAATAAGCCTGTCATCTCATTTTCAAAACTAACCACGCTCCCTGCGCTATTCCTCAATTAGCCCACACCTGTCTTAACCTGTATAATTACCTCTTATGGAATTAAAGACTGCCTTGATATTATTATTTGCTTATTATTCTTTGCCATATCTTTCTCATATTCTATTTGGTTTTGTTGGGTTATTTTCGAAACATGCCTTTGTTTACCCCTATTGATATGATTCACCAATTCGCTATGCCTCCACTCACTCCAGCTTCACCTTTGCCTGCACTCACTCCAACTTCACCTTTGCCTGCACTCACTCCAGCTTCACCTTCACCTTTGCCTGCACTCACTCCAACTTCACCTTTGCCTGCACTCACTCCAACTTCACCTTTGCCTGCACTCACTCCAGTTTCACCTTTGCCTGCACTCACTCCAGTTTCACCTTTGCCTGCACTCACTCCAACTTCACCCTTGCCTGCACTCACTCCAACTTCACCTTTGCCTGCACTCACTCCAGATTCACCTTTGCCTGCACTTACTCCAACTTCAACAATGCCTGCACTCACTCCAACTTCACCTTTGCCTGCACTCACTCCAGCTTCACCTTTGCCTGCACTCACTCCAGCTTCACCTTTGCCTGCACTCACTCCAGCTTCACCTTTGCCTGCACTCACTCCAGCTTCACCTTTGCCTGGACTCACTCCAGCTTCACCTTTGCTTGCACTCACTCCAGTTTCACCTTTGCCTGCACTCACTCCAACTTCACCTTTGCCTGCACTCACTCCAACTTCACCTTTGCCTGCACTCACTCCAGATTCACCATCTCACTGTAAAAAGTATTTCCGTGGACATTGATGACCGTTGACACATTACATATGAAGGTGAGTTTGAGAAAAGGAAGGAAAATGGGAGGGGATCCAGGATTAGGGAAGGAGAGTGGAAGAGTGAAAATAAATTTGGACAAGAGGGATGTCGCCAAAATTTGTCATTTTTGTGAAGATAATATGTGGATGGTTAGGATTAGCAAAGCACTTTGACTTCACCCTTCCATAATTGTGCGCACTTAGGTATATTTGACTATATGAATTAGTTTTCTCCTCATGATCACAAGATGGATACTCCATGGGGAGTGCAGTGAAAATGAGAGTCGATACGCCAGGTAAGCATCTGGAACACCCTGCTGACCTGTTAAGTCATAAAACCAGGAGGTGGAAGATCTTATTATTGGTGTTGATTGGGCTGTGCTGTGATTCCCAACAGCTTGTCTAATTGAACCTCGGGCTGGGTTGGCCCTGTTCGTGTTCCCTGGCTCAGGATCTAGAGAATCCGGTCTGAAATCCCATACATTATACCATTGTGTCCATTATCCACTAATGTCCTTGTAGTTCACATTAAAATGCACTGATGACTGATGTCTACTAATTTCCATTCTGTGAAAACGATGGAACTCCTGGAATGTTCACTCAGCCACACACTTCATCAGAACAACACATTGGCTTGAAAATCACATCCAAGTTATTTAATAATACCTGGCAAGAATGATACAGTTGGAAGTAGTTGTACTCTCGTGTACTTGTTGGCAGTTTAAGTTAATGTTAGAATTACTAATGGTTACTTTATTGCGATTTAAGTCTACTGTAGTAAGGATTGCCAGTAACTGAAGTGATTATATAGTTCTAGGTAGAGAGCATGTACCTCCGCCAGGTTGAACAGTTTACGTTTTGTATCCCAAAGATAGGTCAGATCTGGATCCGACATGAACCAAAATCTAATGGGCGAGTTCTTGTCACTTACTCAACTCATCCACCAAGTTTTGTCATGATCAAGTGACAACACACAAACAAACACACACGTTTTTGAGATATCATGCAACATATTGTTTTTGGCCCGAACACTCAATGGTGAAGAATTACTTAAAAATTAAATAATTCTCGTATCCGAATCCGCATTCGAATCTTCACCAAAACAGAATCAATTTATCCTTGTCACACACCCAACCTATCCACCAAGTTTCATCCGAATCCATCGACAACTTTTTGAAATATCCTGCTGTATGTCGGTTTTAGCCCAATCACTCAATGGTGAAGAATCGCGTTTTAAAATTCTCGGATCCAGATCCGGATCTTCCCCAAAATCTAATAATTTCGTCCTTGTCACATACCGAACCTCTCCACCAAATGTCGGCTGAATCCCTCCACAACGTTATGAGTTATTTTATTCACAGACAGACAAACAGACATGTAACGTCCATCCACCTTTGGTGGCGGCAGTAATGACGATGGTGATGCTGCTGCCTCGGGAGGGGAGATTGGCTCTTATGCGCCATGATGAGGGAAATGGGTTATTACAGAAAAATAGCGACGAATGCGTTTACACGAGGAGAAAAAGCGGCATCGTTCGGGTGGAAACGCAAAACATCAATTGTATTGAGAAATTGCCGAACCGACCTGGTGTTGGCTTAGCGGTTCGGGTGGTGGGCTTGGGATCCTGGGATCCGGAGTTCGTAATCCCAGGCGATCGCTGAATTAACGCCAGGGGGGGTTGACTCAGCCTGTCATCCTTCCGAGGTCGGCAAATTGAGCACCAGTTTACTGGGATGAATCTTCCCGATGTGTACCCCGATTTAGAATTGGTACACGGTATCCCTGTGCATCGTAAGAGGCGCTTAGGGTTGGCGTCAGGAAGGGCATCCGGCCATAAAAACAGGGAACCTCAAACATTGCCTCAAACAGGGAACCATGATTGCAATGGGACCGGCAAGGCTAACCCCCGCTCTAGTGGGGAAAAAATGGCCTTAAAACGATCATTCATTCATTCAGCGAATGTTTCCATATGTAGTAAATGGCGAAACTGCGAATGCCCAACCCAGGAATGTGTTTACATGTGGA
This sequence comes from Myxine glutinosa, assembly GCF_964187855.1. Classification (NCBI taxonomy): domain Eukaryota; kingdom Metazoa; phylum Chordata; class Myxini; order Myxiniformes; family Myxinidae; genus Myxine; species Myxine glutinosa. The sequence goes on along the minus strand of NC_136272.1, from coordinate 44,102,803 downwards.
GAGAGAGAGAGAGAGCAATTTTGTGTGGGTGGAAACTCAAAATCATAAATGTAGTGAGAAATTTATGAAACCTCCCACCCACCTTAGGACACCCGCTGGGACCCCAGAAAGTTTGGCGGGGCTAGTCCCAAAACTGAGGAAGTGGTTCCAGGATGGACCGACAGAGAGACAGACACTGATGCTGTATTATTTATACTAGCGTGACTCGGCACGCGTCTCACCACTCGTCGTTTCAGACTTCAGAGGGGTAGGCATATTTGACCATTTCGGTGTCTTTTGGGTCTTCATGGTGTTTTGGGTCTTCAGGGCCATTTGGGTCTTCAGGGTCTTTTGGTTCCTCTGGGCCTTTAAGGGTATTTTGGGTCTTTGGGGTGTTTTGGGTCTTCAGGGTCTTTTGGATCTTTGGTGTCTTCAGAGGCTTTTGGGTCTTAAGGGTCTTCGGTATCTTTTGGGTCTTCGGGGTCTTCAGGGGCTTTTTGGTCTTAAGGGTCTTTTGGTTCTTCTTGGTATTTAAGGGTCTTTGGGTCTTTTGGGGTCTTTTGGGTCTTCAGGGTATTTTTGGTCTTCGGGGTCTTTTGGGTCTTCGGGGTCTTTTTGGTCTTCAGGGTCTTTGGGGTCTTCGGGGTGTTTTGGGTTTTCTGGGTGTTTTGGGTTTTCTGGGTGTTTTGGGTTTTCTGGGTGTTTTGGGTTTTCTGGGTGTTTTGGGTTTTCGGGGTGTTTTGGGTCTTCGGGGTGTTTTGGGTCTTCGGGGTGTTTTTGGGTTTTCTGGGTGTTTTGGGTCTTCGGGGTGTTTTTGGGTTTTCTGGGTGTTTTGGGTTTTCGGGGTGTTTTGGGTCTTCGGGGTGTTTTGGGTCTTCTGGGTGTTTTGGGCCTTTGGGGTGTTTTGGGCATTCGGGGTGTTTTGGGTATTTGGGGTGTTTTGGGTATTCGGGGTGTTTTGGGTCTTCGGGGTGTTTTGGGTCTTCGGGGTGTTTTGGGTCTTCGGGGTGTTTTGGGTCTTCGGGGTGTTTTGGGTCTTCGGGGTGTTTTGGGTCTTCGGGGTCTTTGGGGTCTTCGGGGTGTTTTGGGTCTTCAGGGTCTTTGGGGTCTTCAAGGGTGATTTTGGGTCTTCAGGGGTCTTGGTGGTCTTTAGGGTCTTGGGGGAATTAAAGGGTCGTCAAAGGTCTGAGGGGTTTCAGCAGTCTAAACGTAATTAAGAGGGTGTTAATTTTATTTGAAGAAGAAGAAGACGTTTTCGTCACATATAAACATAGCGACAAACATAGCGACATAACCATATACGTTTGCTCTATTGTAATAAGATTTAAACGGCAGGAAAGTTGCATTCCCAAATTCAACAACTACAAATTATTATGAGCTCTTTCTCTATTCCATTAAGGTGAAGAAGAGGAGGAATGAGGAAAGAAGGAAAGATTTAAACTGATCCAAAATTAGCATCATGATGATTAATTATTTCCCATTACATTGCCTGGTAAAGGTCATGACCTTTGGTCTAGCAAAGGAATCTGAGACTGGATTAGATCATTCCATATCAATCTAGTTTTAAGGTTATTTATATGAACTGATCATTCCACCCCATCACTGAAACATTTTCCGTAGCAGGATTTCCATTTGGTCATTCTGAGATGTTCTCGATGACCCAACTATGATTCCTGGATTAGATCATTCCATATCAATCTAGTTTACTATGATTCCTGAGGGAGAGATCCAGATGAATAATCTATTAGACCTTATGGAGAAGTCCAGATGAGCGAAGTGCTGGGCCCAGGTCCAGCAATATTATGTGTTTTTTTTAGTCGGGATGGACGTTCAACACAGGGACGGGAGGAGGTAAGGTGTTGCAAAGGTACTTTTTTAGTAGCTAGATCTCATTGACGTAACCTGGGAGTGAAGAGATTGCTCAATGGTGCAAACTGTAGGTGTACAGCCTCCTGCTTTTAAGTTAATAGGTAAAAATTGAAAGTCGTATTCACTTGCATCACCAAAGGGACAGGAGAACTATTTATTTAACACTTGAATTAAATGTTTCTATTACATATGGGAATGTAATTGAGCTGCTATGTGCATAATTGCATGCTGGCAAGAGAAAATTAAAACCTGAGAGCTCGCACTATTAATTTCATTATTTGATTTCCAGAGTTTATAAATATTTGATCTTTTTTTTTGAAAGTAGACCTGGAACTTGCACATTGAGAGCTGAACTGGAAACTGCACGCCATAGGCCTAAGATGGAGCCTTACAAGGCCGAACCTAATTCAGGCCTCCTTTGTTCATGGTAAATATGGAAACTATGGTTTTGGTTTCCTTGTGATGCTATTGTCGCGTGATTTCCCAGGTGAACACCACAGGGATCACGGGTAGCCAAATCAAGCTTTTAACTCCGAGGTGACTGATCAAATGCGGATTTTACTATATATACGGAGGAAGAAAGAGAAGGGAAAACTGAAGAGCTTACCTGTTGTCCGCCGGCAGTCCCAAAGCCTGCAAAGAAAATAACTGAAACAAAACGGGTTCAAATGTACAAAAATACAAAAAAATATTCAAAAGGATTTATTAAAGCGGATTGCCGGGACAAAGAAAAGCGCGACGGTAAAACTAAGTTCCTAAACGGGACGTCCCCTACACCAGACTTGAACACAGACGAAGGGAAGAATAAATGAAAATAATGGGGTGTTTGCGCAATCAGATTTTAAGATTACCATTACAAAGTGAACAAAAGCACCAAATCTCTGGTGGTGGTGCTTTGAGTTAATTATTTTTTGGAAGGGATGCACTGAATTTCATGAAATTTGGGATGCACTGAAATTCAAGATGTGAATTTGTGAATTAGAAAACATGAATTTGAAGTTTTTCTGAATAAAACTCAAGAAAGCGGAAATGGATGTTGGTGAATTTTGGAACATATTACCTCGACGTACAAAGTACAGTGGGACCTCTAAATCCGAATTTAATTCGTTCCAGCGGCAGTTCGGATTGGGAAAAGTTCGGAATTAGAAACTATTTTCCTCATAAGAAATAATGGAAAGTGAATTAATCTGTTCCTGGACCCCAAAACCCCATTATCAAGACACTGTTAACTGCAAATACACATGATTCAAGGTAAAATAAGATGAGTAAATGCCCTAAATATCAAATAATAATAATAATAAAAACAAGAAATAAATGTACTAACATGAAAATAACTGCATTTACCTTAGTGGAGAGTTCTGATGGTGCATGTGGAAGCTGGAGAGGAGGAAGGAGGGAGAGGGTTTTATTGCTTGGAAGGTGAGGCACCTTCCAAGCTAACATCAGATGACTGTGCTTCTGGTGTTTGCTCTCTTTGTCTCTTAACACCACTTGTAGAGGGTTGGGGCTCACAAGGCTTGCTTTCTTTAGAGAACCACCTCTCCAAAGTTGCCTGGTGTTGGCGACTTTTCTTAATTTTTCTGAAGTGGTCAATCACATTGTCACTGACAAGTTAATGCTCCTGTTAACCACTGCTTTATGAGGGTGCCACTTTTCAACAATGGCCTGTGTTTTCGACCAATGGAAGCACAGTTCTCTAATTTCAGCACTGGAAATATGAACGACGCTCGTGGCGGGAAATATGAACGACGCTAACGCTATGTTGGCGGTTCGGTTATAGAAATACATTCGGAATTAGGGACAAAATTTTCTCGAATTTACGGTGCGGAATTAGAGTAGTTCGAGATGAGGGGCGTTCGGAATTAGGGGTCACTACTGTATTTACTTCTTAAATTTGGAACATATTACCTCGACGTACAAAGTATTTACTTCTGAAATTTGGAACATATTACCTCAACGTAAAAAGTATTGTTACTTTTGTGGGGGTAAACAATGAAATACCTTAGTCGAGACAGAATCGTGTAAATTAGAATGCTCCGAGTGTCGCGAAGAAGCCATCTCGATGTAGTAGGTAGGCGGTCTATCCGGGTAAAAGCGTTTGCATGTCGCCATATGGAGGGTGGTTTTGTGCTAGTTAAATAGGGTGCATGGTCAATAATCCCCTGTGTGTAAATGCCTCTTGTAATTTTTTCCCTAATGTTCTTGTACAAATCAGCCGGCCAGGCAATGGACTCATTTGCCCACCATGCCGCCAGGCCGACATAAACTGCATTTGCCGATCGGCACGTAAATCCCGCCTCATGACCGCTGATGTCATCCGAACATTCCCGAATGGAGATTAGACTCCGCCCCCCCCACCCCCCCCCCCCCGACGACTTGTAACGAGGAGGCCACGCTCCAGCCTTCGTGATTGGTGGAGGCACGATGGGATGATTGAGTAGAGCACGGTGATTGGACAGAGTGTAACGTCAGCGTGGAACATTCAAGAGCTGGAAAAAGTTTTTTGGTTTCTTGGTCCTGACATTCACTGGAGGCGGTCGCATTTCCCTTGTGTGCTGGCATTCAAGAGAACGGCTGTGTTCACATTTTCCTCGTTGTTCTGGCTTGGTCGCGGGCGGTGGCGCATCTTTTGCTTGTGTGCGATTGTGGAAAAAGACTAAACGGGAGAGGTTCGGGGCAGTCAGGGTCGCGGGAGGGGTCTCACGTTGGGACGACGGGGAGGTCAACTCCACGGCCGATTACCAAATAATTATATTTTCATTATCTTTTCCCCTTGTTTGTATAGGAGTCTGAGTGGAGTCGTCTCAATTAGGAATTATAGTTATTACCTCGCCTTTCATTTTTGTCTCTAGCATTTATTTTCATTGAATCCTTTATTTTTTGCATTTCATTCTTGTATTGTGGATTTTTCTGTCCCGTCTTTGAGTTTGTGGGTTCGGATTAACCCCGTGTGAGCCTTCCCGATTAGGTAATTAAACAACGATTATGATTAGCCAAAGACCATCCCGCCAAGGTTCGAAGTACGCCTTGGAGTTAAAGCTTGTTTCGGTTATTAGTCTGAGGCCGGTCTTCATCGGCCACGGATAGGACAGTATTTACTTCTGAAATTTGGAACATATTACCTCGACGTACAAAGTAATTACTTCTGAAATTTGCAGCCGATTTCGTCCAGTAGAAGCCGAGAAACGAATTTTCAGTCCCCATGTTAAAGTTGCATACAGAGAAATAATCCCATATATAACGGAGGGGCGCTTTGCACCTCCATTGATACAGCTGATTGAAGAGTTGTTACATGTTGGGACTGTACATGAGGATGTGATAGACAAATCAAAAGGATTTTTATGCCTCCGCCAACAAATTCGCCGGAGGCATTATGTTTTTGGGTTGTCCGTCCTTCCATCCTTCCATCCGTATGATCTGAAGTATTTATTACTCTCAGATGAGGGAGAAAGCCTGGTATGATTTTAATTACAGCAGAAAAAACATGGATACTCAGGAACAATGAACACACACAGAAATATGAATCACCAGCATATTTCTCCCCGAGTCCTTGTATAAAATCATTTATATAGTGTTCAGCTGTTTATTTTAGAAAAGGTGGTTGTGAGAGTTTGAAGTTGCAAGGCAGGTGGCTGGGAGGAGGAGGGTGGAGAAGGGGGGCCTTGAGGAGACATCAACATTGACATCACAAAGTTGGGTCCCAGCAATCCAGCCATTAATCCCGGTTGGTTACTGAGACAACAACGTTCTCCAAGGCCCGAATTACCCAGATATTAGTTGTAAACATGCAGTTCTCCCTCCGTCAGCCTCCGCCAAGCTGTCTGACATCAAAGAAAGACAGCCTTGAGATGCCAAGCTTTTCCACCTGGCAGGAGATCATAATAGACTTGTTCTCACCCCATCTGATTGATTACAGTGTGTAGAATTTAAAATCCATTTTGCGTGATATGTTATTCTACAATAGTTGATCTATCCCCAATATATTGTAACGAATTTGGAAAGTGTAAAGAATGTGAGAACTGGTTTGCTGTGTTTTAACTGACCCTCGTAGAGTAAATAAGGTCGAAAGACGTCCCCCTAGTTAATTCCATGAAACTTACACACAGGCCACGATATATCTTTTTAAATAGCTTATTTCCTTATTCTATGTAGGCTAAATATGTGTTTCCCACTAGATTGGCTCTGCATTGCATCAAACGAAATAAGCGTAGGCCCCTTTCAATTTCCCCAATCATCTCCGCTCTCCAAAGATCCTTTCAAAAGCGGTGCGAGTGGTGTTCAATCCCGCAAGCCGCCATTGCCCATGTGCTAATCTCGGAGAAGAGGGGGGTAGGAGCCGCCAACTCACAGGCGTGGCACGTCGTCATGATCAAAGGGGGAATCGGACAGCCCTAACAGCCAACCAGCACCGCGGTGAGCGACCCGGTAGGCGTGCCCTCGCAGCCGGCGGCTTGATTCCGACCCGAGTAATAAAAGCGACTGCTTCGGCAGATGACATGAGAGATGAGATGGCAGATGAGATGAGAGATGAGCTGTGAGATGAGAGATGAGATGGCAGATGAGATGAGATGAGAGATGAGCTGTGAGATGAGAGATGAGCTGTGAGATGAGAGATGAGAGACGCTCCAAAAAAGGAGAGGTACTTGGAGATGAAACAAGCTTTGGAGAGACGCGCTGAGAGGAGGGAGACGGCTCCACCAGAAGGAGAGGAGCAGGTGTGACCGAGCCAGCGCGTGACGTCCACAGCATCAGCAGCGTCGACGTGACCGAGGGTTTTCCCGCCAAAAACGTGAAGAGTGGGAGCTGCTACCTCCAGCCCTGCTGGTTGCAGGGACCTGACCCTGCCTCCCTCTCCAGCAACCCACCTCCGCCATTCCTGCCTGCAATTTCCCCCGTGTAAGTGTGAACGTCGTCTGTCTTAATCGTTGTCCTGGGGTTAAGTAAACTGCATAGATAAGCTAACGATTCACTGTGTGACTGCTTCTTCCATCCATTGCTTGTAAATAACTTTGATCGCTCCTTCTTTTTGCTTGTGTGTATAATAAATCCTGTTATTCCTCCGAACTCTGTCTTCTTCTCTCTTCCTTCTCTTTCGGTCGCTTTAGAGGTTTCCATATTGAATATCTGTGGCGCGATTTGGTCAACGTTGGGGGAGTCGGGCTAATCGGGGATCCTGTAACGGTCGCGGTTGACCATCCGCTCGGCCCAAAGTAACATCTTGTCCGCGACCCGTAACAATTGGTGTCAGGAGTGGGATACGAGGCCCGAACCAAATTTTTTAAAACGTGTAGAAAAAAAAAATTTGGTCAAAATTACGAGCTGCCGAAATTTTGTTGTTTTATAAAACCCGAATTTTGAGATCGCGCCATGGACAATCAAGGCGATCGGATGTCGGTGGGGGAGATAGACGGGTTAGGGGTAACCCAGGATCAGAGGGGAGAAATGGAGGAGAGAAATAAGTAGGTGGTTGAGGGAGTATCAGGCGCGCAAAATGGCGCTCTCGCGCACGAGGTTACAGGCACACAAAATGGCGGCCTCCCGTACGTGACGGCGATAGCCGGACCCGCAGTGCCAATGGACTGGGGCGTTTTGATGATGCATTTCAGTGCCGCTCTGAGAGGTGACAGTAAGGGATTTGATGCAATGATGGCTACTCAGGGGCTAGACGCGAAAAAAGCGAGGCACGAAGCAAGGTACAACCCAGTTGGATTTCGGGAGCAAATGAACGCCACGGTAAAAAGAATACAGGAAGACATTGACCGCAGGTTGGGCGAGCAGGTCCCACGGGTGCACGAGGAGGTAACGCGGGTCGAGAAGCGCCGGTTGAACGAAGCGGAGAAAAGCGCGGGTACAATGACGGGGGTAGAAATCGCGACACGGGGTTTGGAAAAGCCGGCGACCGATGAGGTAGAGGGAATTTTATTAAAGCCAACGGTCGTCGAGGTGAGTAAAGAAAAAGCGGCAGTGGGCATTGAAATTGAAGAGATGACGGAGGTAGCCCGGGAATTGCAGGGAGAAATGGAAAATGTACAAAGTCCCTGCTCAAATCATGATGATGTACTCGCTAATCCAAATGGAAGTTTGCAGGTTTTGGTGCAGGGAGGAAGAAGAACCCCGAAGGTGAGACGTGCTGTGTATTGTGCGGGGAGATTTTGTAAGAGGATGTTTGGCGACAAAAGAATTTTCGCGCGCTTGGGATCGAGGAGGCATCCGGGCGTTGGTGAAGGGTCCCGTGTGAGTGGAAATGGCACGCGTGTGAGGAAAAAGTGTGCGTCGGCGAGTGGGTGTGTTATAAAGTGTGGGAATGAAACCGAGTGCGAGCGAGAATGCACGTCGGGGTGTACGGAGTGTGACACGGAGAGTAAGGTGGTGGTGGAGGGTGTGCGAGGAAGCACACCTGAGTTGGTCATGGTGCGAGTGTGGGAGAGCCCATGTGAGCGCGTTAGTGGGTGGATGCCAGAGTGCACGCCCATGGTGAGTGTTACGGAGGACGTAACGGAGGAGAGGTGTGGACCGAGGTGTGCGCAAGAGTGTGCGTGAGAGGTGTGGTGTGTAACAGGGAGAGCGTTTGTGGAATGTACGGACGGCGTTGGAATGCCGGGTTTTGTGAGGGTGAAAGGGGTAGCGTATGCGTGTGAGCATGCCGGTGAAGCATCGACGGTAACCGGGTTAGCGGTTAGGGCGACGGATAGCCGATGCGAGCACTCGGTGCGAGGAGCCCTTTGTTGGATGCGAGGCCCGGCGCGGATCGAAGCTGCGTCGTTTCTCTTCAAAGCGTCGTTGCCGATTCGGGCTTGGCCCCGCCCCGCACGGTCGAGTCCGGGCCTTGTCGGGCCAGGCGACCGGTCCGGTTCAAGGGCGAGTGGGAGGAAGCGGAACGGTGCCCCCTCGTGGGGACGGGGTTCCGACCGAGGGAGATTGAGCCATCAGGCCCGGGACCGCAAGGTGCCGCACCGAGATAGTGCGTGGAATCTCGGCCCGACCAAACCACCTCCCTTGAACCGAAAGCCGGACGGATTCAACCTGCAGGCGACCAAACCACCCGCATTCATTGCTCGGCTTTGCGAAGCCGAGTTTAATGATGTCATGACGCACCGAGGCTAGGATATAGCGGACTGTGGTGATGATGATAATAGTGATAGTGGTTTTGATCCAAAATTTAGAAAGGTGAATAGAATTGGCAGTAATTGGAAAATTTTTGATTGGTTGAAATTTGGTGAGCAAAATTGAGAGTGGGATCTCCCCGATGTGGTGGGATGGCAACTCTGTCATCCCTCACAAAAAGGGGGGGGAGCAAAGGAGCACTCATTTATGGGGTTGATGGCAGTGAAAACTAGCCCGGGTGGGTTAGGATATTGTGTGTAGGGCCCTAGAAGATGACATTAGGTAACGTTAAGATTAGTTAGTGACAAGGATACCTGTAGTGGGGACGCAGGTAGATTATTGTGGATTATAATGACGTGGTATGTGCTTAGTTTAAAGGGAAGACAGGGAGCACTAAGTTAGCAGGGCAACAGGTAGTTAGATGAGATGATGCCGTGTGTTTGAGGATTGGAAGTGTATAAGGAACAGGTGTGATTGCACAGGTGTGCAACTGAACAGGTGTATGGAGCAGTGTATGAGGGAGTAGTGGTGATTGCGTGTGGTGTTGACCAAATGGTCCAGGAAGGAAGGAGGGTGCAGGGGGCACCAGGTGTGAGTGCACAGGTGTGCACCAACAGGTGAATGGAATAAATGGTATGGAGTATTGGAATGGATGGTAGTGGAGTGAGTATGGTGGAAACTATGGAGTGGAGTGGATGGTGCGAAGGTGTGAATGGGGGAAGAGTGGACCCCCATCACGAATACCCAGGGCGGGTAGTGTAAGTTTAGGTGGAGGGTATAGGTAAATTGTGGTTGGATATTGGCATCTGTGGTGCGGGTGGAAGAATGGTATTTGGATGGGTACATTAGTGTTGTGGAAATGGCTGGGCGTGTAGCCTGTTAGTGTGTGTAGTTGGTTTGGGCACTCCACCACTGTGAGGATGTCAGCCAGGTGAGGCCGCAGGTGGGCTCTGGGAGCCGTTAGAGTTGTTGTGGATGGGGCCCGAGGATCCGGAGGACGGACCCGGGTAGCCCAGTGCCAGAGGGGTGACAGAGCCAGGAGGGGCCTTCCCCAGTTAGTTAGGTTAGGGTGAGGAGCTAGGTAAGCTCGGGTGGCAACTGCAGTGGTGGAGGTGTGCAGGTGGGTAGACCTGCTGGGAGAGCTACACGTCACAGCCCAGAAATTGTGCAAGGGCACCGGGAGATGAATCGGGGGAGTGAGACCCCAAATTGAGCAGCACCACAGTTTGGTCAATGGGAATTGGTTTTTAGAACCCATAGTGTAAGTGGCCAATGGATTGGCAGGGAGAGACCCCGGGTAGTGTAAAGTGTGTTAAGGTCATTTAGAGGATAGTTAGGATTGGAGTCTCCTCGCACTATCTGCATCCACTCACCTGAGATGAGGTAACTCCACACCATGCCATGTTTTATTATTTTTCATTAATGCAAATGTTTTGGATTGTGAGACGCATCATGACGTGGGTGTGACATTGTGCGTAATTCCATCTCTCTCTCCTTATGAGGATTGATGATGAATTGGTGATGGCAAATTTTGGATAGGGGGATTGGAGACGAATTTGGTGTAGAAGGGAAAGATGGGGAAGACAAGACGTAGTGACGAATTTGTAAAGGTGTAAATTGTTGTAAATATGGGGTAAGGGCAAGGGTAGTGTAGGTGACAGGGGGGGTGACGTATGGTAGGGACGAGTTTTTCTCACTTCGCTCTCCGTACGCACTTCACCCTGCATTGCCTTTATTGACGTGTACCCTTGTGACCTTACCCCTCGCTCATTTGTCTTCCCCCCTTTTGTCTCCCACTTGAGGACCTGTGCGCCATTGGGCGCCGAGGGGAGCGTGCGTGAGGTGGCCATTGTGCGCACGAGATTCTCAGAACCAGCATGCATTGTGTTGATGTACCACTTTATGGACCGCTGTTCTGCGGCCAAGTACCACTTGATGGACCCCAGGTTCTGGGGCAGGGCACCTCTGTTGGAGACCGGCCATAGTGGCCAGGGAATCTTGCTTGCGGACCTCGGTAAGGTGGCACCTATGCCAAACAGGTGGACCACCCTTAGTTGGCCCCTGAGGCCCTAAATAAAAATGAACACAAGTTGTGCTTTTTATTATTTCCAAGTAGGCCGCATGAAGCCAGAAGACGTCGGGAAGAACATCGGCCCAGCAGAAAAAGAGAAGACCACCACCAGTTGTTTTGTTGTGTTTATTATGAACAGTGGTGACTGTGCACCGAGTGGTGCTTTTGGTGCTTTGTGGTGCTTTTGGGTGCTTTGGTGGTATTGGTACTGGTGCATCGATGCAATGCGTGCTGTCTCCTCCCTCCCAACAGGAATTTCTTTTTCTTGTTCCCTAAAAAGAAAAAAAAAACACAGGTCCTGGGTTGCGTTGTAAATAAGAAATAACGTCACTGTAAACAAGTGAATCCTCTTGGATTGCGCTGAGGTTCGGGCATGGAATTTCTAGGAGGAAGTATAATTTGTATGCAATGAAAGTACATGTAATATGGGATCGAGTAAGATCGAGTAAGCTTCACCAGTGCGCGTGCGCGAATTTACGTCACGTCGGCAGCGAGAAGGCGTTCCCCAACACGAACCAATCAGGAACTGCCACGCCCACTTATATGATCTCAGAATTCCTGTGACAGGAATTAGCGTTACACTGGCTGGAAGTCATTCGCTAGAGGCGCTTCCTCAGCGCCAATCACCAGTGCGCGTGCGCGAATTTACGTCACGTCGGCAGCGAGAAGGCGTTCCCCAACACGAACCAATCAGGAACTGCCACGCCCACTTATATGATCTCAGAATTCCTGTGACAGGAATTAGCGTTACACTGGCTGGAAGTCAATCGCTAAAGGCGCTTCCTCAGCGCCAATAATGCTCCCCACCGTAAATGTATAGTTTGAGAACAATTCCGTAATTCGGTTAGCTGTGGGCTTGAGTCTGTTAGACAGGGTGCAATGCAATAGGGGGACATACTTATTTGTGTTTTAAAATCGTCACACTCAGAGTCAGGTTAAAAGTAGAGGGAACTACACCTACGTGTCACACTAAATTAAAGTTGTAGGCCCGGGGACGGACCTGAAGAAAGGAGGGTGCAGTGTAACGAATTTGGAAAGTGTAAAGAATGTGAGAACTGGTTTGCTGTGTTTTAACTGACCCTCGTAGAGTAAATAAGGTCGAAAGACGTCCCCCTAGTTAATTCCATGAAATTACACACAGGCCACGATATATCTTTTTAAATAGCTTATTTCCTTATTCTATGTAGGCTAAATATGTGTTTCCCACTAGATTGGCTCTGCATTGCATCAAACGAAATAAGCGTAGGCCCCTTTCAATTTCCCCAATCATCTCCGCTCTCCAAAGATCCTTTCAAAAGCGGTGCGAGTGGTGTTCAATCCCGCAAGCCGCCATTGCCCATGTGCTAATCTCGGAGAAGAGGGGGGTAGGAGCCGCCAACTCACAGGCGTGGCACGTCGTCATGATCAAAGGGGGAATCGGACAGCCCTAACAGCCAACCAGCACCGCGGTGAGCGACCCGGTAGGCGTGCCCTCGCAGCCGGCGGCTTGATTCCGACCCGAGTAATAAAAGCGACTGCTTCGGCAGATGACATGAGAGATGAGATGGCAGATGAGATGAGAGATGAGCTGTGAGATGAGAGATGAGATGGCAGATGAGATGAGATGAGAGATGAGCTGTGAGATGAGAGATGAGCTGTGAGATGAGAGATGAGAGACGCTCCAAAAAAGGAGAGGTACTTGGAGATGAAACAAGCTTTGGAGAGACGCGCTGAGAGGAGGGAGACGGCTCCACCAGAAGGAGAGGAGCAGGTGTGACCGAGCCAGCGCGTGACGTCCACAGCATCAGCAGCGTCGACGTGACCGAGGGTTTTCCCGCCAAAAACGTGAAGAGTGGGAGCTGCTACCTCCAGCCCTGCTGGTTGCAGGGACCTGACCCTGCCTCCCTCTCCAGCAACCCACCTCCGCCATTCCTGCCTGCAATTTCCCCCGTGTAAGTGTGAACGTCGTCTGTCTTAATCGTTGTCCTGGGGTTAAGTAAACTGCATAGATAAGCTAACGATTCACTGTGTGACTGCTTCTTCCATCCATTGCTTGTAAATAACTTTGATCGCTCCTTCTTTTTGCTTGTGTGTATAATAAATCCTGTTATTCCTCCGAACTCTGTCTTCTTCTCTCTTCCTTCTCTTTCGGTCGCTTTAGAGGTTTCCATATTGAATATCTGTGGCGCGATTTGGTCAACGTTGGGGGAGTCGGGCTAATCGGGGATCCTGTAACGGTCGCGGTTGACCATCCGCTCGGCCCAAAGTAACATCTTGTCCGCGACCCGTAACAATTGGTGTCAGGAGTGGGATACGAGGCCCGAACCAAATTTTTTAAAACGTGTAGAAAAAAAAAATTTGGTCAAAATTACGAGCTGCCGAAATTTTGTTGTTTTATAAAACCCGAATTTTGAGATCGCGCCATGGACAATCAAGGCGATCGGATGTCGGTGGGGGAGATAGACGGGTTAGGGGTAACCCAGGATCAGAGGGGAGAAATGGAGGAGAGAAATAAGTAGGTGGTTGAGGGAGTATCAGGCGCGCAAAATGGCGCTCTCGCGCACGAGGTTACAGGCACACAAAATGGCGGCCTCCCGTACGTGACGGCGATAGCCGGACCCGCAGTGCCAATGGACTGGGGCGTTTTGATGATGCATTTCAGTGCCGCTCTGAGAGGTGACAGTAAGGGATTTGATGCAATGATGGCTACTCAGGGGCTAGACGCGAAAAAAGCGAGGCACAAAGCAAGGTACAACCCAGTTGGATTTCGGGAGCAAATGAACGCCACGGTAAAAAGAATACAGGAAGACATTGACCGCAGGTTGGGCGAGCAGGTCCCACGGGTGCACGAGGAGGTAACGCGGGTCGAGAAGCGCCGGTTGAACGAAGCGGAGAAAAGCGCGGGTACAATGACGGGGGTAGAAATCGCGACACGGGGTTTGGAAAAGCCGGCGACCGATGAGGTAGAGGGAATTTTATTAAAGCCAACGGTCGTCGAGGTGAGTAAAGAAAAAGCGGCAGTGGGCATTGAAATTGAAGAGATGACGGAGGTAGCCCGGGAATTGCAGGGAGAAATGGAAAATGTACAAAGTCCCTGCTCAAATCATGATGATGTACTCGCTAATCCAAATGGAAGTTTGCAGGTTTTGGTGCAGGGAGGAAGAAGAACCCCGAAGGTGAGACGTGCTGTGTATTGTGCGGGGAGATTTTGTAAGAGGATGTTTGGCGACAAAAGAATTTTCGCGCGCTTGGGATCGAGGAGGCATCCGGGCGTTGGTGAAGGGTCCCGTGTGAGTGGAAATGGCACGCGTGTGAGGAAAAAGTGTGCGTCGGCGAGTGGGTGTGTTATAAAGTGTGGGAATGAAACCGAGTGCGAGCGAGAATGCACGTCGGGGTGTACGGAGTGTGACACGGAGAGTAAGGTGGTGGTGGAGGGTGTGCGAGGAAGCACACCTGAGTTGGTCATGGTGCGAGTGTGGGAGAGCCCATGTGAGCGCGTTAGTGGGTGGATGCCAGAGTGCACGCCCATGGTGAGTGTTACGGAGGACGTAACGGAGGAGAGGTGTGGACCGAGGTGTGCGCAAGAGTGTGCGTGAGAGGTGTGGTGTGTAACAGGGAGAGCGTTTGTGGAATGTACGGACGGCGTTGGAATGCCGGGTTTTGTGAGGGTGAAAGGGGTAGCGTATGCGTGTGAGCATGCCGGTGAAGCATCGACGGTAACCGGGTTAGCGGTTAGGGCGACGGATAGCCGATGCGAGCACTCGGTGCGAGGAGCCCTTTGTTGGATGCGAGGCCCGGCGCGGATCGAAGCTGCGTCGTTTCTCTTCAAAGCGTCGTTGCCGATTCGGGCTTGGCCCCGCCCCGCACGGTCGAGTCCGGGCCTTGTCGGGCCAGGCGACCGGTCCGGTTCAAGGGCGAGTGGGAGGAAGCGGAATGGTGCCCCCTCGTGGGGACGGGGTTCCGACCGAGGGAGATTGAGCCATCGGGCCCGGGACCGCAAGGTGCCGCACCGAGATAGTGCGTGGAATCTCGGCCCGACCAAACCACCTCCCTTGAACCGAAAGCCGGACGGATTCAACCTGCAGGCGACCAAACCACCCGCATTCATTGCTCGGCTTTGCGAAGCCGAGTTTAATGATGTCATGACGCACCGAGGCTAGGATATAGCGGACTGTGGTGATGATGATAATAGTGATAGTGGTTTTGATCCAAAATTTAGAAAGGTGAATAGAATTGGCAGTAATTGGAAAATTTTTGATTGGTTGAAATTTGGTGAGCAAAATTGAGAGTGGGATCTCCCCGATGTGGTGGGATGGCAACTCTGTCATCCCTCACAAAAAGGGGGGGGGGGCAAAGGAGCACTCGTTTATGGGGTTGATGGCAGTGAAAACTAGCCCGGGTGGGTTAGGATATTGTGTGTAGGGCCCTAGAAGATGACATTAGGTAACGTTAAGATTAGTTAGTGACAAGGATACCTGTAGTGGGGACGCAGGTAGATTATTGTGGATTATAATGACGTGGTATGTGCTTAGTTTAAAGGGAAGACAGGGAGCACGAAGTTAGCAGGGCAACAGGTAGTTAGATGAGATGATGCCGTGTGTTTGAGGATTGGAAGTGTATAAGGAACAGGTGTGATTGCACAGGTGTGCAACTGAACAGGTGTATGGAGCAGTGTATGAGGGAGTAGTGGTGATTGCGTGTGGTGTTGACCAAATGGTCCAGGAAGGAAGGAGGGTGCAGGGGGCACCAGGTGTGAGTGCACAGGTGTGCACCAACAGGTGAATGGAATAAATGGTATGGAGTATTGGAATGGATGGTAGTGGAGTGAGTATGGTGGAAACTATGGAGTGGAGTGGATGGTGCGAAGGTGTGAATGGGGGAAGAGTGGACCCCCATCACGAATACCCAGGGCGGGTAGTGTAAGTTTAGGTGGAGGGTATAGGTAAATTGTGGTTGGATATTGGCATCTGTGGTGCGGGTGGAAGAATGGTATTTGGATGGGTACATTAGTGTTGTGGAAATGGCTGGGCGTGTAGCCTGTTAGTGTGTGTAGTTGGTTTGGGCACTCCACCACTGTGAGGATGTCAGCCAGGTGAGGCCGCAGGTGGGCTCTGGGAGCCGTTAGAGTTGTTGTGGATGGGGCCCGAGGATCCGGAGGACGGACCCGGGTAGCCCAGTGCCAGAGGGGTGACAGAGCCAGGAGGGGCCTTCCCCAGTTAGTTAGGTTAGGGTGAGGAGCTAGGTAAGCTCGGGTGGCAACTGCAGTGGTGGAGGTGTGCAGGTGGGTAGACCTGCTGGGAGAGCTACACGTCACAGCCCAGAAATTGTGCAAGGGCACCGGGAGATGAATCGGGGGAGTGAGACCCCAAATTGAGCAGCACCACAGTTTGGTCAATGGGAATTGGTTTTTAGAACCCATAGTGTAAGTGGCCAATGGATTGGCAGGGAGAGACCCCGGGTAGTGTAAAGTGTGTTAAGGTCATTTAGAGGATAGTTAGGATTGGAGTCTCCTCGCACTATCTGCATCCACTCACCTGAGATGAGGTAACTCCACACCATGCCATGTTTTATTATTTTTCATTAATGCAAATGTTTTGGATTGTGAGACGCATCATGACGTGGGTGTGACATTGTGCGTAATTCCATCTCTCTCTCCTTATGAGGATTGATGATGAATTGGTGATGGCAAATTTTGGATAGGGGGATTGGAGACGAATTTGGTGTAGAAGGGAAAGATGGGGAAGACAAGACGTAGTGACGAATTTGTAAAGGTGTAAATTGTTGTAAATATGGGGTAAGGGCAAGGGTAGTGTAGGTGACAGGGGGGGTGACGTATGGTAGGGACGAGTTTTTCTCACTTCGCTCTCCGTACGCACTTCACCCTGCATTGCCTTTATTGACGTGTACCCTTGTGACCTTACCCCTCGCTCATTTGTCTTCCCCCCTTTTGTCTCCCACTTGAGGACCTGTGCGCCATTGGGCGCCGAGGGGAGCGTGCGTGAGGTGGCCATTGTGCGCACGAGATTCTCAGAACCAGCATGCATTGTGTTGATGTACCACTTTATGGACCGCTGTTCTGCGGCCAAGTACCACTTGATGGACCCCAGGTTCTGGGGCAGGGCACCTCTGTTGGAGACCGGCCATAGTGGCCAGGGAATCTTGCTTGCGGACCTCGGTAAGGTGGCACCTATGCCAAACAGGTGGACCACCCTTAGTTGGCCCCTGAGGCCCTAAATAAAAATGAACACAAGTTGTGCTTTTTATTATTTCCAAGTAGGCCGCATGAAGCCAGAAGACGTCGGGAAGAACATCGGCCCAGCAGAAAAAGAGAAGACCACCACCAGTTGTTTTGTTGTGTTTATTATGAACAGTGGTGACTGTGCACCGAGTGGTGCTTTTGGTGCTTTGTGGTGCTTTTGGGTGCTTTGGTGGTATTGGTACTGGTGCATCGATGCAATGCGTGCTGTCTCCTCCCTCCCAACAGGAATTTCTTTTTCTTGTTCCCTAAAAAGAAAAAAAAAACACAGGTCCTGGGTTGCGTTGTAAATAAGAAATAACGTCACTGTAAACAAGTGAATCCTCTTGGATTGCGCTGAGGTTCGGGCATGGAATTTCTAGGAGGAAGTATAATTTGTATGCAATGAAAGTACATGTAATATGGGATCGAGTAAGATCGAGTAAGCTTCACCAGTGCGCGTGCGCGAATTTACGTCACGTCGGCAGCGAGAAGGCGTTCCCCAACACGAACCAATCAGGAACTGCCACGCCCACTTATATGATCTCAGAATTCCTGTGACAGGAATTAGCGTTACACTGGCTGGAAGTCATTCGCTAGAGGCGCTTCCTCAGCGCCAATCACCAGTGCGCGTGCGCGAATTTACGTCACGTCGGCAGCGAGAAGGCGTTCCCCAACACGAACCAATCAGGAACTGCCACGCCCACTTATATGATCTCAGAATTCCTGTGACAGGAATTAGCGTTACACTGGCTGGAAGTCAATCGCTAAAGGCGCTTCCTCAGCGCCAATAATGCTCCCCACCGTAAATGTATAGTTTGAGAACAATTCCGTAATTCGGTTAGCTGTGGGCTTGAGTCTGTTAGACAGGGTGCAATGCAATAGGGGGACATACTTATTTGTGTTTTAAAATCGTCACACTCAGAGTCAGGTTAAAAGTAGAGGGAACTACACCTACGTGTCACACTAAATTAAAGTTGTAGGCCCGGGGACGGACCTGAAGAAAGGAGGGTGCAGTGTAACGAATTTGGAAAGTGTAAAGAATGTGAGAACTGGTTTGCTGTGTTTTAACTGACCCTCGTAGAGTAAATAAGGTCGAAAGACGTCCCCCTAGTTAATTCCATGAAATTACACACAGGCCACGATATATCTTTTTAAATAGCTTATTTCCTTATTCTATGTAGGCTAAATATGTGTTTCCCACTAGATTGGCTCTGCATTGCATCAAACGAAATAAGCGTAGGCCCCTTTCAATTTCCCCAATCATCTCCGCTCTCCAAAGTTCCTTTCAAAAGCGGTGCGAGTGGTGTTCAATCCCGCAAGCCGCCATTGCCCATGTGCTAATCTCGGAGAAGAGGGGGGTAGGAGCCGCCAACTCACAGGCGTGGCACGTCGTCATGATCAAAGGGGGAATCGGACAGCCCTAACAGCCAACCAGCACCGCGGTGAGCGACCCGGTAGGCGTGCCCTCGCAGCCGGCGGCTTGATTCCGACCCGAGTAATAAAAGCGACTGGAAGGGACTGCTTCGGCAGATGACATGAGAGATGAGATGAGATGAGAGATGAGCTGTGAGATGAGCTGTGAGATGAGATGGCAGATGAGATGAGATGAGCTGTGAGATGAGAGATGAGAGACGCTCCAAAAAAGGAGAGGTACTTGGAGATGAAACAAGCTTTGGAGAGGCGCTGAGAGGAGGGAGACGGCTCCACCAGAAGGAGAGGAGCAGGTGTGACCGAGCCAGCGCGTGACGTCCACAGCATCAGCAGCGTCGACGCGACCGAGGGTTTTCCCGCCAAAAACGTGAAGAGTGGGAGCTGCTACCTCCAGCCCTGCCGGTTGCAGGGACCTGACCCTGCCTCCCTCTCCAGCAACCCACCTCCGCCATTCCTGCCTGCAATTTCCCCCGTGTAAGTGTGAACGTCGTCTGTCTTAATCATTGTCCTGGGGTTAAGTAAACTGCATAGATAAGCTAACGATTCACTGTGTGACTGCTTCTTCCATCCATTGCTTGTAAATAACTTTGATCGCTCCTTCTTTTTGCTTGTGTGTATAATAAATCCTGTTATTCCTCCGAACTCTGTCTTCTTCTCTCTTCCTTCTCTTTCGGTCGCTTTAGAGGTTTCCATATTGAATATCTGTGGCGCGATTTGGTCAACGTTGGGGGAGTCGGGCTAATCGGGGATCCTGTAACGGTCGCGGTTGACCATCCGCTCGGCCCAAAGTAACATCTTGTCCGCAACCAGTAACAATTGGTGTCAGGAGTGGGATACGAGGCCCGAACCAAATTTTTTAAAACGTGTAGAAAAAAAAAATTTGGTCAAAATTACGAGCTGCCGAAATTTTGTTGTTTTATAAAACCCGAATTTTGAGATCGCGCCATGGACAATCAAGGCGATCGGATGTCGGTGGGGGAGATAGACGGGTTAGGGGTAACCCAGGATCAGAGGGGAGAAATGGAGGAGAGAAATAAGGAGGTGGTTGAGGGAGTATCAGGCGCGCAAAATGGCGCTCTCGCGCACGAGGTTACAGGCACACAAAATGGCGGCCTCCCGTACGTGACGGCGATAGCCGGACCCGCAGTGCCAATGGACTGGGGCGTTTTGATGATGCATTTCAGTGCCGCTCTGAGAGGTGACAGTAAGGGATTTGATGCAATGATGGCTACTCAGGGGCTAGACGCGAAAAAAGCGAGGCACGAAGCAAGGTACAACCCGGTTGGATTTCGGGAGCAAATGAACGCCACGGTAAAAAGAATACAGGAAGACATTGACCGCAGGTTGGGCGAGCAGGTCCCACGGGTGCACGAGGAGGTAACGCGGGTCGAGAAGCGCCGGTTGAACGAAGCGGAGAAAAGCGCGGGTACAATGACGGGGGTAGAAATCGCGCCACGGGGTTTGGAAAAGCCGGCGACCGATGAGGTAGAGGGAATTTTATTAAAGCCAACGGTCGTCGAGGTGAGTAAAGAAAAAGCGGCAGTGTAGATTGAAATTGAAGAGATGACGGAGGTAGCTCGGGAATTGCAGGGAGAAATGGAAAATGTACAAAGTCCCTGCTCAAATCATGATGATGTACTCGCTAATCCAAATGGAAGTTTGCAGGTTTTGGTGCAGGGAGGAAGAAGAACCCCGAAGGTGAGACGTGCTGTGTATTGCGCGGGGAGATTTTGTAAGAGGATGTTTGGCGACAAAAGAATTTTCGCGCGCTTGGGATCGAGGAGGCATCCGGGCGTTGGTGAAGGGTCCCGTGTGAGTGGAAATAGCACGCGTGTGAGGAAAAAGTGTGCGTCGGCGAGTGGGTGTGTTATAAAGTGTGGGAATGAAACCGAGTGCGAGCGAGAATGCACGTCGGGGTGTACGGAGTGTGACACAGGGAGTGAGAGCAATAAAAAGTGTGCGTCAAGGGGTGAGCGTGTTACGAAGCGCGAGTGTGAAACCGAGTGCGAGCGAGAATGCACGTCGGGGTGTACGGAGTGTGACACGGAGAGTAAGGTGGTGGTGGAGGGTGTGCGAGGAAGCACACCTGAGTTGGTCATGGTGCGAGTGTGGGAGAGCCCATGTGAGCGCGTTAGTGGGTGGATGCCAGAGTGCACGCCCATGGTGAGTGTTACGGAGGACGTAACGGAGGAGAGGTGTGGACCGAGGTGTGCGCAAGAGTGTGCGCGAGAGGTGTGGTGTGTAACAGGGAGAGCGTTGGTGGAATGTACAGACGGCGTTGGAATGCCGGGTTTTGTGAGGGTGAAAGGGGTAGCGTATGCGTGTGAGCATGCCGGTGAAGCATCGACGGTAACCGGGTTAGCGGTTAGAGCGACGGATAGCCGATGCGAGCACTCGGTGCGAGGAGCCCTTTGTTGGATGCGAGGCCCGGCGCGGATCGAAGCTGCGTCGTTTCTCTTCGAAGCGTCGTTGCCGATTCGGGCTTGGCCCCGCCCCGCACGGTCGAGTCCGGGCCTTGTCGGGCCAGGCGACCGGTCCGGTTCAAGGGCGAGTGGGAGGAAGCGGAACGGTGCCCCCTCGTGGGGACGGGGTTCCGACCGAGGGAGATTGAGCCATCGGGCCCGGGACCGCAAGGTGCCGCACCGAGATAGTGCGTGGAATCACGGCCCGACCAAACCACCTCCCTTGAACCGAAAGCCGGACGGATTCAACCTGCTGGCGACCAAACCACCCGCATTCATTGATCGGCTTTGCGAAGCCGAGTTTAATGATGTCATGACGCACCGAGGCTAGGATATAGCGGACTGTGGTGATGATGATAATAGTGATAGTGGTTTTTATCCAAAATTTAGAAAGGTGAATAGAATTGGCAGTAATTGGAAAATTTTTGATTGGTTGAAATTTGGTGAGCAAAATTGATAGTGGGACCTCCCCGATGTGGTGGGATGGCAACTCTGTCATCCCTCACAAAAAGGGGGGGGCAAAGGAGCACTAGTTTATGGGGTTGATGGCAGTGAAAACTAGCCCGTGTGGGTTAGGATATTGTGTGTAGGGCCCTAGAAGATGACATTAGGTAACGTTATGATTAGTTAGTGACAAGGATACCTGTAGTGGGGACGCAGGTAGATTAGTGTGGATTATAATGACGTGGTATGTGCTTAGTTTAAAGGGAAGACAGGGAGCATTAAGTTAGCAGGGCAACATGTAGTTAGATGAGATGATGCCGTGTGTTTGAGGATTGGAAGTGTATAAGGAACAGGTGTGATTGCACAGGTGTGCAACTGAACAGGTGTATGGAGCAGTGTATGAGGGAGTAGTGGTGATTGCGTGTGGTGTTGACCAAATGGTCCAGGAAGGAAGGAGGGTGCAGGGGGCACCAGGTGTGAGTGCACAGGTGTGCACCAACAGGTGAATGGAATAAATGGTATGGAGTATTGGAATGGATGGTAGTGGAGTGAGTATGGTGGAAACTATGGAGTGGAGTGGATGGTGCGAAGCTGTGAATGGGGGAAGAGTGGACCCCCATCACGAATACCCGGGGCGGGTAGTGTAAGTTTAGGTAGAGGGTATAGGTAAATTGTGGTTGGATATTGGCATCTGTGGTGCGGGTGGAAGAA
Organism: Myxine glutinosa; assembly: GCF_964187855.1. NCBI lineage: Eukaryota > Metazoa > Chordata > Myxini > Myxiniformes > Myxinidae > Myxine > Myxine glutinosa. The sequence continues at coordinate 44,080,515 of NC_136272.1, read as the reverse complement.
TGGTATTTGGATGGGTGCATTAGTGTTGTGGAAATGGCTGGGCGTGTAGCCTGTTAGTGTGTGTAGTTGGTTTGGGCACTCCACCACTGTGAGGATGTCGGCCAGGTGAGGCCGCAGGTGGGCTCTGGGAGCCGTTAGAGTTGTTGTGGATGGGGCCCGAGGATCCGGAGGACGGACCCGGGTAGCCCAGTGCCAGAGGGGTGACAGAGCCAGGAGGGGCCTTCCCCAGTTAGTTAGGTTAGGGTGAGGAGCTAGGTAAGCTCGGGTGGCAACTGCAGTGGTGGAGGTGTGCAGGTGGGTAGACCTGCTGGGAGTGCTACACGTCACAGCCCAGAAATTGTGCAAGGGCACCGGGAGATGAATCGGGGGAGTGAGACCCCAAATTGAGCAGCACCACAGTTTGGTCAATGGGAATTGGTTTTTAGAACCCATAGTGTAAGTGGCCAATGGATTGGCAGGGAGAGACCCTGGGTAGTGTAAAGTGTGTTAAGGTCATTTAGAGGACTAGGGCATGCCCGTACTATATATATATCTAAAATTATATCCCCCCCCTCTATTTACATGAAATGGTTTGGTCCAAAGCGAACGGCTTGCGAGTACGGTGACAATCCCCCCCCTCTATTTACATGAAATGGTTTGGTCCAAAGCGAACGGCTTGCGAGTACGGTGACAATCCCCCCCCTCTATTTACATGAAATGGTTTGGTCCAAAGCGAACGGCTTGCGGAGTTTGGTAAAGAAATCGCCATAGCATGCACAAACGCGCAGGAAAGCGAAAGAATCGCAAATTAGTTTTAATTAGTTTTAAAACATCGTTTAACGCCAACAAAGCGGCAACATAGTTTGCCAACGTGAAATAAATGAATACGCTCTCAAATGTGCCGTCCGAGGCAGAGTCTGTTCGCCACGTTCGGCACACGTGATAGCTCGCTGCTCTCTGATTGGTTGAATCGTTTTTTGGACATAGCTCGGTAACTACTTCTCCGATTAATATGAAACCTTGAAAAGGCACATCCTCGGGTCCCCAGCAATATACCTGGCAAGTTTAAAGTATATCGGACCGGTGGTTGTCGAGAAACAGCGGTCACAGACATACAGACATACAGAGATTACTGGAATTGTAGATAGATAGTTAGGATTGGAGTCTCCTCGCACCATCTGCATCCACTCACCTGAGATGAGGTAACTCCACACCATGCCATGTTTTATTATTTTTCATTAATGCAAATGTTTTGGATTGTGAGACGCATCATGACGTGGGTGTGACATTGTGCGTAATTTCATCTCTCCCTCCTTATGAGGATTGATGATGAATTGGTGATGGCAAATTTTGGATAGGGGGATTGGAGACGAATTTGGTGTAGAAGGGAAAGATGGGGAAGACAAGACGTAGTGACGAATTTGTAAAGGTGTAAATTGTTGTAAATATGGGGTAAGGGCAAGGGTAGTGTAGGTGACAGGGGGGGTGACGTACGGTAGGGATGAGTTTTTCTCACTTCGCTCTCCGTACGCACTTCACCCTGCATTGCCTTTATTGATGTGTACCCTTGTGACCTTACCCCTCGCTCATTTGTCTTCCCCCCTTTTGTCTCCCACTTGAGGACCTGTGCGCCATTGGGCGCCGAGGGGAGCGTGCGTGAGGTGGCCATTGTGCGCACGAGATTCTCAGAACCAGCATGCATTGCGTTGATGTACCACTTTATGGACCGCTGTTCTGCGGCCAAGTACCACTTGATGGACCCCAGGTTCTGGGGCAGGGCACCTCTGTTGGAGACCGGCCATAGTGGCCAGGGAATCTTGCTTGCGGACCTCGGTAAGGTGGCACCTATGCCAAACAGGTGGACCACCCTTAGTTGGCCCCTGAGGCCCTAAATAAAAATGAACACAAGTTGTGCTTTTTATTATTTCCAAGTAGGCCGCATGAAGCCAGAAGACGTCGGGAAGAACATCGGCCCAGCAGAAAAAGAGAAGACCACCACCAGTTGTTTTGTTGTGTTTATTATGAACAGTGGTGACTGTGCACCGAGTGGTGCTTTTGGTGCTTTGTGGTGCTTTTGGTGCTTTTGGGTGCTTTGGTGGTATTGGTACTGGTGCATCGATGCAATGCGTGCTGTCTCCTCCCTCCCAACAGGAATTTCTTTTTCTTGTTCCCTAAAAAGAAAAAAAAAACACAGATCCTGGGTTGCGTTGTAAATAAGAAATAACGTCACTGTAAATAATGCTCCCCACCGTAAATGTATAGTTTGAGAACAATTCCGTAATTCGGTTAGCTGTGGGCTTGAGTCTGTTAGACAGGGTGCAATGCAATAGGGGGACATACTTATTTGTGTTTTAAAATCGTCACACTCAGCGTCAGGTTAAAAGTAGAGGGAACTACACCTACGTGTCACACTAAATTAAAGTTGTAGGCCCGGGAACGGACCTGAAGAAAGGAGGGTGCAGTGTAACGAATTTGGAAAGTGTAAAGAATGTGAGAACTGGTTTGCTGTGTTTTAACTGACCCTCGTAGAGTAAATAAGGTCGAAAGACGTCCCCCTAGTTAATTCCATGAAATTACACACAGGCCACGATATATCTTTTTAAATAGCTTATTTCCTTATTCTATGTAGGCTAAATATGTGTTTCCCAGTAGATTGGCTCTGCATTGCATCAAACGAAATAAGCGTAGGCCCCTTTCAATTTCCCCAATCATCTCCGCTCTCCAAAGTTCCTTTCAAAAGCGGTGCGAGTGGTGTTCAATCCCGCAAGCCGCCATTGCCCATGTGCTAATCTCGGAGAAGAGGGGGGTAGGAGCCGCCAACTCACAGGCGTGGCACGTCGTCATGATCAAAGGGGGAATCGGACAGCCCTAACAGCCAACCAGCACCGCGGTGAGCGACCCGGTAGGCGTGCCCTCGCAGCCGGCGGCTTGATTCCGACCCGAGTAATAAAAGCGACTGGAAGGGACTGCTTCGGCAGATGACATGAGAGATGAGATGGCAGATGAGATGAGATGAGAGATGAGCTGTGAGATGAGCTGTGAGATGAGAGATGAGATGGCAGATGAGATGAGATGTGAGATGAGAGATGAGCTGTGAGATGAGAGATGAGCTGTGAGATGAGAGATGAGAGACGCTCCAAAAAAGGAGAGGTACTTGGAGATGAAACAAGCTTTGGAGAGACGCGCTGAGAGGAGGGAGACGGCTCCACCAGAAGGAGAGGAGCAGGTGTGACCGAGCCAGCACGTGACGTCCACAGCATCAGCAGCGTCGACGCGACCGAGGGTTTTCCCGCCAAAAACGCGAAGAGTGGGAGCTGCTATCTCCAGCCCTGCCGGTTGCAGGGACCTGACCCTGCCTCCCTCTCCAGCAACCCACCTCCGCCATTCCTGCCTGCAATTTCCCCCGTGTAAGTGTGAACGTCGTCTGTCTTAATCGTTGTCCTGGGGTTAAGTAAACTGCATAGATAAGCTAACGATTCACTGTGTGACTGCTTCTTCCATCCATTGCTTGTAAATAACTTTGATCGCTCCTTCTTTTTGCTTGTGTGTATAATAAATCCTGTTATTCCTCTGAACTCTGTCTTCTTCTCTCTTCCTTCTCTTTCGGTCGCTTTAGAGGTTTCCATATTGAATATCTGTGGCGCGATTTGGTCAACGTTGGGGGAGTCGGGCTAATCGGGGATCCTGTAACGGTCGCGGTTGACCATCCGCTCGGCCCAAAGTAACATCTTGTCCGCGACCCGTAACAATATCTTAAAAGGTTGCCTTTTAAGGGGTAACACCTTTAGTTGTTATTTATGACACCCCCCCCCACCCCCCCCCCCCCACATACTTCGTGCAGCAAGTTTGGCTTTTATTAAAACTGGCTGCAGATGACTTTTAAGCTCAGTTTTATCTACAGTGGAGCTTGACACAAGTTTTGAACAATAGTTAAGATTAAATTTACCCACAGCAGCCATACTCGATTTAACCTAAAACCATAAAATAACATCTTCTCCCAAACCACCAAATAGATTGACTCAAAACTTTACAATATGTGTCATTGACGAGGCATGGTGATTAAAAGTTGATCACGAAAATATTGTTACGGATCTCGGGGGTCGGCGCTCCCCTTATCAAGGGGGGGGGGGGGGGTTAATCCCCTTGTCTTCTTATCTGGCCGACCGGAGTCCTGGGGGTTATAACGTCCTTCCCGGCACGGCGCTAGATAGGGTTTGTTAGGCCTAGGGGTTCACTACTACCTAAGTACCAACGCCGGCCGGAAACGAGGGAATAACTTCCGCTCCAACCACGGATATGTTGGAAAATGCCGAGCGGATAGCAATCCGTGATCCGAGCTATTAACAAAGAGACTAAACCCGATTCTGAGCGGTTTCAATCGTGCCACGTTTACCCAATGATAGAAAGGATGGATGCGATCGGATGGAGAGGAAACCAGAAGGTAGGAAGAACAAAGATGGGTTTATTCACAAATATACAAGAAGAAGAGGAAACGAAAGGATGTACAGGAAAGGAAGAGGAAGAAGCAGCACACAGGGCAGTCTTATTGCAGTCTTAACTTAGGACCCCAGACAAACATACACACTCACATGGGTATTGTAGCTGGTGGATGGTCAGGTAGAGGGTCCGGTGATGGTCCAGCGGCGAAACCCGGTAGGCAGCTCCGCGCATCTTGGAACGCGACCGGACCTTATATATAGTGGGGGGGGGGGGGGGGGGAGGCTGGTGTCCTGCGTACGTAATATTTGTACGGTCGTGCTGAACGCACACTCTCCAAGTTCTCTTATCAACGCCAGCGAGTGAGTCCTCTTCCAAATGTGCGCTCCGTATCAGTCTTTCGAAGCAACCAGCGCTCCCGACAAGTAGTCCGTTTTCAATGCACTCTCCCGACCAAGTCCGTGAAAGGGCTTTGCGTTCGCGCTTATATAACGCGCCACGCGATCACTCCGCGCTCCACAAAGCCACGCCTGCCAGCGATGTTACCTCAGCCCTGGTTGGCTGGTGAGGGCTTACCGGCCACACCTTTGACGGCTGGTTGACAGGCCACACCTTCTTCTTGGCGTTCCGCCCCCTTTTTCCTCAGGCCTGACTGCCTGCGGCCTACCTGCGGCCTCACCTGTCCCACCTGCTGCGTTGCATCCTACCTAACCGACTCACGCCCACAATTAACTGAATTACGGAATTATTCTCAAACTAAACATTTAAGCTGGTGGGGAGCATTATTTACAAACCACTAATTATTTACAAACTGCAACCCAGGACCTGTCTTTTGTGGGAAAAGAAGAACTTTTGAGAAGGGGAAAATGCCATTGCCATGCACTGCACCGATACACCATACCATATGTACCCATAAAATGAATGCACCATAAAGCACCAGAAATGCACAGTCATCACATTTCAAAATAATAAATGATGGCGTCTTCTTCTTCTCTTCTCTGCTGGGCCGATGCTTCTGGCTGTCTTCTTGCTTGATGTTATTTATTTAATAAAAGGGCACACACCGCGTCCGCTTTTTATTATTTATATGGCCAGCAGGGCCAACTCAGGTGGTCCACTGCTGGGCATAGATGCCACTTAAAACAGTGGTCCACCAGCCAGATACTGCTGGCAACAATGGTCGGTCCCAGCAGAGGTGCCAGGCCACAGAACGTGTGGTCCCAGCAGAGGTGCCAGGCCACAGAACGTGTGATCCATATGGTGCATCAGTGCAGGCAGGAGGCAGCAAGGGTGCGGGTGCACAATCCGTGGCACCTGCACACTCCCCTCAGGCACAAAAGAACATGGTCCATGAGTGTGGAAGGAAGACAACGCAGATTAGCGGGCGAAGGGCGCAAGGGTACACATCAAAACAAGGTAATATAAGATGAGGGGCGTGGGAGAGCGAGCCGAGAAAGCTCGTCCCTAACCGTTCGTTGCCCCCCATGTCACCTACTCTACCCTTGCCCCTACCCCGTATTTACACAATTTACAAATTTATCAATTCGTCACTAACGTCTTGTCTTTCCCATCCCCTCTAATGCCAAATTCGTCATCAATCCCTCCTCAGGAGGAAGAGATGGAATAACAAACAATGTCTCACCCACGTCAAGATGCGTCTTTCATTCCAAATGCTTGCAAAATCTGGTGTGGAGTCTTATCACATTAGTGAGTGGATGCGGATGGTGCGAAGAGACTTTCTCCCTAACTATCCTTCTACTTGACATTAACACTTTAACTCTACCCGGGGTCTTGCCCTGCCAATCCATTGGCCATCTTTACTCTATGTGGTTCTAGAAATCAATTCCCATTGCACATACTGTGGCGCTCTCCAATTTGGGGTCTCACTCCCCCGATTTTTCTACCTGTGCCCTCGCACAATTTCAGGGCTGGGTCGTGTGGCTCACCAGCAGGTCCGCTCACCTGCACACGTCCGCCACTGTAGTTGCCACCCAAGCTTACCTAGCTCCTCACCCTAACCTGGGGAAGGCCCTCTGGCTCCCTTAACCCACTAATGCCCCCCTCTGGCATCGGGATACCCGGGTCCTCTCTCGGGATCCACGGGCCCCACTGAACTCTACTACCTGGCTCCCAGAGCCTACCTGCGGCCTCACCTGGCCGACAGACTACCGGTGGCGGAGTGCCCCTTTAACCATTCTCACTAACAGGCCACACGTCCAGCCATTTCACTTTACTCATGCACCAAACCAAGCAATACCTTGCTACTTTCAGCACCACAGATGTCAATATCCAACCAAATTTACCTACTCCCTCTACCTACTTTTAAACTACCCTCCCCGGGTATTCGTGAAGGGGTCCATCCTTCCCCCATTCACTCCTTCGCACCATACACTCCACTCCACGTATTCCACACTACTGACTCCACACCATTCATTCCACACACCTGTACTTCACTTGCACATCATGCAGGTCAATCACTCAACACACACACACATCCCTCTCGAGCATTGCCTCATTTCACCAGCACTACCTAGAACTTACATTCGCAATGCCTCATTTCATCACCCTCACCACAAAGATTCTCATTCACACAGCATCATTGAACTATCTACTCCCTTCTAATACTGGTGCTCCCCGTCATCCCTTATACTAAGCACTCCCTCGTCGTTATAATCCAACTACCCTACTCTACATCCCCACTACCTGTACAATGTCACTACTTAAACCTCAAGTCACCTATGGTCATCTTTCTAAATTCCTAACGATTATCCTAACCCTCCCTGGCTAGTTCGCACCGCCAAACCCCATAAATCTATAGCTCCTTTGCCCCCAAAAAAGAAGGAATGGTACAACTACCATTCCTATCACTACTGCTATTATTAATCGTCCACTATACTCTGAGCCTCTCGGTGCGAATACATTTCCACCGCTCGGTTTCGAAAAACCGAGCAATGCATACGGGTGGTCTATCTCCTGCAGGTTGGGTCCGTCCGGCATTCGGATTCAGGGGAGGCGGTTTTGTCAGGCCAAGGCTCCAGGCACCATCTCGGCGCAACGCTTTGCGCTCCCAAGCGCGATGGCCCAGCCTTCCCCGGCCGGAGCGCCGCCACCGCAAGGGGGCGCCGCTCCGAACCCTCCTACCTCCCCTCGAACCGGGCCGGTCGCCTTGCCTAGCAAAATGCGGCACCGACCGTGCAGGGCGGGACCCGGCCCGGATCGTGCACGGCGCTCCTTGCGAGATCGCTGCGGCCACGATCCCCGCCGGCCCCCGCAGCACACAAAGCGCACCATGCCCCGAGAGCTCGCGTCGGCTATATGTCGGCCTAAGCGCTGCCCCGGTCAGCATCGATGCTCCAGTCGCATTCTCAAACCACGCATTCCTTTTCTTATTCACACATCCCGGCGCTCCAACGCCTCTCGTACATCCCATACACTCTGTCAATTCCACCACCGCACTCTCTCATGCACACCACCCAGGCACACTCACACACTCCGTTACACACCTCTCTCGCGCACCTTCTTGCGCACACTCTCCCGGTACGTACTCCGTACCACTCACGGGTGCGCACTCTGTTGCACACCCACTCAGCGCACCCCTACCCACGGGTGTGCAATCCCCTGCCACACACCCAATCACGCGCTCCAATGTGCATCCCCGCACACTCGCTACAACTAACTCAGGTGTGCATCCTCACACACGCTCCTCATCCATCTCACTCTCCCTTTCATACTCTGTATCACACTCACGCTCCGGCGCCGTCCGCACACGCATGCCATTTCCTCTCACACAGCGCACCACATACCTCCTACGAGCGCCCGGGTGACGTCTGGATCCCAAGCGCGCGAAAAATCCTCTCGCGCCAAACCTTTTCGTGCCATATGCAGCCCGACTCACCTTTGCGCTTCCTCTTCTTCGCTCCACCACCTGCAAACTTTCCACTTGGTTATGCAGCACGACATCAGGATGCAAATACAGACTTTGCATGCATTCCATCTCAATCTGCGATATATCCTCCATACCTGTTGTCTCTCCAACCCCAATTTCCACTATCACCATTACATTCTCTTTGTCCTCGACGAGAGCCGGCACATATGAATTTTCCCTGTCCAATTCGGCAGCCGTCGGGTTTTTCACACGCCGAGTCGCGATTTCTACCCCGGTCCACGCATCTGCGCTTTGCTCAGCCTCGCTTTCTCTGTGCTCCTCAAGTCGCGCTACCTCGTCGCGTACCCCCGCAACCTTTCCGCCCGATCTGCGGTCTATGTCTCTCCCCATCTGCTCTATCTGGCCACCCACTCTGTTTCCAAACCCCGTTAACCCATCCTCCATTCCTTCCAATTGGTTTTCCTGGGCGGCCATTCTGTTTTCCAACCCCGTTATCCCTTCATTCATTTGGCTACTCACGTCCTCCAATTGGGCCCCTAATTTACTTTCTAACCTCCAATTTGACTTCCCAATTGCTCCCCCATTCTATTTTCCAAATTACTCAACCCGTCTCTCAATCACCCAATTTGGTTTCCCACTTGCTCACTATTGGCCCTCATTTCTCCCATCTCCTTACTCAATCCCCCAATTTGGTTTCCCACTTGCTCACTATTGGCCCTCATTTCATTTTTCCATCCCTCGATGTGGTTTCACAACCCCATTTATATGGCTGCCTGCAGCTGCGCAATGAGGAAATGCATATCCATCCCTTCCACTTGCGCAGCGGGCGCGGCCCTCATCGCCATGTGCGAGGCGCCGCCATTTTGTGCGCCTGCAACCCCCACTGCCGCACCCTCATTACTTTCCTCCTCCATCTCTCCCAATTGTTCTTCCCTGGGGTCCTGGGTTGATTCTAACCCTTCTTTTATTTACCCCACCGGCATCCGATCGCCCTGGTTATCCATGGCACGACTCAAAATTTCGATGTTATAATAAAATTTCGGCCGCTCGAATGACCAAAGATTTTCAGATGATAAAAAATTTGGTTCGGCTTCCAAATCCCACTCCCAGACACCAATTGTTACGGATCTCGGGGGTCAGCGCTCCCCTTATCAAGGGGGGGGGGGGGGTTAATCCCCTTGTCTTCTTATCTGGCCGAACCAAGTCCTGGGGGTTATAACGACATAACGTCCTTCCCGGAGCGGCGCTAGATAGGGTTTGTTAGGCCTAGGGGTTCACTACTACCTAAGTACCAACGCCGGCCGGAAACGAGGGAATAACTCTCGCTCGAACCACGGATATGTTGGAAAATGCCGAGCGGATAGCAATCCGCGATCTGAGCTATTAACAAAGAGACTAAACCCGATTCTGAGCAGTTTAAATCGTGCCACGTTTACCCAATGATAGAAAGGACGGATGCGATCGGATGGAGAGGAAACCAGAAGGTAGGAAGAACAAAGGTGGGTTTATTCACAAATATACAAGAAGAAGAGGAAACGAAAGGATGTACAGGAAAGGAAGAGGAAGAAGCAGCACACAGGGCAGTCTTATTGCAGTCTTAACTTAGGATCCCAGACAAACATACACACTCACACGGGGATTGTAGCTGGTGGATGGTCAGGTAGAGGGTCCGGTGATGGTCCAGCGGCGAAACCCGGCAGGCAGCTCCGCGTATCTTGGAACACGACCGGACCTTATATATAGCGGGGGGGAGGCTGGTGTCCTGCGTACGTAATATTTGTACGGTCGTGCTAAACGCACCCTCTCCAAGTTCTCTTATCAGCGCCAGCGACTGAGTCCTCTTCCAAATGTGCGCTCCGTATCAGTCTTTTGAAGCAACCAGCGCTCCCGACAAGTAGTCCATTTTCAATGCACTCTCCCGACCAAGTCCGTGAAAGGGCTTTGCGTTCGCGCTTATATAATGCGCCACGCGATCACTCCGCGCTCCACAAAGCCACGCCTGCCAGCGATGTTACCTCAGCCCTGGTTGGCTGGTGAGGGCTTACCGGCCATGCCTTTGACGGCTGGTTGTCAGGCCACACCTTCTTCTTGGCGTTCCGCCCCCTTTTTTCTCGGGCCTGACCGCATGGCTTATGGCGTCGTTTGAGCGAGCTATGAGGCACCGACTGTAGGGGAGAGTAATGGCGTCGCTTGGAGAGGGAGGTCGCAAACTGGACAGAATTGGGACCTACTCTTATTTAATTGATGCAACGCAGATTCAACTATTGGAAACACGGCCTTATCTAAAACACATAATAATGAAATAACTGGAATTCTATGGTGTCCTACGTGTTGCTTGTGGCCTAACTAGGGGTGCTACCTTTAACCTTTAATGTCATATTTACAAGTGATGTCATATTTACAAGTGTGGGTTCTAAAACCGCAACAATATAATTGGTCACATGGTGTGGCAGCCATATTAGATTGAAGGAAAATATTAAATAATTATATCTCTTAAACTGCTTACCCTATCGATGCTAAGTTTTACAAATATCATCTAACACCATTGTTGCATATCGTTCGAAAATGATGATGTCATAGGTCACGTGGTTTCGAAGCCATCTTGAATAAGTAAACGAACCTTATCCGATCAACACGAAACTTCACAAATGTGATCCCTGCCACATACATATATGCAGAGTGTACATTTTTTAAGGTCATATGTCACGTGGTGTGGCAGCCATATTTGCTTGAAAGCCGATATTTAAAAAATCCCTTCTTTGAAACCGCTTCACCGATCTATGTGAAACCTGTGATGGCTGGTGAAAATGTGATAATTGAAAACAGCTGAAGGGATTTAAATCAAATTTGTTTATTTTTAGGACAGTGACCGAGGGCATCTACCCATTGTGGGAATATGCGGAGGCATATTGGCGACACAGTCACATTGCTCTAGTTTTAAGTTATTGGAGGCTCCGTTATTCATTCAACTTAAGGATCTATCAAGCTTTGGTATATTTTTTTGAAAAAACGAGTATTTTACGGTACATTTTGTGTCGGTTCGCTTCCAATCTACTGATTTTTGCCGTCATATCAAAGTGACAGGATGAAGCGCAATGGCCGTGTGAAGCCTCTGGGTTTCTAGCTGCCTGGAAGTTAGGTCCGGACACATGGAGTGGAGAAGGACTCCTCCAGAGATCTCCGCGGGAGATTATTGCAACTAAAAAGTCATTGTCACATTTTCCTCCCAATAATTTAATGAGCATGAAAGTGGGAAATCATTTCCCTGTGAGTGGAGAAGTGTTAACGACGAAGCAAAATGTCAGTGTAAAACAGATTGATGGGTTTTTCAATTCGTGCGCCCATAATGAACCTGGTCCATCTCCATCTTGTCCCATGAGGCTGCGTGTGCCCCCCCCAGACCTTCAAAAAGACAGCATGACAACCGTGATACGACTCTCGTGGCTGAAGAACACTCTTTACAGGTTAATGTAATGGATCTGGAATCCATCATGGTAGTGACCCATTGAATTACACAATTGTTTGGACTATGGATCCTGACAAAGAGGCCACCATTTTTGTACTTAGTGAGGCAGTGTACTCAATGAAGAATGTGTGAAACGAGTGAGACACAAAGCATTGCATGTTCCGCTCCTATCCCACAACCTTTACCCACTAACATGTTACTCGCCTTCTCCTTTACATCCTTTTATTCACATCCACCAACAAGTTGCCCACGCTGGATTCTAAATGGGTAGGGATGGAGATGTCAAATGGTGGTGAGGCGCTCCATTTGAAACTGTTTCTTCGATATATGTAGCTTTTTGATGCCTAGGGTCTGTAATAAAATTTGTAGTGGTGTCAAAGGCACTGACCAATTGCAAAACCGTGACATGGCACCACCCTGCACGGTATTCAGACCGTCACCTAGCACCACCCTGCACGGTATTCGGACCATGTCCTGGCACCACTCTGCACGGTATTCGGACCATGACCTAGCACCACCCTGCATGGTATTCGGACCATGACCTGGAACCACCCTGCACAGTATTCGGACCGTGACCTAGCACCACCCTGCACGGTATTTGGACCATGTGCTGGCACCACCATGTACGGTATTCGTATTCGGACCATGTCCTGGCACCACCCTGCACGGTATTCGGACCGTGACCTGGCACCACCCTGTACGGTATTCGGACCATGACCTGGCACCACCCTGCCCAGTATTCGGACCATGTCCTGGCACCACCCTGCACGGTATTCGTACCATGACCTAGCACCACCCTGCACGGTATTCGGACCATGTCCTGGCACCACCCTGCACGGTATTCGGACCCTGACCTAGCACCACCCTGCACGGTATTCGGACCGTGACCTAGCACCACCCTGCACGGCATTCGGACCATGTCCTGGCACTACCCTGCACGGTATTCGGACTATGACCTGGCACCACCCTGCACGGTATTCGGTCTGTGACCTGTTTTTTATGCTCCTTTCAGTGTCCACAGGAAAGTTTTGAGAACCATTGCACATGGCAAGAGGAAGACTGTTACGATGCACCTGGACATCTTTCCTGGATCTTTCCTTTTGCTGAACAATTGCATTTGACAGACCAGTTAGCGCTTGAGGGCCACAGTGTTAATTACATGTCAATTAGTCACCCTGTCGTTTAAGTCGGTGTGCGACAAGGACTATCGCCTCCATTCTTCCAGAGGCATTTCTGGAATGGCTCTGTTTTCATGGCTTGGGGGTCCAGATCATGTATCGCACAAATTATTCAGAACTGTCTGGATGGGAAAGAGGCATCATCTGAACCTACCGTGAGATTCAAACCACCTGGAGCGCTGAACTTACCGTGAGAAGTTTCCCAAAAGTTTCAAGTTTATCAGAAGTTTGAGAAAAGTCACGAGGAATCAATCCCATTGGAGGGGGTTAACTTTAACCGTGACTCTTTATTGGCTAAATCCAGTGAGTAAGATTTTGAATGTTGTGATTGGTTATAAACAAACAACGAGGAGTTCAATCAATGTCACTGTAACGAATCAAACACTTCGTGAGGAACTCAACCCAAGATGATAAAGCAAGAACAGCACTCAGTGGAGAGCACACCTCCACCAGGTTGAACAGGTTACGTTTTGTATCCCACTGATAGGTCGGATCTGGATTCGGACCTGAACCAAAATCGAATCGGCTTGTTCTTGTCACTTACATAACTTATCCATTTAGTTTTGTCATAACTTATCCCCCGTTAATACACCACAAATCCACCTTTTTCAAATTCCATTTTTCTTAACTGAAACTCCTAGTCGTGTCCATTTGTGTTATACCGCTTCGCCCTCTCCCTTCCACAGATCTCCCGATGTCCCAGTTCCCTACTGTTGATGTGCTTCCCTCTCTCTCCCCCTTCTGTCTCCCGCTCCATTTAGTATCCGTTTTATGTGTTTTTTGTTTGTGTTTTTGTGTTTTATGTGTTGCTCTTACACGAGCCTCGACTTTGTACACAAATTTTTTTAATAGAAGAACGCGTCCATAACTTTTTGAAATATCATGTAATATATCGTTTTGGATCCATCACTGAATGGTGAAGAAGCACTTAAAATATAAAAAAATTCTTATCCGGAGAGAGGGCACGCGTGGATTTTGAAAATAAATAATTGTGGAAGTTTCTGTTGCAGCAGGTCTTTCATGATATAGACTCTACCTTTGGATGTACCTCTTTATTTGGTTTTTCATTTAACACCTAAATTTAGTACCTGGCACCACCCTGCACGGTATTCTGACCATGACCTGACACCACACTGCATGGTATTCTGATCATGAGCTGGCACCACCCTGCATGGTATTCAGACCATGACCGAGCACCATCCTGCACGGTATTCAGACGATGACGTTGCACCACCCAGCACGGTATTCAGACCACGACCAGGCACCACCCTGCACGGTATTCAGACCATGACCTTGCACCATCCTGCACGGTATTCAGACCATGACCTGGTGCCACCCTGCACGGTATTCAGACCATGACCTGGCACCATCCTGCACGGTATTCGGACCATGACCTGACACCACACTGCATGGTATTCTGATCATGAGCTGGCACCACCCTGCATGGTATTCAGACCATGACCGAGCACCATCCTGCACGGTATTCAGACCATGACCTGGCGCCACCCTGCACGGTATTCAGACCATGACCTGGCGCCACCCTGCACGGTATTCAGACCATGACCTTGCACCATCCTGCAAGGTATTCAGACCATGACCTGGCACCACCCAGCACGGTATTCAGACCATGACCAGGCGCCACCCTGCACGGTATTCGGAAGAGTTCATTGATTCTGCAGCAGGGATCTCCATCATGGGGTCGTGCCATCTCCTTGCACTCAATAACGAGGTTCCATGTGAACTATGATTGAACCCAAACCACCACCAGCGGTGGGCTAAATGGTTTTTCTTACTGAAGGTGTGTGATATCCATTTGTAGGTCTTACATCTTCATATGGTGTTATTCCCGCCATCCTGCCCGCAAGTATAATTTAAAAAGATGTTTTGTAACCTTTCCATCCCAAGAGTTTTCCTAATTAAATGTCAACGCCATAGCACTTCCAAATTACCCAAACAACTGGTTTTTTTTGGGTTTTTTTTGCCGCCGGTGGAGTTTCAGTACCCAGCAGGTAATGGTGTTTCTGAACAGCATCCTCACACCCACCAGGTGCAAATTACTAACCTCCATCGTCGGGTCAGGGCCTGAGGCTCACATGGAAACAGGTGTGGTGATTGGCTGGATGTGTTCCGGATCCTGGTCAAGAACCTGTCCACACCGCAGGTGAAAGTTCGTCACCCAGTCGCCATGTCAAGCTCACTGCGACAGCGTCGGTCTCTGTCGCCCACCACCTCATTTCTGGTCTTGCAACCTCTGCTCTTTCCGTGCTTTGTCTCCCCCCCCCCCCATCCCTAATTTCTGCATGGCGCACACGGTCTGCAGGTGAACTCCCAAATCCATCACTGCTCACCTTCACTCATTTGTTCCTCTTTTTCCAACCTGCGAAATGAACTTCCACATTCTCTTCAATCTCATTCTTCCCTGCAGGTCTTCAACGTAGCTGTTGCCCACAATCTCAGATCGTCCCCAATCCAAAACCATGATCTTTTCTACCCTCGTTAACTCCCACGCCAATAGCTCCTTGCAAGTTTCCAGTTTCCCCTCCTGAGAGTATACGGTTAACGGTAAAACGAATTCCTTCTTTATCCATCTTGTCCACCTCACATCCATCCTCTCCTGCCCCGTTCCTCCCCATATCCATTGTTTGTCTGCCAGCCCCTGTGAGTTGTGAGATCCAAATTAACCCGGCCATTCGTTGCAACG
The DNA here is from genome assembly GCF_964187855.1 of Myxine glutinosa. Taxonomy (NCBI): domain Eukaryota; kingdom Metazoa; phylum Chordata; class Myxini; order Myxiniformes; family Myxinidae; genus Myxine; species Myxine glutinosa. Next base: position 44,064,868 of record NC_136272.1, on the reverse strand, counting down.
TTAACCTGGCCTTCATTACAACGTTAACCCGGCCTTCGTTGCGACCTTAACCCAGCCTTCGGTGAGACGTTAATCCGGCCTTCGTTGCGACCCTAACCTGGCATTTATTGAGACGTTAATCCGGCCTTCGTTGCGACGTTAACCCGGACTCCGTTGCGACGTTAATCCGGCCTTCGTAGCGACGTTAACCCGACCGTTGTTGAGACGTTAACCCGGCCTTCATTAACCCGTTAATGCGACGTTAACCCGTTAATCCGGCCTTCGTTGCGACCTTAACCCGGCCTTCGTTGCGACGTTAACCCAGCCTTCATTGAGACATTAATCCGGCATTCGTTGCGACTTTAACCCGGCCTTCGTTGAGACGTTCATCCAGCCTTCGTTGCAACCTTAACCCGGCCTTCGTTGCGACGCTAACGTGGCCATCGTTGCGACGTTAAACCAGGCCTTCATTGAGACGTCAATCCGGTCTTCATTGCAACGTTAATCCTGTCTTCGTTGCGGCGCCAACCCAGCCTTCGTTGAGACGTTAATCCGGCCTTCGTTGCGACCTTAACCCGGCCTTCGTTGTGACGTTAACCTGGCCTTCATTGAGACGTTAATCCGGCATTCATTGCGACGTTAATCCGGCCTATGTTGCGACGTTAACCCAGCCGTCGTTAATACATTTACCTAGCCTTCGTTGCGACGTTAACCCAGCCTTAGTTGCGACGTTAATCTGGTCTTCGTTTTCATTGCGACCTTAATCCGGCCTTCATTGAGACGTTAATCCGGCCTTCATTGAGACATTAATCTGGCCTTCATTGCGCCCTTAACCCAGCCTTCGTTGCGACGTTAACCCGGCCTTCATTGAGACGTTAATCTGGTCTTCGTTGCGACGTTAATCCGGTCTTCGTGGCGACGTTAACCCGGCCTTCGTTGAGACGTTAATCCGGCCTTCGTTGCGACCTTATCCTGGCCTTCATTGAGAGGTTAATCTGGCCTTCGTGGAGATGTTAACCCGGCCTTCATTGATACTTTAATCCGGCCTTCGTTGCGACGTTAACCCGGCCTTTGTTGAGACGTTAACCCAGCCTTCATTGAGACGTTAATCCGGCCTTCATTGTGACCTTAACCCGGCCTTTGTTGAGAGGTTAATCCGGCCTTCGTTGTGACCTTAACCCAGCCTTCTTTGCGACGTTAACCCGGCCTTCATTGAGACGTTAATCCGGCATTCGTTATGACGATAACCCGGGCTTCATTGAGACGTTAATCCGGTCTTCGTTGCGATGTTAATCCTGTCTTCGTTGCGACACTAACCTGGTCTTCGTTGAGACGTTAATCCAGCCTTCGTTGCGACCTTAACCCGGCCTTCGTTGAGACGTTAATCCTGCCTTCGTTGCGACATTAACCCAGCCTTCATTGTGACGTTAACCTGGCCTTCCTTGAGACGTTAATCTGGCATTCGTTGCGATGTTAATCCGGCCTTCATTGTGATGTTAACCCGGCCTTCATTAACACATTTACCCAGCCTTTGTTGCGATGTTAACCCGTCCTTCGTTGCGACGTTAACCCAGCCTTTCTTGCGACGTTAATCCGGCCTTCGTTGCGACATTAACCCGGCCTTCGTTGCGACGTTATTCCTGCCTTCGTTGCGACGTTAATCTGGCCTTCATTGCGATGTTAACCCGGCATTCCTTATGACGTTAATCCGGCCCTCGTTGTGACGTTATTCCGGCCTTTGTTGCGATGTTATTCCGGCCTTCGTTGCGACGTTAATCCAGCCTTCTTTGCGACGATAACCCGGCCTTTGTTAAGAAATTTACCCAGCCTTCGTTGCGACGTTAACCCGGCCTTCGTTGCGACGTTAACCCGGCCTTTCTTGCGGCGTTAATCCGGCCTTCGTAGCGACGTTATTCCGGCCTTTGTTGCGATGTTATTCCGGCCTTCATTGCGACGTTATTCCGGCCTTCGTTGCGACGATAACCCAGCCTTCGTTGCAACGTTATTCCGGCCTTCGTTGCGACGTTATTCCGGCCTTCGTTGCGACGTTATTCCGGCCTTCGTTGCGACGTTAACCCGGCCTTCATTGCGACGTTAACCCGGCCTCGGTTGCGACGTTAATCCGACCTTCGTTGCGACGTTATTCCGGCCTTCGTTGAGACGTTATTCCGGCCATCGTTGCGACGTTTTTCCGGCCTTCATTGCGACGTTATTCCGGCCTACGTTGCGAAGTTAACCCGGCTTTCGTTCCGACGTTAATCCTGTCTTCGTTGCGACGCTAACCCGGCCTTCGTTGAGACGTTAACCCGGCCTTCGTTGCGACGTTATTCCGGCCTTCGTTGCGACGTTATTCCGGCCTTCCTTGCGACGTTATTCCGGCCTTCGTTGCGACGTTAACCTGGCCTTTGTTGCGACGTTAAACCGACCTTCATTGCGCGGTAACTCGGCCTTCGTTCATTTCTTGGCGTCATATGGATTCCATGAGCGTGATGTTGTATTGTCGGGTAATTAGCAGTGTACTTCATGGTTGGTTGATAAATACCTACATCTCATGCAGCCGCGTAATTAACACGCTGCTCCATGAAAGCCGTTCATTCATCATCATCGGTAATGGTGGGAGAAGTGGGTGGGGGGAGGGTGAAGGGGGGGGAGGGGTACGGGGTAAGTTTTCAATTAAACACCAAAATTATTCCAATGATTCCTTTGCTGTAACCGTTTGTAATACATGCAAAGTCAAAGTCTGTAAGACGTTTTCTTTGAAACAAGTTTTTGAATCTTCGCATGTTATTGTGCTCCCAGATGTCATGTTGATTTTGTTGAGTTGCATGACAGGTTGTAATGGGAATTGAAATAGGGAAGGTGCAGAAAACATTTATATACGTTTATACTGTAGGGCTGGCATGATGGTCGTGAGGAATGCTCACCTGCCACTATAGAGCTGGCAGGATGATCGAGAGGAATGCACACCTGCCACTAAGCTGTCTAGCCTGGGTTCGAATCCTGTCATTCTGCTGTTTCACAGGTAGGTGATTCATCAATGTCTGCCAGCATTAGTGGATGCTTAAAGATCCCACGGTGTATTTGGACAAGAGAAGGTGAGCTATCACCGGCACTGAGCCCAAATTCCAAATCCCTGCCCTAACTACTGCTGGGAGAGGGACGGCAAACCGCCCAGCATGGCCCTTGCCAAGAAACTCCTTTTGCAGCACCAACTCTCTGTAACAGGGTATGGTACATCGGAAATATACTGTTATGAAAATGGGACTAATTAATTCAACTACTAGCACATTACCTGTTGGTGCTCGCAGCTGAATATATTGTCGTGTGTCTACCCTGTAGTGAACACCACAGGGTGACTGATGGCCATCCGAGCTTTAACTCCGAGGCGTTCACCCAAACTATGGTAGTGTTATCTCTTCAGCACGCGCGGGGGGTAGTGGAGGGCAGCGAGGTTCTTACCTGAATGGCCAGACGCGATGAGGGCTATTCAATTCCCACAAACAAATAAACGGACAAGACAAGGAATTGAAAGTCAACAAAGAATGGGTTTAATAAAAAATAAATGCCAGGATAACAGAACTGTACGGTAAAAGTAATTCCTAAATTGAGGTGCCCCCAAACGGACTCATATACAACACAAGGGGAGGATAAAATAACAAAAGTAACAAAATGTTGTGTGGTGCGTTTCCCTGATACTAAGCTTCGGCGTCCTTGACCGTCCGGGGTCATCACAGGTCCTGTGTCCCTGCGCCGGAACACACGCGTTGGCGCGAAGTCATTCACTGCCAGCCACCGACGCGAGGCGAACAAGCCAGGCTCTCGTTCCGTCGCCTTGAGTAAGGTCTCCATCGCCTTGAGCGAGATCTCTGTCGCCTTGAGCGATTTATCCGTCACCTTGAGCGAGATCTTCGTCGCCTTGAGCGATATATCCGTCTCCTTGAGCTATCTCCATCGCCTTGAGCGAGATCTCCGTCGCCTTGAGCGAGATCTCCGCCTCCTTGAGCGAGATCTTCGTTGCCTTGAGCGAGACCTCCGTCGCCTTGAGCGAGATCGCGGTCTCCTTGAGCTATCTTCGTCACCTTGAGCGATATCTTTGTCTCCTTGACCTACCTTAGTCGCCTAGAGTGATATCTCTGCCTCCTTGAGCGAGATCTCCATCTCCTTGAGCGAGATCTTCGTTGCCTTAAGCGAGATCTCCGTCTCCTTGAGCGAAATCTCTATCTCCTTGAGCGAAATCTCCGTCGCCTTGAGTGAAATCTCCGTCTCCTTGAGCGATATCTCCGTCTCCTTGAGCGATATCTCAGTCTGGTTGAGCGAAATCTCCGTCTCCTTGAGCGATATCCCTGTTTCCTTGAGCGAGATCTCCATCTCCTTGAGCTATCTCCGTCACCTTGAGCGATATCTCCATCTCCTTGAGTGAGATCTCCATCTCCTTGAGCGAGATCTTTGTTGCCTTGAGCGAGATCTCCCTCGCCTTGAGCGATATCTTCATCGCGTTGAACGAGATCTCCATCACCTTGAGTGAGATATCCGTCTCCTTGAGCAATATCTCCATCGCCTTGAGCGAGATCTCCGTCTCCTTGAGCGATATCTCACTCGCCTTGAGTGATATCTCCATCTCCTTGAGCGAGATATCCGTCTCCTTGAGCGATATCTCCGTCTCCTTGAGCGATATCCCCGTCGCCTTGAGCGATATCCCCGTCGCCTTGAGCGATATCTCCGTCTCCTTGGGCGATATCTACGTCTCCTTGAGCGATATCCCCGTCGCCTTGAGCGATATCTCCGTCTCCTTGAGCGATATCCCCGTCGCCTTGAGCGATATCTCCGTCTCCTTGAGCGATATCTCCGTCTCCTTGAGCGAGATCTCTGTCGCCTTGAGTGATATCTCCGTTTCCTTGAGCGAAATCTCCGTCGCCTTGAGCGATATCTCCGTCGCCTTGAGCGATATCTCCGTCGCCTTGAGCGATATCTTCGTCTCCTTGAGCGAAATCTCCGTCGCCTTGAGCGATATCTCCGTCGCCTTGAGCGATATCTCCGTCGCCTTGAGCGAAATCTCCGTCGCCTTGAGCGATATCTCCGTCGCCTTGAGCGATATCTCCGTCGCCTTGAGCGATATCTCCGTCTCCTTGAGCGAAATCTCCGTCGCCTTGAGCGATATCTCCGTCTCCTTGAGCGATATCTCCGTCGCCTTGAGCGATATCTCCGTCGCCTTGAGCGATATCTCCGTCGCCTTGAGCGATATCTTCGTCTCCTTGAGCGATATCTCCGTCGCCTTGAGCGATATCTCCGTCGCCTTGAGCGATATCTTCGTCTCCTTGAGCGAAATCTCCGTCGCCTTGAGGGAGATCTTTGTTCGTCTCCTTTTTACCCTACCACAATATCGTCGTTTGTTGGTGTAGAGCCGGACATATCTGACCCGTGATGATCTTCTTGCTCTTACCATTGTCACGTGATTCGGTTGGATGGTTGATGGAAACTGCGTGCCTGGGGTTCCCCACCCAAAGCGAGGATCTCTGGAAACGAAACGCACGAGATTTCACGAGATTTACGTCGTTTTAAGGAAGATTGTCGCACAAATATCAGCCGTTCCGTAGCACAAGAGTCGTGTGACAACTACCCAGTGGTGTAGTGAGTGAGTGGCGACCTCCCCCAGCGTGAAATGGATGGGGGCGCCATGGGTGGGGAATGGGGGGGACATTCCCCCCCCCCCCGCTTTTTTGCCGAGGGGGGATTATCCCCACCACTTTCTACTCGAATATAACATAAAATGCGTTGCTCTGCACAATCCACACAGGCCCAGATGTGGGAAGTTCTCCAAATAAATCATCTAATGAGGAATAAATCAATATTAACTTTTCCCAAATAAATTATCTCTTAAATCGACACTGCGCTGGTGGGAATTATTTAATAACAGAGAGCGGTACCGGCTCGTGCATGTCGTGCTGGATATCATTGGTCGAAGCACGGAGTGCACGGTGCACGCATGCGCTGAAAATGTGTCACGTGATTAGTGATTACTGAAAGTGTGATACAGGTAGATATTCCCGCTGCAGTGCTGTGTAACTATGTTCCTTCACGTTTTCTTCCGAAGGAGCCTCTTTGCTCACCCATCGTGAAATTGCTAGGTAAGAAAATTTTGATTTAGTTGTTGATACATTGGAGAAAGTGCTAACTGAACCAGAATAGATTCAAATTTCGTGCAGATTCAAATACGGATCCGGATAGAAGAGTTTTTTTTTCTTTTAAAGTGATTCTTCACCATTGAGTGATAGGGCCAAAAACGATATTATAGGATGATAGTTTAAAAAGTTGTGGACGACTCATGACAAAACTTGGTGAATGAGTCGGTTCAGCAACAAGAACAAGCCAATTAGATTTTGGGTCAGTTCCAGATCCAGATCTGACCTATCAGAGGGATACAAAACAACAAAGTGTTGACCCTGGCCGAGGTATGCTCTCCAGTTTATAAGTGCCATTGTAGTTTATACATGTTGTAGTCCAAACTTTATTGATGTACTCACATTGTAATGGTACAGAACTGTACATACTTTATAGACGGTCTAACATTCTAATTAGTACATATGGTCAAATGTGTTTTGTGGCCCCGCCCCCATCAGGCTGATTGACAGTTGTCCCGCCCACCCCTCTTGGCACTTCATTGCTCAATGTGTAAATATGCAGATACACCGACCTTTCGTGCAATCCTTTCAAGTTATGAAAAATTTGAGGTGTAGTGCACCTTCCCACTGTAAAATACAGTAGATCTGCATTGGAACAAAGTACTGAGCTTCACACAATGTTGAGTTAATGTCTGAAAAGAAGAATTACAAACGGGATATTTTTGTTCTGTCAATTTTGTAGTTCAGCGATGCTATCCAAACATTTAACCCTTTGTGTGCTGCTGTCGCAGATTTGTCACAAGATGAAAATTCTTTTTTTTTGAAAACGACAAAAAGTTATTTTTTAATGAAAATTTTGGAGAAAAAAAAAGAAGAAAGATGCAGCACACAAAGGGTTAATGAGTGTTATTTGATGTGAAATCCTCCAAAGATGACTGATTGGTTGATACTTTTATAGGTTTATAAGTTTGTATCTTGGTAGGTTTTATTTTTTGAGGAACTGTATGTCATTTGAGGAACTGTATGTCTCAGTCCCCCCCCCCCCCCCCCTTGGACTTTTCAATAGCGATCAACGCCCCTGGATTGGGCACTAAATGACACCCTCAAAAAGATGTTTTCATTCTCCATTTCGTTGTATTTGTATATAAATTATAATACAACGGACTCGTGAGATCACGAGAAGCAACTTTCAGAACCACGTTTTACAGTTTAAACTCCGTGCTAAGTGTCATGTTCATGTTTACAAACTCTTCACATCCAGATTAACCTTTTACGACGTAGCTCCATAGGGCAAAGCCATCTAGAATAGTGTTTGTCCGTATGTCCCCACAAACGTACACCAATCACAGCTGAGGATCTGGTCACATGACGGTGATGTGACGTCATTACGGCGGTACGGTGGCTGACTCCGACACACCGCCATTTTGATTTCTATGCCATTTAGGCTGAACATATCGTCGAACCTGTCATATATCACAATCGCCATGCTCTACCTTTACATTTTTCATTCAGTGTAAAACACAAACAAACCGATTGTTAAAATGACCATCAAATATCGAAAGCATAGACGTTACGGGTCTTCCGACATAGTACTTATAGGCCTTAGGCTTCATGCCTTCATGGCTCACCTTCAGCCCGCTTCGGACAAATTAGCCAAGGTTTCTTAATACAGTAGTATGTTTTCATAATAATAACAATGGCGTTAATCTTATTATAATTCACCAAATGTCCATCCGTCTGTCTGTCTGTCCGTCCGTTCGAAGGTACCTCAAAAACTGCTGAACCGATCGCAACGATATTTTGCGTGGCTAATCCTGGGATCCCCTGGAGTAAAATAAGGTATATTGTTTTTCCAATTTCACCTTTGGCCTCCAGCACTTTCAGGTTTGGACTCCCGCATAACGTTATTTTCCCGGGTACCGCACAAATGGCTGCACCAATCGCTGCACAGCTGCACTGATCGGCTGCACCGATCAGACTCAATGACCTCGGACAAAGACCTTTTATAAGGACATGGGTTGAATCCCTGCTTGAGAGAATCCCAACCTCCTCCCTGCCATCACGGTCGTCTCTCCAACTCACAATCCCACGAGATATGCGGAAAGGATGACAAAAAACCAATTATCTTAATTTTGATTCGTATATAAACGTCATTAAAAGTAAATAATGACCTCATCCAAAGTTCAAACGACGTGGGTTTAATCTCTTCATGAGAGAATTCCACATAGATATTTGGGTGGTGTATAAGCTAACAGATCGCTGTCTCCATCGATCTTGCCAAGGCCGTAACACCTTATCGGCTCAAAATCCCTTTAACTGTTGACTTGGTAGTTTTTACAATGAAGGAAACATTAACAATGTTGTTACAAGTTTATTTTGTGATTAATTTGTGATTGGAGTTATGCTGTTTGGAATCAAAAAAGAGATATCGAGTTCAAGTAAATGGCGACATGCCGTGATGGTTTCTACTTTCTGAACGTGAACTTCGCGGATCGCCATATGCAGATTCGCCACGGGCCTACGATCGATGTTTCTATACGTGAACGTACCCGTTTGTTTGCGAACGGGTACGTTTTTCATGGAAGTCCTTCACTAACTTGCTGTCCATGTCTGACGTGTGACTGAAGGTGCTACATGAATGTGGAATTTATTGGTTTCATGCTTTAGCATTCGCCATATCTGCATTGCCTGTTTGCTTCTGGCCTCCCACCCGTGCATAGCACGGGTATCTCACTAGTACTAATAATATAGTAAATATAATCGTAACACTGCAATCCCTTTGTCGTTATTGCAAAGTTTCTAGATTGAAGTGGTGTATGGTTGGTTCATTGTTGACTCGTAGAATAAACCAGAGTCTCATTGCAAAAAAAAAAAAATACTTAAATTATTTGCTAACTGGTATCCCCATCCAGGTCATACTATCATCCTCTTCAACTAAAGTATCAAACAAGCCCGGCTACGCCAATGTTAGACTTTCGGTCTTGTTTTCTGTTGAATAAGAAATATAGACCAGACTTGGGTAAAACAGTGACAATAGTGAGTTATAATGAAGTTTTTCGACCACATCTCATTTTATTTGGTTCTCTGAACTACTTTAGTTTTGTTTGGAATGTAACACCAGGTTATATAATATGCAGGGCTTATCACGAGACGAAGGGCTGAAACCATTTTAGAACTTTATAGAATGAAGAACTATTCGACACCCTGGTCAAGGTTACTCATGGTGTCGACCTGTGTCAGCGAACAGGTAGAACAATTGATGAAATCAAGAGGACGTTGATTGAGGTATGCAAACCGCTGTGGGAAGCCAAAAGAGGTGAATGTTGCAGGTGACGCACCTTCGTCCACTACCTATTTTGCTCCAACAGAAGGTGAACGACCAGAATGATATACCTTCTACTTGATTTCCCACAGCGGTTTGCATATCTCAATCAACATCCTCTTGATTTCATCCATTGTTCTACAACTTTGCCCATGTACTGGCACATATTGGACTTGTCGTTTGTGAAAAGCTAGTCCTGCCTACTTTCGATGGATGTGGATTCAAACTCCGAGTGCCATTGGTCCAGCTGTACAGGTGGTACCCAGCAATGAAGGTTTGGCCGGAAGCAGCCAAACCGACAATCAAGATCAAGTCTTTGCCCATTCTGGAACTTTGGATTTTATCTCCAACCCGTGCACCATTCGCGGTCAAATCGTCACACCATGGACTTTGAAATGTCACTTTTCAGTGTCCTTTACGGTGCCACCACAAGCCCCAAACTCGAAGAGGCATCGTGTGTCAGGTGTGTGCCATCCAGTCGTCATCTTGCTGTGCCTGCTCTTGGTAGCAGCAAGATTGGCTGCAGGCAGCTTCACGACACCTTCACACAACATACAGGGCACACACACACACATCGTTAAAGGTCATTGTTGACCAAAAGTGGAAAGCGATTTGAGCTTTTGTATGTTTTCCTTTTTATTACAAGGTGTACCAGGAAAACACACACAAAATGTATTTAGAAAATGTATATACAACGTATATATATATACAGTCACGTGAAAAAGTAAGTACACCCCATGTAATGTTTTGACTTTTTCAACATATTTCATCATACAGCTATTTGATCTTCATTTCAACAATATTGATAGATAAAGGTGATATAATATAACAAATATCATGAAACATTTACATTTTGTAGTCCATTGTATAATTTAAATAAACATAAATGCAAATTTCGCATATGGAAAAAGTAAGTACACCCCCAACATTTATCACTACTTCAAATACCTAAAATTAGAATCAGGTGCACCAGCTCAGGTGCAAATGATTAGAACATCGTTAGAGAGGATCTTGGAGGAACCTGTCTTATTTCAACCTCAGACATTTAGTTTGGTTTGCTCTTTGTTGTTGAAGTGTGCGGCGTCGCCATGCCTAGATCAAAAGAGCTCTCTGAGGCCTTCAGAAAGAAGGTTATAGTAGATGCCTACGAGTCTGGGAAGGGATTTAAAAAGATCTCCAAACAATTTGAAATCAATCATTCGACTGTCCGGAAGATCATCTACAAGTGGAGAAGATTCCAAACAACTGCCACCTTGTTCAGGCCAGGCCGCCCCAGCAAGTTCAGCCAAGAGCAGACCGCAAGATGCTGAAAAGAAGTCTCCAAGAACCCCAGAATGTCATCACGGGACCTACCGGTAGCTCTTGCCACTGTTGATGTCAAAGTGCACGAGTCTACCATTAGAAAGAGGCTGCACAAATTTGATCTACATGGGAGGTGTGCCAGGAGGAAACCTTTGCTGTCCAGAAAGAACATCAGGGCAAGACTAAAGTTTGCCAATGAACACCTAGGCAAAGACCAGCACTTCTGGAACAATGTGCTCTGGACAGATGAGTCAAAGGTAGAGCTATTTGGCCACAGTACCAGAAGACATGTTTGGCGAAAACCAAAGACAGCATTTGACCACAATAACCTGATACCAACTGTAAAGCATGGTGGTAGAAATATTATGGTTTGGGGCAGCTTTGCTGCATCAGGGCCTGGGCAGCTCACCATCATAGAATCCACTATGAATTCTTCATTGTACCAGAGGGTGCTTGAGGATAATGTGAGGCCATCTGTCGGAAAGTTGAAGCTCAACCGAAGGTGGAACTTGCAACATGACAATGACCCTAAACATACTAGTAAATCCACCAAGGAATGGCTGAAAAGAAAGAAATGGAGGGTTCTGGAATGGCCAAGTCAAAGCACGGATCTAAATCCCATCGAGATGTTGTGGGGGGATTTGAAACGAGCTGTGCATGCAAGAAACCCCTCAAACATCGCATAGCTGAAAGAATTCTGCATGGAGGAATGGGCAAAAATTTCTCCCAGTCAATGTCAGAGACTGGTAGACAGTTATAAGAAACGCCTACTTGAGGTTGTTTCTGCCAAAGGGGGCAATACCACCTATTAGAGCGAAGGGTGTACTTACTTTTTCCACATGTGAAATTTGCATTTATGTTTATTTAAATTATACAATGGACTACAAAATGTTTCATGATATTTGTTATATTATATCACCTTTATCTATCAATATTGTTGAAATGAAGATCAAATAGCTGTATGTTGAAATATGTTGAAAAAGTCAAAACTTTACATGGGGTGTACTTACTTTTTCACGTGACTGCATGTGTGTGTGTGTGTGGTGTGTGTGTGTGTGTGTGTGTGTGTGTGTGTGTGTGTGTGTGTGTGTGTGTGTGTGTGTGTGTGTGTATGTCTCCTCCACAGATCTGTTGTGATTTGTGGACTCACGGCTTGATAAGAGAGCCAAGGGTTTAATTGATTGGTAATTTGGAACGAGCTGAGCATATGGGGCCATGCTCGGCTGGCAAGTGTATGGAAAAGCACCCTTCTTTGGTGAAGGTAGTTTAATGTAACAAAATAATTGCGAAAACAATTGCGGTAATCTGAGGGCTGGAAGCAAATTTAAGGGTGAATTTTGTGAGGCCGTGGTGGACTATGTACTTTGATGATTACTGAAATGTGTGTGAATGGTTATGGGATTTGTGTGAGTGAATGGGGGAGAAATCCACTGAGTCAGGTCACTCACCTGTAACACCAGGACAGGGCCTGTGGAAAATTGGGGCACATTGGGATGGCTCAGCAGGTAACGTTGGGTATTGTGGCATCCACCGGGGGATGTGGTCTGGAGGAAGGGGTTGTATAAATGTTTGTTTTTTTATGAATTTTGCATTTCTGATAAGTTTTGTGGTTGAGGCAGTTTTTGCATGTTGTTGACATTTTTCTTCCTGCCCCAGGAGTTAGGAGCAAGGACTTCAAGTTTTGTAAATATTTGAAATGTGAATTGTTACTTAAGGGGTGTAGAATGTTAAGGAGAATAGGTAAGTAGCTACGGCTCGCTTCCCACAGCCCTCCTAATTTATTTAATAGGCTAATTAAGTGTGAGTCGGTAAGTTTTAAGACTCGAACGGTAGTGCCTGCAGTGAACCTTTGGGGGCTACGGTTCCAGGGGTGGGGGGCTGTGTTACGTTTGTAGAGGGTAGGTGGTGATTACCTTAGTCCAGGTACAATTGAATAGGTAGTATGCTCCGGATATCGTGTAGCCATCTTGATGTACATAAGTCATGCTGTATGTCCTGTAAGCTCATATCTTCGTTCCCATCACGAGGGGTGGGGTTATGTTAATTAGTTAGGGATTATGGGTAATTAATCCCCTGTATGTACTGGCCTCTGTTGTTTTTCCCCTGTTCCTTATGACACAAGCAGCACACACACAAGAAAGAAATCGCGCATTAATAACCCTAAATAAAAAACAACTGGAAGCAGGATGTTGAGCACTAGCGCGGATAACACCGACTTGGTGAGCACACAGGCACAGGCAGGGCTGTGAGGCCACACCACAAAGAGCAGTGATTGGTCTGGGATTGATTGTCGCAAAATACTGGTAAGAAGGGACGATGGGATTGGTGGAGACGTCGTATGATGACGTCAGAGCCTTGACTATAAAGGAGCGCTCTGGCCAACATTTTTGAGCTCTTGAGCGAAGGATATTCCTTGAAACACCACGATTTTCTCTTCCCCTTGATTTCCTCGCATGTTCTGGGTTTGGTGGTGAGCAGTTTTTATCCCCGACATTTTGTGCTCTTGGCTTCATTCTCTCCTCTTGATTTCCGCTCTCCTCTTTTTCGTCCTCTTAAGTCCTGGCTTTGACGACGAACGGTCGTGTCCCGACATCGCTCGTCTTTGTCTTCTCGTGGCTGGCTTGCATCGTCTGGCTTTGGTGTTGGTGAACGATCATGAGGACAAGCGCGGCTGGAAGAGCGAGCTGCACGCCAAGGCCTGTTCGCTTCACGCATGAAGCCAGGAGTGAGCGGACCACGTCGCGAGGCCTAGTTCGCGCCCACCGGAGTGCAGTCTGCGGTTTTCGCACGCAAGGACGCGGGGCCCGGGACGATTCCTGACGAGGTTCAAGAGCCGATTAGAGCTAAGTGCCACAAATCACACATATTTATTTTCCAGTTATTTTTCCCATTGTTTGTATTTGAGTCTATGTGGGGGTGCTCCAATTAGGAATTTAGTTTTATTGTGCATTCGTTCTTACCGGCATTTTCTTTAATAAAGCCGGTATTTTTGTACATTTTAATCCTGTGTCGGCTTGGAATTAATTTATCCAGGTGCGAAGAAGTTGGGTGGAAGCCGTCCAGGTGGAAGCCGTCCAGGTGGAAGCCGTCCAGGTAAGTTCGTCATCCTCCTTTCCCTCATGTGTAACGAATACCATCATTTTGGATTGAACGCCTGGGAGTAAAGCTCGTTTGGTCATCCGTGTCGCCCTGCGGTGTTCACTACAGGATAGTCACACGAAAGTTGCAATTTTACACACTGATGTAACCCGAGGCTACAATTCCGAAATGAACTGTCCATAAGCGAAATTATCCTTAAACAAAAGTCAGCCGATGTAGCCTCACTCCCTCCCTCGGCGGAGAGGGGGCGGAGTTTCTACTGCATATAAATAAAGAGCTCAGACTTCTCGCTCATTACCTCCACTAACTAAGGTGGACAGAGGTTATGTTTTCATACCTGTTTGTCTGTCTGTGAGCAGAATATTTCAAAATGTTATGGATGGTTTTGGGCGAAAGTTGGTGGACTATGGGTGTGTGACAGACTAATTGATTAGATTTTGGTGAAGATCTGAATATGGATTCGGATACGGGAATTATTTAATTTTTAAGTGATTCTTCACCATTGAGAGAATACATTTTCGTATCAATGGATCAGATGATCTTTGGCAAGGCCAATCATGAGGCATCTGTGGCTATCCTAGCTGTCTTGCTTTGCATCCCAGAACATGATCCCACATGAATGCCCTTTTATGGATGCATTGGAAGGAATTCTGTGACACTGACGTCTATGTTTAGATTAAATGTCCGACAAGAAGCTGTGAAACTTTGCCAGTCTCAGAGGCTGCATTAGAAGAAGAAGCTTGCGCGCACACGCTTTTGCTGTTTGGGAATAACTCTCCACTGGTGGCTCATTCAAGGAGGATATCCCAGAGATGACAAACAGATTTATGTGGCTTCCAGCAATAGGATTTAGATTGTCAATGTCAAGAAGACTGATGACATCACCCACCTCAACATACTGCACAATATCACATACTTTGCAAAATAATGTATTTGGGAAATAAAGTCCATGGAGAAGCAGGCCCACATGACGAACTGACCGTGTGCATCCAATAAGATGTCACATGCTTCACCACTTGTGTACACAGTTGGTGTAAAGATGGTAAAATATATGGTGTTTTTGTACTGAAGTGGGTGCTTTAATCGACTGCAATTTATATCTTTACCAAGATCGCATAGGAGTCCATCTACTCGTATTACGTATGTTGAATGGGTGGGGGAGGAGGGGCAGGAGATGAATTGAGAAAAGGAAGAGAAGGGACGATGAAAGGAGGGAGAAACGATGGTAGAGGGGTGTGGGAGAAGTGAGGAAAGAATGTAAAGAATATTCGGATGAGACAGGATTAAGGAGCAAGGGGAGGGAAGGGGCATGTATGGAGTAGTTTGGGGGTGGGACGTGGGGTGGAGGGATTCCTCAGTAGTCAGTACTGTATCTGCATTTTTAATAGTTCCGGCATGCCCACCCACTTCACTGGCATGGTCAAACAAAAGACAGCATGTTACACTTTATTCTTTCAAATACATGGTCTAAATTCTAAACGCTCGTAATAGAGCTGACACACGCACACGCACACGTGCACACACACAGTGACGAGACAAACACTTAACACAGCCACTGAGCTTGAGGGAAGTGCTGTCACTTCCCGGGATTCTCTGGGTACCAGCGCCGACGTCATAACAATGGCGCCATTTTTCTCTCCGCTCTCAGCGGGGCATTTCCTCAGGTGGAATTTCCTCCTCCCCATGGCTGCCAACCGAATGTTTAAGTGTTTGCTTGAGTGCTTAAGCCACTTGGCGAGCACTCTACAAACTGCGATCCCCACAAGCTTCCAGGGCGATCGGTTTTCCGTGGCAACATCCCAAGAGTTAGGAAAGCAAAATAAGTTGGAAGATTAGAATTAGTAAAGCAACAGGACAAGCACCATGGCAGGATGGTTGAGAAGTATGCACACTCACTCGAAGCCGACTTGCCTGGGTTCAAATCCCGACTCGGCTATAAACGATCATCCCGTTGTTTCACAGGCAGGGTGATTCATTAATGTGTCTCTCCTCTCCGTTCCTCACTCTCCTTCCCTCGGTCGGTCTTTCTCTCGCTCACACCTTCCTCCCGGAGTGTACAGTATAGTGACATATGGTAAGGATTCGCTCTCCCACCTTCTTGCTCTCCCACCTTCTTGCTCTCCCCTCCCATCTCTCTCCCATCTCTCTCTCTCTCTCCCTCTCTCCCTCTCTCTCTCCCTCTCTCCCTCTCTCTTTCTCCCTCTACAACATGAAAGGAAAAATGATGCCGCAACAGGGTGAATAGGGATTCCCGGTGTTGAAAACCTCATTCGGTGAAACAAGCTGTAGCAGGCTGACCACCTTGAGAATTATTAATCTGTAAAATGCTGTCTTGTATGGTAAGTTTTCAGCGGTTGCATTTCAATGATTTTGTTAAGAGACTCTTTCTAACTTTCTCACAATAGAAACCTATCAGTGGGAGAAGGCAGCACAAGACAGACCCCTTACTGAAGAGTTGTCATTGCCCAGCCCAGCAGTTGTCATTGTCATTGCCAGTTGCCCAGCAGATCCATCAGATTTGCCATGACGGGACTAAGCAGCAACTAAGCCAGCCTTCTGCTGCAGCCATTATGGTTGTGGACTAAGAACACACATCGCCCCAGCTTCTCATCTTTCAATGGCGAACCCTTGCTCACCACCTCTTGAGCGCAAGACACAAAATACCATAAATGTGTCCAGCGTGCACATTAATATGGATCATCACCTTTTGGTGTTCGAGATGCAAGCGGTTCGCAACAGGTAGCAAGTAGGCACAAACACTACACATACTTGGCAAACTGGCCAGCCAGTTTGTGCTCTTGATCATGAAATACAAATACGACATGTTGTTGCACCACACCATGTTACGTTTGACATGATACTCACCGTTGTGGTTTTGATGCGATCTCCGTATATACTACAGGTCCAGCCAGAACGGTTATGAAGCAGGCTGCATTGCTCACCCACAAGACAGGGCCGCATGCTGCACCACTCCCTACTGTGTACCACTTGTGCTGCAAAAACATACATGCAGCACCAACAAGCTCGTTAAGATGATAACAAACATTGCTTTTTGCCTTAAAAGACCCACAGAATCAGACATTAATGTTTGGGTTAATTAACAGATATGGTTGAACAGATATGATTATTGCTTGAACCAAACACACGATGTTGATGAAACCTGGCCACAAGCTTCATACCTGATGCCGAACGAAGGTGTATTCGCCGCATCAAAATCTGCGCTCATTAACAGGTTGCAATCAGGCCTAAAACGCTAAAAGAATTCCTGCCCTAACCTACACAGAGTGCGAAAACATGACATATAAACATGTATCGCTGTAATCAGCTTCGAGAGGGCTTCAATTCAGCCAATCAACCAAGTGAGCTTCGGGACCCACGGTCCTATTTTTGATGGTCGCAGCAACGCATCCAAAGATGGTGCGAATATGCATGTTTTCCCACAAGACCCAGCTGTAAGGAACATATGGATAGCCGAGGTAAAACTGGCCAGAGGAAAGTGGCAAGGCCCAAATGCTTCAAGCGTCATTTGCCGCACCCATTTTGAAGATAATTCGTACTACACCGGCCTGTATTTCCCAGTTTGGGATGAGTAAATTGAAGCGATTAAAAGGCGACGCAATCCCCAAGAAGATTCGAGATCATTCTAATCAAATGGAAAAGAAGAAAAAGGACAGAACAGCTGCGGAAAAGTGTGAGAAGCTGCGACTAAGTATTGTTTTTGTTTTTTCGCATTTCTATTTAGCATCGGCTATGATCGCCACCACTTTAGTAATCAATCGGTAACTTTCTACATTATGTATCAGACATATGTACAGGTACAGCCCTATCAGACAGCCGGGCTAATAGTATATACGTGTTGCTTCGATGTACCAAGCAGGTAGATATACAAATCTACAGAAAACGATGAAATTATGTTTCATCTCCATGACCATTGTGCATAGTTTGACAGCAACAACCAACTTTCACATTTTAATACCTGTTATTTGCAGACATATGCTCCATCGGGCTGGCATGAGGTGGGCATGCAGGCGTGGTGAGTATAAAAACGCACAAGGCTAGAGAAACACTGCGAGCGATGCATGACGATACACATACGACGTTGAAAGGGTCTACAAGTTAGAAACTGCAATGATTATTGTCTGGCTTCTACATTTGAGTTCTGTCACTTATTATTTACCAGCACATTATTCGGAGGGTGATTTCCCCCCCCCTCGTCCCCCCCCCCTCTGCTGAGAGTGACACACACACACACGCACACACACACACCCACAGTTCCACCAGAACACAACAAACCAGAAGAGGTATCTGTCACTCACCTTGCAAAATACTTCCAAAAACAGGTGTGAATATGTCACAACAAATACGGCCCCAACAAATGCAATAAAGACAAAAAAAAAAACAAGACGAAATATCAAAAGAGCTAAAGTGACAACTGGGAGAAAGACAAAAGAGCAGGGAGATATAAAAAAAAGAGTTGGACAGATTGGGGATAGACAAAGAAGGATCACTGGAATGCGGCTAAGAAGAGGTCAGCTCAACTGGGATGGAGAATGAATCATTATTAATGCCCAAGATCAAGGCCACCACACGAATGACTTAAAGAAGGTGAAGGGACTGAGTCAATCGGACAAGTGTAGGTTCTGCAAGGTATAAACAGAAAGTATGAGCCACCTCCTATCAGGATGTATAAAAAACTCATGTCAGAGCAGCTGTACACCCAAAGGCACAACAAAGTATGTAGAGTAATCCCCCTGGCACATCTGCAGAAATTTCAATATCCCAGTTCCACAAAACTCATGGAAACATGAACCAACGGCAATCATTGAAAACAAGAACATAATGCTCAAGTATAACCTGATGATCCCATCCAGCGTAAACATAGGACACAAAGCATTGCGATTGGACATATTACTCAGATACAAAAAGGGAAGTAAGGCATTGCTGATTGAAATATCAGTATCCAGTGATTTTGGCCTAAATAATGCAGAAATCAAGAAAAAAAAAGTCAGATACGAAGGCCTCAAGAATGAAGTGAAAAGATCCTGGAAGCTGAAGAGCGCCGGAATTGTACCAGTGATAATTGGAGCAATAGGAATGATAAAGAAGAACCTCACAGAGATCTTAAAAACCAACCTTGGGAACATTATCACAGACGAACTACAATTGGCGGCTGTATGGGACTCAGTGACGAAGTGAGAACTAGAACGGCACTCAGTAGAGAGCATACCTCCACCAGGGGAACAGTTTACATTTTGTATCCCAGAGTAGACCAGAAAATCACAATACATATTCACATTTAATCAAAATCATCCGTTCATAACTTTTTGAGATATCCTGCTTTGTATCTATCGTGTTTGGTCCTATCTCCCAATGGTGAAGAATCACTTTAAAAATTATACCAGCCGGATCCGGATCTTCACCGTAATTGAATCGCTTCTTCCTTGGCAGACACACAACCTGTCCACAAAGTTTCGTCCAAATCCGTCCATAACTTTTTGAGATATCCTGCCATGTATCGTTTTTGGCCCCATCTCCAAATGGTGAAGAATCACTTTAAAAATTCTACTAGTCGGATCCGAATCCGGATCTTCACCAAAATATAAAAATATCGTCCTTGTCACAAACGCTACATCTCTGACAAATTTCGTCCGAATCCGACCACAACAACTTTTTGAGTTATCTTGTTCACAAGCAAACTGACAAACAAACGGACAAAAATACAGACAGACAGGGGTGAAAACGTCCATCCATCCACCTTTCCATCTTTGGTGGCGGAGGTAACACAACTTCACAACTTAGCCCATCAATCACAATCCTTCACCAAATCAGGGATGGACACTTCGAGTCCTAGGAGGAGTCCGTACCACCTTCTAAAACCCAAATTATGGAGATAACCAAAGACACACATTTACAATTTTACTGACTAAACGCGCACATGCAATTCTGACAACTCCTCACCAAAAAAAACCTCACCCACCCCCTACCAACTCTGTCCCATCTTTGCTCTTCTCCCCTCCAACTCCAAGTCCTAGTCGGACGTTAATTGGAGAAGTGGTGATTTAATCTTTAAAAATGTAAATCTCTTTGTTACGACAACCCCTGACTTACCATTACTATTTCATTTGATCACAAATTTGTGGAGTAAACGAAAGACATGATCATTAGATAGATATTGATTATATACAGTACAAGGAACCTGGACACAGGAGGAGGCTATTTGACCCTCCATGCCTGTGCCTTCTCCACAATCTCCATTATTATACGGGAGATTCTTGTCATATACGATCCTCCCATCTCAACCACAGTCGACCTCTTTTCCTCCTACTTTGTTCCCTCAACATATCCGCTCTCTTTGCCTTTTTCTATTCCTCCATCTGCACCAAATGTCCAGCCCAACTCAGCCAGAATTTCAACAATCTCCATGCCAAGCTCATTTTCACATCGATCTCCTCTCTCTGTCAATGGATCAATGTCTTGTGATTCCCAGGCATTCCCATGGCAAGTACCAACCCAGCGGTGTGTTCTTTGACTGAAATCCAACTCAGAGTTGTGTTATTTGGCTGAAAATCAACCCAGGGTTGAGTTCTTTGGCTGAAAATCAACTCAGGGGTGTGTTGTGTTATTTGGCTGAAAACCAACTCAGAGGTGTGTTATTTGGCTGAAAATCAACCCAGGGTTGAGTTCTTTGGCTGAAAATCAACTCAGGGGTGTGTTGTGTTATTTGGCTGAAAACCAACTCAGAGGTGTGTTATTTGGCTGAAAATCAACCCAGGGTTGTGTTCTGTGGCTGAAAACCAACACAGAGATGTGTTATTTGGCTGAAAACCAACCCAGCGGTGTGTTCTTTGACCGAAAACCAACTCAGCGGTATGTTATTTGGCTGAAAATCAACCCAGGGTTGTGTTCTTTGGCTGAAAATCAACCCAGGGGTGTGTTATTTGGCTGAAAACCAACTCAGAGGTGTGTTATTTGGCTGAAAACAAATCCATGGGTGTGTTCTGTGGCTGAAAACCAACACAGAGATGTGTTATTTGGCTGAAAACCAACCCAGAGGTGTGTTCTGTGGCTGAAAACCAACCCAGGGGTGTGTTATTTGGCTGAAAACCAACCCAGAGGTGTGTTATTTGGCTGAAAACCAACTCAGAGGTGTGTTATTTGGCTGAAAACCAATCCATGGGTGTGTTCTGTGGCTGAAAACCAACACAGAGATGTGTTATTTGGCTGAAAACCAACCCAGAGGTGTGTTCTGTGGCTGAAAACCAACCCAGGGGTGTGTTATTTGGCTGAAAACCAACCCAGAGATGTGTTATTTGGCTGAAAACCAACCCAGAGATGTGTTATTTGGCTGAAAACCAAACCAGAGATGTGTTATTTGGTTGAAAACCAACCCAGTGGTGTGTTCTCTGGCTGAAAACCAACCCAGAGGTGTGTTATTTGGCTGAAAACCAACCCAGAGGTGTGTTCTGTGGCTGAAAACCAACCCAAGGGTGTGTTCTTTGGCTGAAAACCAACCCAGAGGTGTGTTCTGTGGCTGAAAAATAAACCCAGGGGTGTGTTATTTGGCTGAAAACCAACCCAGAGATGTGTTATTTGGCTGAAAACCAACCCAGAGATGTGTTATTTGGCTGAAAACCAACCCAGAGATGTGTTCTGTGGCTGAAAACCAACACAGAGATGTGTTATTTGGCTGAAAACCAACCCAGTGGTGTGTTCTCTGGCTGAAAACCAACCCAGAGGTGTGTTCTGTGGCTGAAAACCAACCCAGGGGTGTGTTCTTTGGATGAAAACCAACCCAGAGGTGTGTTCTGTGGCTGAAAACCAACCCAGGGGTGTGTTATTTGGCTGAAAACCAACCCAGAGATGTGTTATTTGGCTGAAAACCAACCCAGAGATGTGTTATTTGGTTGAAAACCAACCCAGGGGTGTGTTATTTGGCTGAAAACCAACCCACGGGTGTGTTCTTTGGCTGAAAACCAACCCAGAGGTGTGTTCTGTGGCTGAAAACCAACCCAGGGGTGTGTTATTTGGCTGAAAACCAACCCAGAGATGTGTTATTTGGCTGAAAACCAACCCAGAGATGTGTTATTTGGCTGAAAACCAACCCAGAGATGTGTTATTTGGTTGAAAACCAACCCAGGGGTGTGTTATTTGGTTGAAAACCAACCCAGAGGTGTGTTCTGTGGCTGAAAACCAACCCAGAGATGTGTTATTTGGCTGAAAACCAACACAGAGATGTGTTATTTGGTTGAAAACCAACCCAGGGGTGTGTTATTTGGCTGAAAACCAACCCACGGGTGTGTTCTTTGGCTGAAAACCAACCCAGGGGTGTGTTCTGTGGCTGAAAAACAACTCAGAGGTGTGTTCTGTGGCTGAAAACCAACACAGAGGTGTGTTCTTTGGCTGAAAACCAACCCAGGGGTGTGTTCTTTGGCTGAAAATCAACACAGAGGTGTGTTCTTTGGCTGAAAACCAACCCAGGGGTGTGTTATTTGGCTGAAAACCAACCCAGGGGTGTGTTCTTTGGCTGAAAACCAACACAGAGGTGTGTTCTGTGGCTGAAAACCAACACAGAGATGTGTTATTTGGCTGAAAACCAACCCAGTGGTGTGTTCTTTGGCTGAAAACC
The DNA here is from genome assembly GCF_964187855.1 of Myxine glutinosa. Taxonomy (NCBI): domain Eukaryota; kingdom Metazoa; phylum Chordata; class Myxini; order Myxiniformes; family Myxinidae; genus Myxine; species Myxine glutinosa. The sequence goes on along the minus strand of NC_136272.1, from coordinate 44,042,421 downwards.
AACCCAGTGGTGTGTTCTTTGGCTGAAAACCAACCCAGGTGTGTGTTATTTGGCTGAAAACCAACCCAGGGGTGTGTTCTGTGGCTGAAAAACAACTCAGAGGTGTGTTCTTTGGCTGAAAATCAACGGAGGGGTGTGTTATTTGGTTGGAAACCAACTCAGGGGTACAAACACATGGGGAAAGCGAACCCAAGTTAAACTGTCAACGGGTCCACCAATTTCAAGATTGGGGTTGTAATGTTCATGTTGTGATTGTTCCACCAATATGACTCGACTTTTAACATGTGATCTGTCCTTGTTTGCTGTTCTTCTCCTCTTCCCTTTCTAAGCCTCCAAGCTCCTGCCCTGCCTTGACCAAAATACTCATCCACTCCCCTCTGTCCTCAGCCAACTCTCTCCAATCTCCAACCTCCCCCACCTTACTTATATCTGTCTTCACACAATCCTCCCATCTCAACCACAGTCTACCTCTTTTCCTCCTACTTTGCTCCCTCAACCTATCCGCTCTCTTTGCCTGTCTCTATTCCTCCATCTGCACCAAATGTCCAGCCCATCTCAGCCAGAATTTCAACAATCTCCATGCCTAGCTCATTTGCACATCGATCTCCTCCCTCAGTTCATCCATTCTCCTTCTATCCGCCCTCTTCACTCCCGCAATCCTCCTGACCCAGTTGTTCTCGCAAACACGCAGCCTCTGTTGTTGTCTCTCTGTCAGTACCACCGTTTCCAGACTATAAAGGTAAGCCGGCGTTACACACGACATCAGATCCTTCCCTTTCAATTTCCTCGACGGTCACTTATTGAGGTTGTAGTTCAAACCACTGCGGATTTTGGGGGAACCCCTTCGGAGCCTCCCTGATCCTCTGGGAGCCCCTCTGATCCGAAATTGAAAAAACTAAGACAGGTCAATCTTGCGGACCATCGAGTAGAAGGGCTGTATCAGGTTTCAGAGTAATAGGTTGGTAAATAAGTGATCTGAAGTTTAGGGGTTAACCCCTTCCCCCACCCCCTCTAAGAGCCCCCATGATCTGAAATCTAAAAATCGAAGCCCAAGCGATTGTGTGGGCTATTGTCTTGTATTGATGTGTCAAGCTTCAGAACAATCAGCTGGGGGATAAGGGAGGAGTAGCAAAAACAGCAAAAGTTTAAAGGACGACCCGACGGACGGATGTATGCACGGACATCAGGACCCACTTTATAAGTTCATCTCTTGGAGATCTCTTCGAGATGACATAAAATCAATATAATCACTTCATTTTTTTTGTATACAACATCGAGGCTCGTGTAAGAGCCAACATTAATCACACAAAAAAAAACATACGGACACATAAAACATATAATAAAGGGAGCGAGAGAAAAGATGGGGAGAGAGGGGGAAGCACACAAGTACAACAGTTGAGAACAGGGACATCGGGAGATCTGTGAGAGGGAGAGGGCTTGGGGGGAGGAGGCATGGGAACGGGGGGGTGGGTGGGGTGAACGAGGTATAAAACACATGGACACTGCTCGGACTTTTTTTTCTTTTCCTTTTTGTATACAGGATCGAGGCTGGTGAAAGAGCTAACATTTATCATACAAAAAATCAAACAGACACACAAAACATATAATAAGGGTAGCGGTAGACAAGATGGGGAGGGAAGGGGAAGCACAAACACAACATTTGAGAGCAGGGACATCGGGAGATCTGTGGGAGGTAGACGGGTTGGGGGGAGGAGGCGTGGGATGGGGGGGGGGGGAGGTGGGGGGGTGGGAGGTGGGAGAAGTATAAAACACAAGGACACTGCAAGGACTTCCAGGCAGGAAGTTGGTATTTCAAAAACGTGGATCTGGGGTGAAATTATCGGGGGTAGAAAAGATCAAAGTTTTGGATGGGGGAAGATAAGAGATGGTGGTGAACAGCTGTTTTAAAGACCTGGAGGGAGGAGTGGGATTGAAGAGAGTGAGGGAGTTTGTTCCAGAGGCGGGAGAAAAGGGTAATGAAAGAGTAAAGGTGAGCAGAGAGTCTTGATTTTGGCAGATTAACCATAAGATAGTTGCTGGCAGATCTTGTGCGTCCTGTAGGAATATTTGGGGGACAGAGCACAGACAGAGATGGGAGAGCAAGGCCGGAGAGGAGTCTGTAGAAGACAGAAGGACCACCAACCTGCCTGTGGTGAGTGAGTGAAAGGCCCTCGGAGTTAGCTTCATCGCGGGAGATTCCAACGATTCTGAAAGCTTTGGTTTCAACAGCGTGAAGCCGAGCTCGGTGTGAGGCAGGAGCACCGGCCCAGAGGGTAGAACAGTATTCCATTGAGCTGTGGATGAAAGCCTTGTATGTGGTGAGGAGCTCAGCTGTGCCAAGGAAGGACTTCGCACGACGGAGGATGCCCAGTCGGCGACTGGCTTTGGAGGCCAGCTTGGAAATGTGGTTTTCCCAGGAAAGATCATGGATCAGATAGTGAGACCCAAAAGCTTGAGTTACAGAACTTCTTGGAGAGGATTGTTCAGAAAGTAGATGGGAGGGTTGTCCAGTCGGTCTTTTCGGAGAGGCATCGTAAGAGTGTGAGATTTGTCAGGATTGAAAGACATGTTCCACTTGTTTGCCCAGTCTGTGATTTTGTCCAGGTCTGCAGAGAGTGAGGAGGCTGCAGACTGCCGATCTGAGGGATGAGGAATGGAGCGGCAGAGAGTGGAGTCATCAGCAAAGAGGTAGAGTGGATTTTCAAGAGAGTCAGAGAGATCATTGATGAAGACCAGAAAAAGCACATTGCCCAGACCACTACCTTGGGGAACTCCAGCCCGAACAGAAAGGGGACTACCAGGAAAGAAGTTGGTATTTCAAAAAAGTGGATCTGGGGTGAATTGACGTGGGTAGAAATGATCAAGGTTTTGGATGGGGGAAAATAAACAATGGTGGTGAACAGCTGTTTTAAAGACCTGGAGGGAGGAGTGGGATTGAAGAGAGTGAGGGAGTTTGTTCCAGAGACAGAAGAAAAGAGGAATGAAAGGGTGAAGGTGAGCAGAGAGTCTTGATTTTGGCAGTTTAATCATAAGAGGGTTGCTGGCAGATCTTGTGCGACCTGTAGGAATATTTGGGGGACAGAGCACAGACAGAGCTGGGGAGCCAGTCCATAGAGGAGTCGGTAGAAGACAGAAACACCACCTACCTGCCTGCGTTGAGTAAGTGAAAGGTCCTCGGACTTAGCTTCATCGCGGGAGATTCCAATGATTCTGAAAGCTTTGGATTCAACAGCGTGAAGCCGAGCTAGGTGTGAGGCAGGAGCACCGGCCCAGAGGGGGGAACAGTATTCCATTGAGCTGCGGATGAAAGCCTTGCATGTGGAGCACATAAAAAAAATTCTGATTCTGTGAACCTTTAAACTCAATGTGGCATCTCTGCTCAATAATTTTATTATTTTTCCAAGTGTGGAACAAACTTTCTGCTCCAGTCCCTGCATTTCTCTGTGGGCTTTCCAGGTGATGGTTCGCCATTATTCGTGTGATCTCTTGTGTTTTTCTCGTACTTGTGCACATCTGTGACGCAATTAACCCCATGTGTGTCACCATCTTCATCACCTTTACATGACCTTCATCAGCACCCAACAGCTCACTGATATCGCTCTCCTAAATCATGACCCTCATAAACAAATAAACGTGTTGCATAGTCATTGGAGAAATCGTCACTTCCATTGTCACTCTCAACACATGCACCAAGCTAATTGAGTGCACGATGTCACACACCCACTCCTTCCACTTGCTCTTTCCTCTGCTACCTAATTGTCATTCCCAAGTGGCAGGAGGTGGGTAGGAATGATAGTTAATGATTCTGGAAATCTTTTGAGTGACATGCAAGTTCTAAAGGTTTGATAATCCATGTGAACAGTATTAACATTTGCAGTAGCTCATCCCAGCATCATGTTGGGATACCAGCAACTTCAGGCCTCTAGACGAGAGTCTAGACTCTCCCTCCCTACCCTTCCCCCACCTCCCCTTCGCACCACCCCCTACCCTTACCTCTCCCCCCTCCCAACCCCCACCCCTCATCTATCTATAATTCCAGTAATCTCTGTGTGTGTGTGTGTCTGTGTGTGTGTGTGTGTGTGTGTGTGTGTGTGTGTGTGTGTGTGTGTGTGTGTGTGTGTGTGTTGTCTGTGACCGCTGTTTCTCGACAACCACGGGTCCGATATACTTGAAACTTGCCAGGTATATTGCTGGGGACCCGAGGATGTGCCTTTTCAAGGTTTCATATTAATCGGAGAAGTAGTTACCGAGCTATGGCGATTTAGCCGTTCGCCGTTCGCTTTGGCTTTGCGAATGGACCAAACCATTCATGTAAATAGAGGAGGGGGTTCTGTGGTCGTTCGCTTTGGCTTTGCGAATGGACCAAACCATTTCATGTAAATAGAGGGGGGGGGTTCTGTGGTCGTTACTGCCACGCGGTTTGGAATGTTTTTCCGAACGGGCACCCACGTACGGGCACGTCCTAGTCTATCTATAATTCCAGTAATCTCTGTGTGTCTGTGTGTTTGTCTGTGACCGCTGTTTCTCGACAACCACGGGTCCGATCTAATTGAAACTTGCCAGATATATTGCTGGGGACCTGAGGATGTGCCTTTTCAAGGTTTCATATTAATCGGAGAAGTAGTTACCGAGCTATGGTCACCGTACTCGCAAGCCGTTCGCTTTGGCTTTGCGAATGGACCAAACCATTTCATGTAAATAGAGGGGGGGGGGGGGGTTCTGTGGTCGTTACTGCCACGTGGTTTCAAAGTTGCCAATGGACCAAACCATTTCATGTAAATAGAGGGGGGGGGGGGTTCTGTGGTCGTTACTGCCACGTGGTTTCAAAGTTTTTTTTTGTTGTTCTTGTTTGCACGCATGTTTTTTTGCACGCACGTACGGGACCAAACCCGTATGGACCAAACCATTTAATGTAAATAGAGGGGGGGGATATAATTTTAGATATATATATAGTACGGGCACGCCCTAGTCTCTATATAATTCCAGCAATCTCTGTGTGTGTGTGTGTGTGTGTCTGTCTGTATGCGACCGCTGTTTCTCGACAACTACCGGTCCGATATACTTGAAACTTGCCAGGTATATTGCTGGGGACCCGAGGATGTGCCTTTTCAAGGTTTGAAATTAATCGGACAAGTGGTTCCCAAGGTATGGTCACCGTACTCGCAAGCCGTTCGCTTTGGCTTTGCGAATGGACCAAACCATTTCATGTAAATAGAGGGGGGGGATTGGCCTATACACAGCCTCTCTGGATGTTAACTTTGCCAAAAACAAGAAAATAAAAACAACCGTTAGTTTAATTGGTCTATTATAGTTCTATTAAAGATGATAGGTTAATAATTTAATATTGAGAATTTGTGCTTCCCAATTTATGGTCTCTCACATTCGCCTATATTTTCTTGCTCCGTATTCTGTGGTCGTTTCTGACACGTGGTGTCAAATTTTTTTTGTTGTTGTTGTTGTTGTTGTTGTTCTCTTCTCTTTTCTTTGTTTTCCCTTGCGAAAAGATAAAATACGTTTGCGATAATTGAATAATTGGCCATTAAAACTAAATTGCGAATAATCGTAATTCTGGCACGTGGTTTCAAAACTTTTTTCCTTTTGCACGCACGTACGGGCACGCACGTACGGGCACGCCCTAGTTCACTAGCATGAGCATTAGTGAGGCCAAACAATAGCAGAGTATCGCCAAACTCCAGGTGGATGGGGTTTGCGCATTACTTGCTGGAAAAGGTATTTCAGTCTGTATATGGAATATCAAGTGATCCGGTTGCCCGTGGGATCTCTAATGGAATCAAACGGAAGACCAAATGCTGCATTGGAGTCATCAGAAGGAATCCTAATAAGTAGAGAGCAAGGATGGAGTCATCAGGAGGAACCTGGTTAGGATTCGGGTTTCAGCTACTACTCCTCTACCCTCAAACCCATCCACCGACACAGCCAAGTGAACCTTCCAGAAAAAAATCTACAATAATTATTCATTTCTCTTTGGACAGATAAATAAAGAAAGAGTGAAAGAAAGAGTAAAATACGTAGATACAAGAAAAAGCAATAATTAGAACGAATAAAAAGAAATGTGAAAAGGTAGAAAGAAATGTAAAAATAACAAACTACAAAGATGTCTGAAGGACCCGAATAGATACACGAGTATTTCAGCAGTTACTGCACAGGCTCAAACACAGCAACAGGTACAAGGTACCAGAGGTCAATCAGTAGAGAAGCACAGTCCACACAGCATCAGGATATGGTACAAACATAATCAAACTGAAGGGAGACAATTCAAAATTTGGCTCATACATGCGTAATCGGAGGTTCCCCGTCCTAAGTATGTCCTTGGTCTCTGAGTAGTTATACCAGACAAAGTGATGGGACTGGTCTGCTACAATGGAGAAATAACCCAAATACTATGAGAAATCTGAAAATATATATATATATCGAAATGTTTTTTGATTTTTTTTTTTTCTCGGAAAACCTAAGTGCTCATCCTAAGCTAAGCTAAGCTCATCCTAAACCATCAAACCTAAGTGCTTAAGTGCTCCTCGCCACCTACAAAGCTTTCATCCGCAGCTCAATGGAATACTGCTCTCCCCTCTGGGCCGGTGCTCCTGCCTCACACCTAGCTCGACTTCACGCTGCTGAAACCAAAGCTTTCAGAATCATTGGAATCTGATTATATCCTGAAACATTAGTGTCAATCATCCGAATGGTCTCAGACTTGTTACCGGACACTGTATTTATTTTTAAAAAGGAAAGAAAATAGAGAAGATGAGATTAAAACTTCTTCTTTTTCCAATTTAGGCAGCACATGAAGGCTGCTGGTAGCATCATTGCTCAGGTGTGCAGCTGTGCTGCTGATGCAGTGGTCCCATTCAACTTAGTAAGGGTGGGAATTTGCAATTACTTCGGGATGCCGGTGACAACTCGCCTTCTCTTCGTCAAGAAGCACCAGAGGATCTTCAAAGTCCATCAACCGGTGCTGGCAGATGAGACGGCCGGCTTATCGTCCATCCGAGGGGCGGCGCACTTTGTGACGCAACTCCCTGCCTGCGAAGCACCAATCCGACAGTTTACGGTGGGGTCTGGAATGGAACCCAGACGAGACCATTCAGCGGTAGGTTTGCTACCTATACACCATCCTATGCAATATGCTACAGTCGTGTTGTTTCTTTAACTTTACGTTCTTACTATTTTTTAATCCCAGTAATTACCTCCACCACCGAAAGTGGGCGGAGATTATGTTTTCACGCCCATCTGTCTGTCTGTCTGTCTGTGACCAGGATATCTGACAAAGTTGTGCATGGATTGGGACTAAACTTGGTGGACAGGTTCGATGTGTTACATGGACCAATTGATTCGATTTTGGTGAAGATCCGAATCCACATCCAGATCAGAGAATCTAAAAAATTTTTTATCTGAGTGATTCTTCTCCATTGAGTGCTTGGGCAAAAACCATATATAGCATGATATCTCAAAACTTTGTGGACAGATTATGACAAAACAAGGTGGATGAGTTGGGTAGGTGACAAGAACAAGACGATTGGATTTTTGAATTGTGACCCTTTTTCTATTTAGAAACAGGGTCATGGCCTCTCGAATGATCGAATCTGAGGTGATGTGGTCATCAAACCTCACTCTACCTTACATACACATGGCATGCCCCAAGTGACACGGTGCTGTCCGTGTAAACAGCACAGCACGCGCTCTGAAAAGCCCATCTGTACAATGGACGTATCCTACCAGTAGATATCAAAGCACAATATGTTAATAACTCTCCGTTAATAGGAAAGGCTGCAACAGCTGACAGCACTTCGAACACGAGCCACAGGAAATGCCAGCATGTGTCATGATTCATGGAGTGTGACGGTTTCATGGCATGTCTTCAACGCACCTGGTGGAAAGTTTGTTTTAGTGACGAGACCGCCATTGCAAATTCAAATCGCAAGATGCTGTAATGTAGACCATCATCTACAATTCCTTGCACTCACCTCGGGTCTGTGGAGGAACCTGATGTTGAGTTAGGCTCAATGTGTACTCATTCATTTTTGGTGAAAAATTTTCAAAAGGCAAAAAATAAATTATTCTTGTTTTGGAGAAACTCGAGGGCATGTTGAAAAGTAATGCCTCCTATTATTTTTCTCCAAAACAGGTAAAGGTATTCTAATGAAACAAAGACAGATACGAACATCAATCTTTATTCTACAAAGGTGCATATTTATTTCTCAACATAATCACCATCGCGGTCCACACGTTTCTACCAACGTCCAAGTAGTTTTGTGACGTCGTCACGATACTGTACGTCCTTCTGACTTAACCGACACTCCACACTCCACAGTGGCCTTGACATCATCGTCGGAAGATAGATATTCTCCACGAAGGTGTTAAGTTTGCGGAAGAGATGTAAATCTGTAAATCACACAGAGCCTAGTCGGGGCTGGTGATCCTTTGTGGCGGTACTCCATTGACCATCTCTTACTCTCAGGATTGTAATGGTGCACCCAACTCTCATCTCCAGTCAATCATCCCAATTATAATCTCCAGCGAGTCATCACAACTCTAATGTCCAGGCATCTCACCTCCAGTCATCTCATCTCCAGTCAGTCATCCCAAATATCATCTCATCTCCAGTCAGTCATCGCAATTATAATCTCCAGCGAGTCATCCCAATTATCATCTCTAGTCATCTCATCTTCATTCAGTCATCCCAATTATCATCTCCAATCATTTCATCTTTAATCATCTCATCTCCAGCAAATCATCACAACTCTCATCTCTAGTCATCTCATCTCCAGTCAGTCATCCTAATTCTCATCTCCAGTCAGTCATCCTAATTCTCATCTCCAGTCATCTAATTTCCAGTCAGTCATCCCAATTATCATCTCTAGTCATCTCATCCCCTGTCATCCCAATTATCATCTCTCATCATCTCATCTCCAGTCAGTCATCCCAATTATCATCTCCAGTCAGTCATCCCAATTATCATCTCCAGTCATCTCATCCCCTGTCATCCCAATTATCATCTCTAGTCAGCTCATCTCTAGTCATTATTCCCAATTATCATCTCCAGTCATCTCATCTTCATTCAGTCATCCCAATTATCATCTCCAATCATTTCATCTTTAATCATCTCATCTCCAACGAATCATCACAACTCTCATCTCCAGTCATCTCATCTCCAGTCAGTCATCCTAATTCTCATCTCCAGTCAGTCATCCTAATTCTCATCTCCAGTCAGTCATCCTAATTCTCATCTCCAGTCAGTCATCCTAATTCTAATCTCCAGTCATCTAATCTCCAGTCAGTCATCCCAATTATCATCTCTAGTCATCTCATCCCCCTGTCATCCCAATTATCATCTCTCGTCATCTCATCTCCAGTCAGCCATCCCAATTATCATCTTCAGTCAGTCATCCCAATTATCATCTCTAGTCATCTCATCCCCTGTCATCCCAATTATCATCTCTAGTCAGCTCATCTCTAGTCATTATTCCCAATTATCATCTCCAATCATTTCATCTTTAATCATCTCATCTCCAACGAATCATCACAACTCTCATCTCCAGTCATCTCATCTCCAGTCAGTCATCCTAATTCTCATCTCCAGTCATCTAATCTCCAGTCAGTCATCCCAACTCTCATCTCCAATCAGTCCTCCTAACTCTTACCTTCAGTCATCTCATCTCCAGTCAGTCATCCTAGCTTTCACCTTTGGTCATCTCATCTCCAGTCAGTCATCCCAACTCTCATCTCCAGTCAGTCATCCCAACTCTCATCTGCAGTCAGTCATCCCAACTCTCATCTCCAGTCAATCATCCGAACTCTCATCTCCAGTCAGTCACCCTCACTCTCATCTCCAGTTAGTCATCCCAACTCTCATCTCCAGTCAATCATCCGAACTCTCATCTCCAGTCAGTCACCCTCACTCTCATCTCCATTCAATCATCCGAACTCTCATCTCCAGTCAGTCACCCTCACTCTCATCTCCAGTTAGTCATCCCAACTCTCATCTCCAGTCAATCATCCGAACTCTCATCTCCAGTCAATCATCCGAACTCTCATCTCCAGTCAGTCATCCGAACTCTCATCTCCAGTCAGTTATCCCAACTCTCATCTCCAGTCAATCATCCGAACTCTCATCTCCAGTCAGTCACCCTCACTCTCATCTCCAGTTAGTCATCCCAACTCTCATCTCCAGTCAATCATCCGAACTCTCATCTCCAGTCAATCATCCCAACTCTCATCTCCAGTCAATCATCCGAACTCTCATCTCCAGTCAGTCACCCTGACCCTCATCTCCAGTCAGTCATCCTAACTCTCATCTCTAGTGCTTCACTCTTCACAGTACTAACCTCCTGCTGCCTTCTGCAATGTTGACTAATGTGTCACCGAGACATCTAGTGTCAAAATCACAGAACACCCAGTGATGGGAATCTCTGATGTGTGGACTGCACTTCATTCATTTGAATATCTTTACGTGTTATGGAGAAAAATAAGAGGAGGCATTACTTTTCAACACGCCCTCGTAATTAATAGAGCTGGGTGATGGGAAACTATTTTTTGGAAAAATTTTGAACAACTAAACACTAGAACAGCACTCGGTAGAGCGCATACCTCCGCCAGGGTGAACAGTATACTTTTTATATCACACTGATATGCCGGACCTGCATCCAGACCTTATAGTGGGGCGGCTTAGCCCAAATATTCAAAAGAATTGTGCATTTTGTGATACAAGCACCAAATTTGGCACACTAGTAGACTATCATATTATGAAAAGATCTGGATATTGGGCCATCTCAGATTCAGAGATTTGATTTTTGCAAGATTTGCAGATTTTGCAAGCTGAGATTGCAACGCCAGGGACGGCCGACTCCTTCCTACGAGCTGCCCACGTCACCCGCACAAGAAGAGCTCATCAAATCACTGCAGCGGCACTGCACATCCTGCAACACCGTGCGTATGAACGCCACTGTATGACATATGCTGATGATGCAGAAGACCTGCCTGAGTTCGAAGACTGATGTCACCAGAGAGGAGAAGACATTCCCAACTTTCAGTACTGGGCAACTGTGCTGGAACTAGAGATGTTGGTACTGGTCTACGTGCGTTCTCTGCGGCAGGCTTCATTCACGACGTACCTTGATGCCCTGACGGAACTGGTCCCATGGTTCCATGCCTTAGACCACACACACTATGCCAGGTGGGTCCCTGTTCACCTGAGGGACACGGTTGCACTCCCAATGAAGCACCCAGATGTAGCCAGAGAATTCAGGGCTGGCAACTTCACTGTACAGAAGACGAAGAAGGTGTTCTCTTCGATCCCAATCGAATCGAAATCTTGCAAAAATCAAATCTCTGAATCTGAGATGGCCCAATATCCAGATCTTTTCATAATATGATAGTCTACTAGTGTACCAAATTTGGTGCTTGTATCACAAAATGCACAACAGGTTTGCTATGCTGCTACACTATTAACCAAAATACGATTGGCTTATTATTATCAACCACCCAACTCATCCTGCAAGTTCCGTCCAAATCCATCCACAACTTGTTGAGATATCATGCTATATATCATTTTTCGTCCCATCTCTCAATGGCGAAAAATCACTTTAAAAACTTTTTAATGAAGTCGTCCATGTCAAACACCAATCTGTCCAACAAGTTTCGTCAGAATCTGTCCAAAACTTTTTGAGATATCCTGCTCACAGACAGACAAGCAGACAGTCCAGTTATGGTGGTGGAGGTAACAAAGAAATGGAGAGCACTGGCTGCTAGTAATTCCATAAAGACATTGTGGTTGGAGATGTACCTCAATGTTTCTCTTAGGTTTCCACGAGTTGTACTGATTGATACCAGAGAACGAGTCGGGCCTTATTAATGCAAAAAGTACATCTCAAAGTTTGCTGTTCAACACCGTTAATCTGATTCAACACACAACACCGTTAAGTAAGTGTGTGGTGCTGCTGAAGAACATAGCAAGCCCATAAATGAACGGCCACCATCACTTGCAACTGAGACCGAGCAGAATGGAACTGACTCGGCCCTCCTTAGCCCCTTTACCGATGCAGAATTCAAATTGTGTTACCGGTTCTTTAATTGAGGCAGTGAATATCACTCCACAAGAGTGTGGAACTCATGGTTCATTTCCTGTTGAGGATAGCCACGGCAAATTTGATTGCATGGTAGAAGTTCTTGAAGAAGTTCTGTCACTCAAGCTTTTGGGTCTCACTATCTGCCATGATCTTTCCTGGGAAAACCACATTTCCAAGCTGGCCTCCAAAGCCAGTCGCCGACTGGGCATCCTCCGTCGTGCGAAGTCCTTTCTGGGCACTTCTGAGCTCCTCACCACATACAAAGCTTTTATCCGCAGCTCAATGGAATACTGCTCTCCCCTCTGGGCTGGTGCTCCTGCCTCACACCTCGTTCGGCTTCACGCGGTTGTAACCAAAGCTTTCAGAATCATTGGAATCTCCTGCGATAAAGCTGATTCTGAGGGCCTTTCTCTCTCTCACCGCAGGCAGGTTGGTGGTCTATCTGTCTTCTTCCGACTCCTCTCTGGCCTAGCTCCCCCTGCTCTGTCTGTGCTTTGTCCTCCAAATATCCTACAGGTCGCACAAGATCTGCCTGCAACCCTCTTCTGGTGAAACTTCCAAAATCAAGACTCTCTGCTCACCTTCATTCCTCTTTTCTCCTGCCTCTGGAACAAACTCCCACACTCCCTTCAATCCCACTCCTCCCTCCAGGTCTTTAAAACAGCTGTTCACCACCATCTCTTATCTTCCCCCATCCAAAATCTTAATCTTTTCTACCCCCGTTAAAACACCCCAAATCCGCCAACTTCTTCCCTGAAATTCCTAGTAGTGAAATTCCTAGTCGTGTTCATTTGCTTTGTCCCGTGTAGCCCTCCCTCCTCCCCCAGCCCTCCCCCTTCCACAGATCTACCGACGTCCCCGTTCTCTACTGTTGTTGTGCTTGTGTACTTCCCTCTCTCCCCCTCTTGTCTCCCGCTCCATTCATTGTATGTTTTATATGTCTGTGCATGTTTTCTTGTTCAATGTGTTAGCTCTTACACGAGCGTCGATTCTGTATACAAAAAAAAAGAAAGAAAAGAACATTCCAGCACATCTTCGGAGTTGATTGGAATCCAAATAGTGACCGCTGAGACTGATGTATATGACCCTGATGGGACAGTATCTGATTTGTGTTGTTGTTGTTGTTGTTGTTGTATAGCCCCGGAGAGTTCTCTCGAACAAGTCTGAGGCACGGAGACAGCCGATCGATCTCCCAGGAACGACCCAGAGATCCTCCACATCTAGGATGGTGTACCACCCGGCTTTCACGAAGTCAGGGCCACGACAGTTAGAGGTGGAGGGAGGAAGAGTGAGCGAGAGAGAGAGAGAGAAGGACAAGAGGGAAATGGCCGGTCCATGGGGACCGATCGGCACTCTGACCGTGACCGCGCTGCCCTGTCGAATCCGGGCAACAGGGCAGAATGGGGAAGATTTGGCCCCTGACTTGCGTTGTGGGTACAACCACCACGAAGAGGCGTCCCCGATGATGTTGAGATGACTGCAGAGTTGTCAGAGTCTTCATCGAGTTAGTCGCACATAGCTCCCCCAAGTTGATGTTTCTTTTTGTAATGAAACGTATCGACAGCGAAATGTGATCATTAAAGACACCTTTCCCGATTTCTCTTCATTAATTAAGGCTGTAAAAGATATTAGGAAACTGCATGAATTTCACTTAACAAGGTCACAGTTCCGTCGTCTCAGAAAGGCGATTATGAAAGTGTGACTTGAATGTCGCAGCAGCCAATTAAAGCCTTCGATATGCAATGGAAACAAATATCACCTTTACAACTCTAAATATGAACGTTGGAGGTGAAAATCACAACTGCCTGGTTCAGGTGAAAGTTTCTTTCAGCGTTAGAATCGTGATATACAGAACTTTTGTTGCAGGAAATTGTTGAGAAAGTACAGGGTCCGACTGGGAGGTGTGACGATTTTCAGAAAACTCGTACACAGTTATTTTTAGTCGAATTTCAATTTTTTTTTTTTTTAAAGACGACATATATAATGCCATTTAATACACTGTAACAAAGACATTTTAAAAATATAATTCATGTTTGAATTGGGTATAACAATGCAAGTGGGGGGTCTAGCGCATGCGTGATGGCTGTTGGTTACTCGTTGTTCGGCGCCATTTCAGTAGCCATGGAGCTGTGGACGATTGAACATCGCGTCTTTGTTGTTGAGACGTTTATTCAAACGGGTAGTTCGGTGGTGCTTACACAGCACAGATTTCGTACTCACTTCAATGTTGGTCGACGTGGCGCCGTTCTCGAAACACAATATTGAAGTGGGTAAAAAACTTCAGGACAACTGGATCTGTGAGGCTGCAGCTCGGGGAGGTGATCGAACCGTTAGGACCCCAGAAAACATCGAAAGGGTTCGACAAGCTGTGGAGGCCAGCCCTCGTCGGTCAGCGGTACGGCACGCTCGCGCTCTACGGATGTCAGACAGATCAGTTCGTCGAATTTTGCACTTGGACCTTCATTATCACGCGTACAAAATCATGGTGGTTCAAGAACTGCAGCAGAATGATTTCGTACGGCGGTTTACGTTCGCAGAAAGAATGCTTGAACTGCTGAGGGATGCTGCTGTGCTGAGAAATGCTGGAACTTTTCCGCGCGTCGGCAAGAATGCTTGGACAAGAACGGCCGCCATTTAGATGATGTCATTTTTCAAACATGAATTACATTTTTAAAATGTCTTTGTTACAGTGTATTACATGGCATTATATATGTAGTCTTTAAAAAAAAAAAAAAAATTGAAATTCGACTAAAAATAACTGTGTACGAGTTTTCTGAAAATCGTCACACCTCCCTGACGGACCCTGTAGATTGGAGCATTTGTGGTATGGTCTTTTTGGAGAGAGAGTGTGGGATTTCTCAGGATTGAAAGACTCTGGTTTATCAATTACCCGAGTTATTCTGCTTCATATGGATGTTTCCCAGAGTGCTTATTTCCCGGGAGTCCTTTGGTAATCTTACTAGCTTATGCCGATGATGGGTGTATATTTAGTAATCATAGCCAGCGAAGCCGGTGTTGTGAATGAACGCGTACGTATTATGTTGAAAAGCCAGATTTTGCTGGATCCGTTGAGAATTTCGAAGCTTTGACGCACCAAATCGCTCCATGGAGGCCGCCATCTTGCGGATGCGGAAGTATGCATTAAAAATTGCGAAAAAGTTCAATAGGAGTTTGTTTCACCCGTCTTTGTTTGATTCACAATCTTATGCACCTCTAATTTGTAATTACAATACTTTAAGACCAACCTCGTTCCCCGGGCCCGCACGGGCCCTGGTTATCTTCAACGAAAATTGTCACCAAACACTGGAACCAATGAGATTCGAGCATTTGAAAAAATATTTCAAAAAAGCTTATTACCGGTACCGCGTTTCGGAGGCTGAAAACGGCGTCAAATATTCTAAAATCGACGAAGAATTATTTTTTAGAAATCTCGCGGCCGTAGGGGATAGTTTTTCACGGCCGGAAATATCCGAAGTTGAGACGGATTTCAGCGAATTAATCAAGAAGTAAATTTTATAAATTTTAATCTCATCCAGAATGCAAATGGTGTCATTTTGAACTAGGTACGGTACCTACTACACCTACCTACTACCAACTACCTAACCTACTGATGCCATAGTGATGGGTAAAATAGTGGCAAGAGGCTTTGGATTCGCCGGCTCATTGCGGCTTTGCAGTCGGGTCATATTCATAATAATGATGATATTTCTGCACTTGCTAAGTGTTTAAATCTTTTTTCCCTGGCTTCTTCCTTAAAGTGCAAATGGGACAAGGGCAAGGCTTTAAAAGTGCTTGTGCTGCCATTGCATCTCCCAACAAAGTTAAAATTGGTGGAAAGAGGAATGAAATATCTACGGCTATTCCTAGGATCTCCACAGTAGGCCCTACGTGCCTAAAAACTGGGATGGGCTAGTTGAACATGTTAAACGTCTTAGGCCCACAAGAAAACCAAGATGGCGGCCATATTATTTTGTCTGGGTGCCATGGTGGGTGGGGTCCGGCAACCCAGCAAGAACCACAACAACAACATCCATACAGAGTTCTTATCGGAATATTGAGTCGGTCGAAGAGAGTCCAGCCCCACCTTTCTTTGAAGGTGTCTTTCTCATTGTAGTATTGGATCATCTGCCCACAACCACCGGAAGTGTTGCTTACGGCAGCGCAGGGACGACTGGTAGATCTTTTTTGGGGGAGCCAACAATTGTTACAGCCAAGTGTTATATGCAGTCCTTTGGCTGAAGGTGGCCAAGGTCTCGTCGATATTAAAAACCATACAATGGCCTCCCAGTTATGGCTGTGCTCTATTCAACAATAGTTACATAAAGAGTGACTGCCAAGACGACTTTTGGACAGTCACGTTTTGCGGCAAACAAGTGGGCTCGGATATGGCTGTGAATGGTTCTTGATCCGGCTCCAACATGTTGGAACATCACCTCTCCCGAGTCTTTAAATCACCTGGCATGGCCTTTTTGTGGGCCACCAGTAGGATACTATATCACAAATGTTGGCTCAGGAGCTTCGAATATATTGTTACAGTTCTGCGAACCAGCCCTGCCCAGGTGAGCGTACATCCAAGCACGTAGGTTCCCGAGATAGTTACATCATTAAACATGTAATTGTAATTATATAGCCTGATCCATGGCTTAACAGAAAAAGGGGATATGCGTTTGCGAGGTCTAGAGAGAGGTCTTCGTCTTCCTCCTTCCATTGCACTGCCGCAAGCACCCTGTAATGTATGTTTGAAGTGCCTGCAATGAGAAGCAACTACATGGTTGTTGTTGCTGGTTGTTGTTGTTGTTGGTTGTCCCGAGAGACCCAGAAAAATAAACAGACTTCCGGCGCGGACCGGATGGCCTAACGTTGGAGTCCTGCTTATGTTACACACCCCATTCCATAACCCGAAATCCACAGAGTATATAGGTTGGTAACAATTGCACATTTAGGACATAGTATTTAATAATTAGGTTTCTCCTCTTTCCAGCTACAGTTAAACACAACTTCAGTTTGGTTCCTTTGCCTCTCCAGACATATTTGAGATGCTAGCGAACCTTATACTATGCATAATTTCACCATTCACAGTTACCCTAATTGCCCTATTTTACACCACACACAAACACCTTTATTAAACACCAGCACCTCACATGAACCACGTACCACAAAGAAGAACGTCGTAGCATTTGAACGGACTTTGGTGGGAACGCTGGCAGGCAGGAAGAGCTGTTGAAGAGAGGGTGTACAGCCTGGTACGAATGCAATAAGTTGCGTCCGGTGCCAATGATTGACAGGGGAGCGGGGCGGAGCGTCTGGAGGCGTACCAATACAAACGCTCTGTATGGGGTCAGACGTGAGGTTCTGACCTTTGACCCAACCAGGCTCTGCCCCACTTAAACAAGATAAAAGGCAGAATGTGGGGGGCACTTGGCACCTTCTGACTGAACCGGAGCGCTGCTGCCAAAAGAGGAGAAGAACCTGTCTGCCATTGGAGAGAGACGAGCAGAGCTGGTCCGAGCCCCATTGTGCTGGACAATGGGGCTCGGACCAGCTCCAAACAAACAGGTACGTCTGTACACACACACAAACAGGTACACACACACAACCCATTGCGCTGGGACCGAGGCGCACATTGTCTCCCTTGAACTGAGGCGCAATCAACATCCCGAGCAAAAGAGCAAACAACAACTTGCCACCCCCTTGGTCCTTCTTCTCCCCCTTGGTCCTTCCCCTCCACCTTGGTCCTCTGCTCCCCCTTGGTCCTCCCCTCCCCCTTGGTCCTTCCCCTCCCCCTTGGTCCTTCCCCTCCCCTTTGGTCCAAACAACAACTTGCCACCCCCTTGGTCCTTCCTCTCCCCCTTGGTCCTTCCTCTCCCCCTTGGTCCTCTCCTCCCCCTTGGTCCTTCCTCTCCCCCATGGTCCTTCCTCTCCCCCTTGGTCCTCTCCTCCCCCTTGGTCCTTCCTCTCCCCCTTGGTCCTCTCCTCCCCCTTGGTCCTTCCTCTCCCCCTTGGTCCTTCCTCTCCGCCTTGGTCCTTCCCCTCCACCTTGGTCCTCTCCTCCCCCTTGGTCCTCCCCTCCCCCTTGGTCCTTCCCCTCCCCCTTGGTCCTTCCCCTCCCCCTTGGTCCTCCGTCTCCTCCCTTCCCCCACCCCCTTGGTTCTTCCCCTCCCCCTTGGTCCTCCCCCACCCCCTTGGTCCTCCCCCACCCCCTTGGTCCCCCCTCCTCCTTGGTCCTCCCCCAACCCGTTGGTCCTCCCCCTCCCCCTCCCCCTTGGTACTGATTTGCACTTCACACTTTTTCTCTATACACACACCACACCCACCTTACCACAATATCACAATGACCTTCCCTCTACTCCCTCTTACCCAAACTGTATCAGCACCTGTACCCATCCGTCGACTGTGCCTGGGTGAGTCCAGGGGCCGAACCGACGTCCTGAACTCGACTCTCCCCCTGCTCTTTTCTTTCTACCTAATTTCCTCGGAATCCGAGAATTCCCACTCATGGTGGACCCCGAAACCCATATCTGTTACAATATAATACTCTCTTTTCTGGTATTCCATAGAGAGTATTATATTATATTCCTTGGGGGTGGGGTTGCCAAGCTTGGGGTGCACCTGTCACAAAGATATAACAAGGAATACCAAGGTAATTTGATACAGGAGGTGACCATTCGGCCCATCAGGCCTCCGCTACACCAACACCACATTAAATAAATCCATTAAGCTCGCGACTTAATTACATTAGGACGATGGGAGGAGGTGTGGGGATAAGATAAGTGTGGCAGGTACAGAGGTATGACCAGAGTATTAAAATGAAAATGTTTATGGGTTGGTGGGAGGAGTGGGGTAAAAATTTTACTGTGGGTAAACGAACTAATAACCTCCATGAGAACCCGCCATACCATTGACGCAGGCGGGCCTACCACGACTGGTCCCTGCGATTTGGCCCCGGCGGCATGCACAGCGGGCGGTCTGTCGTGCCACCGAGTGCACCCTCGTGGCCGTCTCCCACGTAGGCACCGTCCCCTCTCGTGCCAGGTGTACAACCTCACACATACCCACCGCCAGGGACCCTGCAGTCAATACAGCGTGGTGGGTTAGCAGGACCAAAATAAACAACAAGACCAAACACGGATGGACTCTGGGAGAGCGCAGGAGGGTTCACAGCAACATTTCACAAGCACAGGAGCCATTTTGATAGAAATAGACACAACATTCACCTTTCCTAACAGTCTGAGTCAGATACTCAAGTGATAAAGAGACCTGAATGTCCCTTTGGAAATAGTGTTAAACATTTAACTGCAAAAAATGAGTGCAATTACAATTCTCATAATTACACTACTCACAATAAGTTAGGGATATTGTGGGAGTGAGTTTATGTTTGTTATAGGGGTTAGGGTTAGGGTTAGGGTTGTTAGGGTTAGGGTTAGGGTTGTTAGGGTTAGGGTTAGGGTTAGGGTATTGAAATCAAGAACGCTGTGTTTTTTCACACTCATTAATAACCATAGAATTAGGACCAACAACTTTTTTCAACATAATTAATACACAAAATCAACCACACCGAAGAACCTGCCAATATCCCTAACTTATTGTGAGTAGTGTAAGAAGCATCCATAAGGACAGTAATTGCTGAATTACATACCATTGTGGCGGTTACCTTATGTGATTACCTTATTTGGGCATAATACACGTGCACGGGCCTGTTGGACTTGTGGTTGTGCGGACGTGACGCACGCGCGGTTGCCGGAGCCACGCCCTCCGGAGGGCTTTTGGCTTTATATAAGCGTGCCGACTTCCGTTCGAGTTTAGTGTTCTGGATCTTGCTGTTACAATAAACCATCTTCGAACCCTACGAATGGCCTCGTTCTCTCGCCTTCCGCGACTCCTAAACTGGTGACCCCCGGCTGCCCCCGAACGGATTCGGGGGCTGCAAACGAACACGGCAAGCACGCTCTAGCCAGGGAAGCCACCTAAGCTGGTGACGCCAGCTTCTCCCGCACGGCTTCGGGCGCAGTTTCGAACGCGGTTTCGAAATGCCGGAGTTTCGGTAACGACGACGGCCATGACTATGAGGTTCACGCACCGCGCTCGGCTCCTCCTCTACGACCGGAGGGGCGAGCCTACTCCAAGACCCTCCGAAGGCACGGCTGCTTCGTCACCTTCGCGCGCGCTGACGTTGGCGGAACGGCTGTTTCGTCACCGCGCGCGCTGACGTTCGCGGCACGGCCGCTTCGTCACCCTCGCGCAACTACAACTACAACCGCAACTACTTCTCTGACCCTGCATCCTCGGGAGGCCCGCGAGGGACCTCGTCAGCCTCCCCCGAGGCCTTGACCAGCCCCTCGGTTGGCTCACCCGCTTTTCGCGTGCACCGCTCGAGCCTTCTCGGCACTGCACCCGCGACCTGCAACTTCGGGAGGCCCGCGAGGAACCTCGGCAGCCTCCCCCGAGGACTTGCCCAGCCCCTCGGTCGCCTCGGCCTACGCATAGGCCCGTGGAGTGCATTCTGGGGGGACGTATGTGGCGGTTACCTTATGTGCAGGTGACTGCATGTGGCGGTTACCTTATGTGATTACCTTATTTGGGCATAATTCACGTGCACGGGCCTGTTGGACTTGTGGTTGTGCGGACGTGACGCACGCGCGGTTGCCGGAGCCACGCCCTCCGAAGAGGGCTTTTGGCTTTATATAAGCGTGCCGACTTCCGTTCGAGTTTAGTGTGCTGGATCTTGCTGTTACAATAAACCATCTTCGAACCCTACGAATGGCCTCGTTCTCTCGCCTTCCGCGACTCCTAAACCATAATCATTCCAGACCTGTGGATTCAGTTTCACACTGTGGAGTCGGTTTTACACTGTGGAATCGGTTTTACACTGTGGATTCGGTTTTACACTGTGGAATCGGTTTTACACTGTGGATTCGGTTTTACACTCTGGACTCGGTTTTACACTATGGACTCGGTTTTACACTATGGACTCGGTTTTACACTGTGGACTCGGTTTTACACTGTGGAGTCGGTTTTACACTGTGGACTCGGTTTTACACTATGGACTCGGTTTTACACTGTGGACTCGGTTTTACACTATGGAATCGGTTTTACATTGTGGACTCGGTTTTACACTATATTTAACTCCATTCGCGTTTCCAATCAGGCACACCAATGATAAACGATGCACGTTATGTCCTCGGAGCATCTTGTTTGTCGGTTCACTGGGTAAAAACTTCATGCTTTCAGGAAAGCTTCATTTACAGTCGGCCCGTTTTCGAGTTTGTCTCCACAAGCCGTTTAGTTGTTTTATAACTGAAGATTGTTTTTTGTTTTTTAAACTCGGGCTCATAAGGAAGGAGATGGTTTCATCGATTGCTCACTCTGCCTGATCACAGAGCAGGTATGCATATTTTTGACTCTGTTTTACAGTCGCAAAGTATTCATACTGTGGACCTGAGTCTCGACCTGGATGTGCTCAAGAGCGATCCATTTGATTTATAGGATAGTTTGTTCTTGTTAGCTAGGAAAGTTAGCCTCGCGGAGAGGGCTTTTGCCTGCTGCCCAAAGATGTTCATGGTTCTGCAACTTTACACTGCTTGGTATTGAGAAGAGCCGGGTGAGTGGTGTGGACCTCGTTTGCTCACATTTCGAGGATCTACTCCATGACTCGGTTTTACACTATGGAGTTGGTTTTACACTATGGAACCGAGTCAACTGTTTTCCACAATGAATACCATACTATGTCCATATGAGCAAGTTTGCATCATCTTTTATCCTGAATGGGAGAGCTTCATGTATTATAGACAAACGACAGGTATATAGGCCGTGGTCTTGGTGTCTTCATGGAAATGCCCACTCGGCTGCAAATAGGTTAGCAATTGCCTTGGAGCTTTGGTTTTTTTCACCAAATGGTGATCATTAAGTACTTGCCTATAAATCAATGCCATCATGCACGTTTGCAAAACACAGCTTTTCTTTTACGGCGCAGCTCGTAGACAAAGTCATACAGAACAGTTTGTCTATCCGTATGTAATATGTGTATTTATGTATGTATGAATGTTTATGCCCGTCACAAACATACACCAATCAGAGCTGAGGATTTGGTCACATGACAGGGGTGATGTGATTATGTCTGTGATGTCATATGGCATACGACAGCTGACTCCACACACCGCCATTTTGATTTCTATGCCATTTAGGCATACCAACATATCGTCGAACCTGTCATACATCACAATTGCCATGCTCTACCTTAATGTTTTTCATTCAGTGTGAAACACAAACAAACTGATTGTTAAAATGACCATTAAATATTGAAAGCATAGGCGTTATGTGTCTTCCCACAATACGGTACGTATAGGCCTTAGGCTTCGTGCCTTCATGCCTCACCTTGAGGCCACTTCGGACAAATTAGCCCAGGTTTCTTACTACAGTAGTATCGTTTTGTAATAATAATAATAACGTTAATAATAATAATAACAACGTTAATAATAATAATAATATAGTAAATATTGTTGCGGAGATGAGGACTGTATTTTTTTGGATTGTGTGCTGTACTATTATTATTATTGGTTATTCTGCGCCCCCCTACCTCCGGAGCTGTGTAAAGGTGAAAGGGCATCCCATAATTAGTCCACAAGCATACACGTCAGCCAAGTAATAGAATACCCCTGTTGATAGTTATCTCTTATTCTGTGTTCTAGGGTAAGGCTGTGTCTCCCATTAATTGAAGTACTCCATTGCACCAGTGAAAGAGAATAGATCCCCTTTCATTCCCATCCACAAAATCCCCATTTCCTTCACATCCCCTTTCGTCATTGCCGAGCCTCGATTGCCCATATTACATCCCCTCTCGTCATTGCCGAGCCTCGATTGCCAAATTACCTCCCCTCCAATAACCGCCATTGACCACAAGCGCTCGGGTCGGAGAAGAAAGGCGTGCCCGCCCGTCATCATCAAGGGCGGAGCCAGAGGGTCGCATGACCAACCAGGGCCGAGGTGAGCACCCCGATGGGCGTGTCGTAAAGGCCGGCAGCTTAATCGCCAGAGGCGTTATAAAGGCGCGCACGCAGGAAGTGAAGAGTGAGTCGGTTGCCAGTAGAGGGTCCGTGAAGAGTTGGTCACAAGGAGTTGGTCACAAAGAGTTGGTCGTCAAGAGAGAGTCGTGAAGAGTCAGTCAGTGGAGTCGGTGGTCAGTTGGTTGTGGTGAGGAGTCGGTGGTGGCGGTCAGTGGTTGCGTTGGTTGTGGTGAGGAGTCGAGGAGGGAGGAGATCAGAAGACAGGAAGGCCTTGAGTTGGACTAAGCAAGAGAGGAAGTTGTTGGACAGGGTGGGACTAAGAAAGAGAGAGAAAGAGTCCTGAAGCTTGTGAGGGAAGGAGAGAGAACCCGTCACACCAACCCACCAAGCTCCGCGTTGGCTCCACCAAGCGTTCACCTCCACCAAGGCTCCACCAAGCGTTCACCTCCAGCCATCCACCTCCTGCCATTCCTGTCATTCCCCGCGTGAGTCTGTCTTCTGTTTGTTCTGTCCTGGGTTAATTAAGTCTGTATAAGCTAGTATTTTCCCTGTGTCACCTGCGTCTTATGTGCTTGTAAATAAACGTGACTGCTTTCTTTTTGCTTGTGTGTAAATAGTCAATAAATTCAGTAGTATTTCCAAACCTTTCTTTGCCTTCGTTTTCCTCTTTGCATTCGTCGCCTTTGTCTTTTCCCTATTGACTAGCTGCGGTGCGATCCGGCCAACGTTTGGGTGGAATCGGGTGAGTCGGGGATCCTGTTAGGTCGCGGTAATACACCACCGCTCGGTCATCATAACATCTAAACCGCGATCTGTAACAATTGGTTGTCAGGAGTTGGATTCGGACCTGGGACTAAATTTGTTAGGCCCAAATTTTGGAACACCAATTGTGTTATTAGGTAACAATTGGTGTCTGGGAGTGAGATTCGGGGCCCGAACCAAATTTTTAAAACATCTAAAAAAAAAAAATTTGGTCAAAATTTGGAGCGGACGAAATTTGTTTTGTTTTAAAGCAAAACCCGAATTTTGAAATCGCGCCATGGCTGGTCAAGGCGACGGGATGCCGGTGGGAGAGCTAGAGGAGGGGTTAGGAGTAACCCAGGATCAAATGGAGGGGAGCAATGAGGAGGCGGTTGAGGGAGTATCAGGCGCGCAAAATGGCGTCCTCGCGCACGTGGGTGTAGCGGCACCAAATTTTGCCACGCCCGTGACCGTAGCAGCACCGCCGTTGGATGGACCTCTTTATGATACAAATAAGGGCGCTCATGGTCCAGACAAGTGAAGACCTGAGGAACGACTTGGGGAACCGGATGGATGCTCGGAGTGAGCGAATTGAAGCAACAATAAACGGAATGAGGGCCGATAGGAAGGAAAGGGAGCAGAGGGACAGAGATCGCATGGTGGGCGAAAGGGTCCCAGGGGTGCACGAGGAGGAAAAGCGCTGGTTGAGCGAAGCGGAGGAAAGCACGGGTACAATGAAGGGGGTAGAAATCGCGACCCGGGGTTTGGAAAAGCCGGCGACCGATGAGGTAGAGGGAATTTTATTAAAGCCAACGGTCGTCGAGGTGAACAAAGAAATTATGGGTATAGTTGAAATTGGAGAGACCGGGGACTTAAAGTTAAAAGAGCAACAATCGGAGGAAGGAATGGAAATTGCTCAAAGTCTAAATGCACATCCTGATGCTGTACTCGCTAATCCAAATGGAAGTTTGCAGGTTTTGGTGCAGGGAGGAAGAAGAACCCCGAAGGTGAGACGTGCTGTATATTGTGCGGGTAGATTTTGTAAGAGGATGTTTAGCGACAAAAGAATTTTCGCGCGCTTGGGATCGAGGAAGCATCCGGGCGTTGGTGAAGGGTCCCGTGTGAGTGGAAATGGCACGCGTGGGAGGAAAAAGTGTGCGTCGGCGAGTGGGTGTGTTATAAAGTGTGGGAGTGAAACCGAGTGCGAGCGAGAATGCACGTCGGGGTGTACGGAGTGTGACACGAATAGTGAGTTGGTGATGGCGCAGGTGCGAGAGGGCACATCGGAGCGCGAGTGTGAAACCGAGTGCGAGCGAGAATGCACGTCGGGGTGTACGGAGTGTGACACGAATAGTGAGTTGGTGATGGCGCAGGTGCGAGAGGGCACATCGGAGCGCGAGTGTGAAACTGAGTGCGAGCGAGAATGCACGTCGGGGTGTACGGAGTGTGACACGAATAGTGAGTTGGTGATGGCGCAGGTGCGAGAGGGCACATCGGAGCGCGAGTGTGAAACCGAGTGCGAGCGAGAATGCACGTTGGGGTGTACGAAGTGTGACACGGAGAGTAAGGTGGTGGTGGAACGTGTGTGAGGAAGCACACCTGAGTTGGTCATGGCGCGAGTGTGGGAGAGCCCATTCGAGCGCGTTAGTGGGCGGATGCAAGAGTGCACGCCCATGGTGAGTGTTACGGAGGACGTAACGGAGGAGAGGTGTGGACCAAAGTGTGCGCAAGAGTGTGCGCGAGAGGTGTGGTGTGTAACAGGGAGAGCGTTGGTGGAATGTAAGGACGGCGTTGGAACGCCAGGTTTTGTGAGGGTGAAAGGGGTAGCGTATGCTTGTAAGCATGCAAGTAAAGCATCGACGGTAACCGGGTTAGTGGTTAGAGCGACGGATAGCCGATGCGAGCACTCGGTGCGAGGAGCCCTTTGTTGGATGCAGGGCCCGGCGCGGATCGAAGCTGCGTCGCTTCTCTTCGAAGCGTCGTTGCCGATTCGGGCTTGGCCCCGCCCCGCACGGTCGAGTCCGGGCCTTGTCGGGCCAGGCGACCGGTCCGGTTCAAGGGCGAGTGGGAGGAAGCGGAACGGTGCCCCCTCGTGGGGACGGGGTTCCGACCGGGGGAGATTGAGCCATCGGGCCCGGGACCGCAAGGTGCCGCGCCGAGATGGTGCGTGGAACCTCGGTCCAACCAAACCACCTCCCTTGAACCGAAAGCCGGACGGTTTCAACCTGCAGGCAACCAAACCACCCGAATTCATTGCTCGGCTTTACGAACCGAGTTTAATGATGTCATGACGCACCGAGGCTAGGATATAGTGGACTGTGATGATGGTAATAGTGATAGTGATCGTGATTTGATACGAAATTTATAATAGTGGGTAGAATTGGCAGTAAATGGAAAATTTTTGATTTGTGGAATTTGGATGTGCCAAATTGATAGTAAGAGGTGCCCGATGTGGTGGGATGGCAAATCCACCATCCCTCGCGAAAGTGGGGCAAATGCGCTATAGCTTATGGGGTGTATGGCAGTGAAAACTAGCCCGGGTGGGTTAGGATATATCGTGTGTATGGATCTAGCGAAGATGACATTAGGTAACGTTAAGTTTAGTTAGTGACTGATACCTGTAGTGGGGACGCAGGTAGTTTAGTGTGGATGATAATGACGTGGGAGCGCAATAGTTTAAAGGGACGACTGGGAAGCGCAAGTTTCAGAGGGGAGTAGTTAGATGAGATGATGCCGTGTGTTTGAGAATTGAACAGGTGTGATTGCACAGGTGTGCAACTGAGCAGGTGTGTGGAGCAGTGTATGAGTGAGTAATGGTGATGTGTGTTGTGTTGACCAACTGGTCCAGGAAGAGGAGGAGGGTGCAGGTGGCACCAGGTATGATTGCACAGGTGTGCAACGACAGGTGAATGGAGGACAGGTGTATGGAATAAATGGTATGGAGTATTGGAATGGATGGTCGTGGAGTGAGTATGGTGGAAATTGTGGAGTGGAGTGGATGGTGCGAAGGTGTGAATGGGGGAAGAGTGGACCCCCATCACGGATACCCGGGGCGGGTAGTGTAAGTGTTAGGTAGAGGGTACAGGTAAATTGTGGTTGGATATTGGCATCTGTGGTGCGGGTGAAAGAATGGTCTTTGGATGGGTGCATTAGTGTTGTGGAAATGGCTGGGCGTGTAGCCTGTTAGTGTGTGTAGTTGGTTTGGGCACTCCACCACTGTGAGGATGTCGGCCAGGTGAGGCCGCAGGTGGGCTCTGGCAGCCGGTAGTTGTGGATGGGGCCCGAGGATCCGGAGGACGGACCCGGGTAGCCCAGTGCCAGAGGGCACCAGGGGGTGACAGAGCCAGGAGAGGGCCTTCCCCAGTTCGTTAGGTTAGGGTGAGGAGCTAGGTAAGCTCGGGTGGCAACTGCAGTGGTGGAGGTGTGCAGGTGGGTAGACCTGCTGGGAGAGTTACACGTCGCAGCCCAGAAATTGTGCGAAGGCACCGGGAGATGAATCGGGGGGGAGTGAGACCCCAAATTGAGAAGCACCACAGTTTGGGCAATGGGAATTGGTTTTTAGAACCCATAGTGTAAGTTGGCCAATGGATTGGCAGGGAAAGACCCCGGGTAGTGTAAAGTGTATTAAAGTCATTTAGAGAATAGATAGGATGAAGGATCTCCTCGCACCATCTGCATCCACTCACCTGAGGTGACAGGTACTCCGCACCATGCCATGTTTAATTATTTTTGATGCAAATGTTTTGGAATGTGAGACGCATCATGACGTGGGTGTGACATTGTGCTTTGATGCTCCATCTCTGCCTCCTTATGAGGATTGATGATGAATTTGGTGATGGCAAATTTTGAAGTAGAGGGATTGTGGAGACGAATTTGGTATAGGGGAAATATGGGGAAGACGTGACGGTAGTGACGAATTTGTAAATGTGTAGATTTTTGTACATATGGGGTAAGGGCAAGGGTAGGGTAGGTGACAGGGGGGTGACGTACGGTAGGGACGAGCTTTCTCACTTCGCCCTCCGTACGCATTTCGCCTTGCATTGCCTTATTGATGTGTACCCTTGTGACCTTACCCCTCGCTCAATTGTCTTTCCCCTTTTGTCTCCCACATGACCTGTGCGCCACTGGGTGCCGAGGGGAGCGTGCGTGGGTCGGCCATTGTGCGCCCGAAATTCCCAGAACCAGCTGTCTGCATCGATGCACCACATTATGGACCACATGTCTGTGGCCGAGCACCACTTATGGACCCCATGGGTTGGGGCATGGCCCCTCTGCTGGAACCGGCCATGAGGGCCCGAAATCTTGCTGTCGGACCTTGGCCACAGGGCACCGATGCCCCACAGGTGAACCACACTAGTCGGCCCTGTGGGCTATAAATAAAATCAAATAAAAAGGACACATTGGGTGCATTTTTCAGTTCAAATAGGCCGCCAGTAAGAAAATGAAGGAAAAGACAGCAACTGGAAGAAATAATAATAACCAGCAGAGGGAGCCGAAGAGCAAGAGATCACCTGCAGGGTTAGGGGTTGTTTGGTTATTTTTATTCATGAACAGTGATGACTGTGCACCGATTGGTGCTTGAGGGTGCTTTGGTGCGTTTTTGGGTGCTTTAATGGTGCATTGATGCAGAGCAGACTGTCTCCCCCCCAGAAAGAACAATCACAGGTCCTGGGTTAGTTTGTAAATAAAAGTAGCGTCAATTGTAAATAATGCTTCCCACCGTCAGTGTATAGTTTGAAGACCATTCCGCGATTCGGTTAACTGTGGGCGTAAGTCTGTTAGGCAGGGTGCAATGGAGCAGCGGGACACATTTATTTATGTTTTAAAACTGTCGCACTCAGGGTCAGGTTAAAAATAGAGGGAACTACACCTACGTGTCACACTAAAAATTAAAGTTGTAGGCCCGGGACGTGCCTAAGAGGAGGAGGGTGCAGTGTTGCGGAGATGAGGACTGTATTTTTTTTGATTGCGTGCTGTACTATTATTATTATTGGTTATTCTGCGCCCCCCTACCTCCGGAGCTGTGTAAAGGTGAAAGGGCATCCCATAATTAGTCCACAAGCATACACGTCAGCCAAGTAATAGAATACCCCTGTTGATAGTTATCTCTTATTCTGTGTTCTAGGGTAAGGCTGTGTCTCCCATTAATTGAAGTACTCCATTGCACCAGTGAAAGAGAATAGATCCCCTTTCATTCCCATCCACAAAATCCCCATTTCCTTCACATCCCCTTTCGTCATTGCCGAGCCTCGATTGCCCATATTACATCCCCTCTCGTCATTGCCGAGCCTCGATTGCCAAATTACCTCCCCTCCAATAACCGCCATTGACCACAAGCGCTCGGGTCGGAGAAGAAAGGCGTGCCCGCCCGTCGTCATCAAGGGCGGAGCCAGAGGGTCGCATGACCAACCAGGGCCGAGGTGAGCACCCCGATGGGCGTGTCCTAAAGGCCGGCGGCTTAATCGCCAGAGGCGTTATAAAGGCGCGCACGCAGGAAGTGAAGAGTGAGTCGGTTGCCAGTAGAGGGTCCGTGAAGAGTTGGTCACAAGGAGTTGGTCACAAAGAGTTGGTCGTGAAGAGAGAGTCGTGAAGAGTCAGTCAGTGGAGTCGGTGGTCAGTTGGTTGCGGTGAGGAGTCGGTGGTGGCGGTCAGTGGTTGCGTTGGTTGCGGTGAGGAGTCGAGGAGGGAGGAGATCAGAAGACAGGAAGGCCTTGAGTTGGACTAAGCAAGAGAGGAAGTTGTTGGACAGGGTGGGACTAAGAAAGAGAGAGAAAGAGTCCTGAAGCTTGTGAGGGAAGGAGAGAGAACCCGTCACACCAACCCACCAAGCTCCGCGTTGGCTCCACCAAGCGTTCACCTCCACCAAGGCTCCACCAAGCATTCACCTCCAGCCATCCACCTCCTGCCATTCCTGTCATTCCCCGCGTGAGTCTGTCTTCTGTTTGTTCTGTCCTGGGTTAATTAAGTCTGTATAAGCTAGTATTTTCCCTGTGTCACCTGCGTCTTATGTGCTTGTAAATAAACGTGACTGCTTTCTTTTTGCTTGTGTGTAAATAGTCAATAAATTCAGTAGTATTTCCAAACCTTTCTTTGCCTTCGTTTTCCTCTTTGCATTCGTCGCCTTTGTCTTTTCCCTATTGACTAGCTGCGGTGCGATCCGGCCAACGTTTGGGTGGAATCGGGTGAGTCGGGGATCCTGTTAGGTCACGGTAATACACCACCGCTCGGTCATCATAACATCTAAACCGCGATCTGTAACAATATAATCGTAACACTGCAATCCTTTGTTGTTCCTGCAAAGTTTCTGGATTGAAGCGGTGTATGGTTGGTTCATTTTGATGCGAAACATAGAATAAACCAGTGTCTCAGTGCAATCCGTTCACTTCCATGGTGACAAACAGCTTAGACACCTTAGAGACTTACAGTACTTCAAAATAATTTAATACTTAATATAACATATTGTGCTTTATGTAACGGAATGGAGCATATTGTGCTTTACGGTAATCGGGCAGATGTCCCTGATCGGGAGCAAGGTTGGGCTTCCGTCCGGGAAGAAGCGGGGCGAGCGGGAGACCGGGCGCAATGGCGACGGGCTTGTAGCTCGAGCATTGATCGGTGATTAAACATTTTGCCTTTACTGGACTGGCCATCGCGTGATACACTTCAGTTGGCAACGAGGATGGGATCGGCAAGTACATGAACTTTCTGTGAATTATTTTGGGGTGAATCATGGCACAGTTCGGCAAGATTAATGAATCCAATGCAGATGCTAATGACTGGGTCCAATATACGGATGGCTCGGCCAGTACTTCATCGCTAATTATATTGAAGATGCTGGCAAATGACGGGCTGTTTTACTCAGTGTTTGTGGATCTCAAACGTATGGCCTCATGTGTAGTCCTGTGTCCCCTGCCAAACCGTCTGACAAAACCTTTGAAGAACTCTGTGAACGAATTCAAGAACACCTTCATCCTAAACCGCCTCCGATTGTGCAAAGATTTAAATTCAATTCGATATTTCGGAAACCGGGACAGTCAATCACAGCTTTTGTTGCTGATCTGAGGCTCATGTCGGAGTTCTGTGAGTTTGGGGCGACACTGGAGGAAATGCTCAGGGATAGATTGGTGTGCGGAGTCCAAGATGAACCCTTTCAACAGAGGTTTCTGTCAGAAAGGGATTTAGATTTCAGAAAAGCAATGGACTAGCTCAAGGGATGGAGGTTCCTGCTAAAAATACAACAGATATTCATGCAATGAATGCCTCTGTTTTTCCCCAAGGGTGGGAAGGAAAAGTACATAAAGTTCAGGTCTACAACCACCAGTACAAGCAATTCAGGAGTACGACTAGCACTGGCAATCGGGGTAACGGGGTCACCCAACATGAGAGCAGGGGCCAAAGTTCAAAGGGGGATTTCACCCGATGTTCCCGATGTTCCAGTACATTTCATTCGCCCGATGAATGTCAGTTTAAGGATGCTGAGTGCAATTACTGTCACCATGTGGGGCATATTGCCAAGGCTTGTAGAAAGAAGAGGTCCCGGAAGCCAATTGGGAAACAGGAAGGGCAACATCCAACAAATGTGGTGCAACATGATTCTATAGTCGAGGATGGGGAAGTTTCAGACGACGTTTGTTGAATGTGTAATGTCAGTTCTGGAAATAGGGGAATTCACCCCCTGGAAGCAGATTTTGTCATAGATGGGAAAATTGTTGAAATGCAAATTGATACTGGAGCCTCCATTTCAGTGACGAGTGCCAAGTCTTTCAAAGACATTTGCTCTAAAGCTCCAGTGGTGCGCAAATCCGGGGCTGTTCTACACACTTACACCGGGAGCTGATCAAAGTGGTTGGATCTATTGATGTGGATGTCCACAACAATGGCCAGAGATCCATCGTACCTCTCATGATCGTGGATGGTATCGGTCCAAGTCTCGTGGGGTGGGACTGGCTGAGAGTGTTCAAGCTGAATTGAGCCGATATTTGTCACATTGGGATATCAGCATTCCACAATCCCGTGGGGGATCAATACCCAGAGGTTTTTCAGAGCGGACTAGGCAGAGTGAAGAACATGACGGCCAAAATTCATATGGATCCATTAGCTCAGCCTAAATTTTTCAAACCTCGGCCGGTGCCCTATGCCATGAAGGGGAAGGTATACCGTGAGCTAGAGCACCTTCAATGAGAAGGAATTTTAGAACCAGTAGAGTTATCATTTTTAGAACCAGTACCTGCAGACCGGGCAGCTCCAATAGTGCCTGTCCTAAAAAGTGATGGCCAAGTCCGCATATGTGGTGATTATAAGCTTACTGTAAATGAAGCGGCAAGACAAGATAGTTATCCGATTCCATGAATTGAGGATTTGTATACCACCTTAAAAAGAGGACAGACTTTCACAAAACTTGATCTCAGCAGTGCTTACTTGCAATTCCCTTTAGAGGAGGCATCAAAGGATTGCACAACCATACATACCGCAGCCTTTTCAGATATACCCGCCTCCATCTAGGGATCTTCTCGTCACCTTCCATCTTCCAGCGCAGTATGGACACTCTTTTACAGGGCATTCCACACGTTTGTGTCTATATTGATGACATTTTAATTTCAGGGGAGACGGAGGCTGACCATGTGAAAAATCTGGAGGCAGTGCTTCGGAGGCTGTCAGAGGCGGGAATGACTGTGCGCAAGGAAAAATGTGTTTTACTGAGAATGCTGAGAATGCTGAGAATGCGCATGCTGAGAATGATTTTATCTATCTATAATTCCATTAATCTCTGTGTGTATGTGTGTATGTGTGTATGTGTGTATGTGTGTATGTGTGTATGTGTGTTTGTATGTTTGTCTGTGACCGCTGTTTCTCGACAACCACGGGTCCGATATACTTTAAACTTGCCAGGTATATTGCTGGGGACCCGAGGATGTGCCTTTTCAAGGTTTCATATTAATCGGAGAAGTAGTTACCGAGCTATGGCGAATTGGTGGCTGTGTCCTGTGTTGCTTACTGAGACTGACTGAGACTGAGACTGAGACTCACTGAAACTGAGACTTGCTTACTTCGACCAGTGTTAAGCTGTGCTTGAAGCTGTTGTCCTGTGAGCCGCCTGTCACGCAAGCTGTTGACTCTCAGAAACTTGTCTTCTGATTCTGTTGTGGCTTTGGGTCTGCCAGACTTCTTCCTGTCAGAGTTTCCTCCAGTTTCCAAGTGTCTTTTGATGCGCATCTGTGCATGAGAGAGAGCAGTTTACTTTGGAAGAATTCCCAGGATGAGTTTATGTCAGAGGCAGTAGAGATGGGAGACCAGTCCAAATGTTTGATGGCTGCTTGAAGACCGTTCCAGTCAGTCTAAGTGAAATTCCAGACTCGTTGATGCTGATGAGGCTCTCTGAGAATGGCCAGAGATGTCCACTTTAACAAGCAAATTATCAGATTAACCGATTGAAGCAGAAGAGGAACAGCAGATATTTGCAGGGAAGTTTGTCATAACCAACTCTAGAAGATATGATGTACCGTTGACTGAGATCCGGGTCGGGAAATTGACACATTGTGTCAGTCCCAATGAGTCGCAGAAGTCCTTTGCTGAGATGCCATGGCAGGTGCGAGACATACCCACACCCAGCCAGCTGGCATGATGACAGTTGAAGTCCCCACATATCAGAAAGAGAGAGTTGGGATGAGTGGATAAGTGTTGGTCCTGGGCTGCAGCTGAAGGAGGTGGAGTATCTGGGCTGCAGGATCGATACAGAGGGGCTGCACCCTGTAGCTAGCAATGTTTGGGCAGTGTTGGAAGTGCCAGTTCCCAGGAATGTGGCTGAACTGAAGTCATACCTGGGCCTCTTGAATTATTATGGGCGATTTCTACCCAATCTATCAACAGTACTTGCACCACTCCATGCTATGCTAAATAAAAAAGCCATTTGGAAGTGGAGTTCAGAGCAAGATGATTCGTTCAGGGCTTCCAAACAACTGTTAAGTTCTTCCAAGGTTCTCGTGCATTATGATGCCAAGAAAGACCTACTACTCGCATGTGATGCTTCACCATATGGCGTGGGGCCGGTGTTGTCTCATCGAAAGTATCAAACAAACCCAGCTACGCCGCTGTTAGACTTTTGGTCTTGTTTTTCTTTCATTCAGGTAGCTTCTGCTTCGTTTGTATGCAGCACAACCTGCACAAAGCTGTGGGGTAGCATAAATGGCTGAAGAAATGGCTGAGGATAGCGTGCACTGTGCATCTTCGAGGATACCGTGCAGACCTGTAGGCCATCGTATCAGCCCAATTCGGGTACCTGTTATCACGAGACACAGAAGCTACCTGATGCTTTTCATGGATATTGTCAGCTTTGAACCGTTTAAAAGCCAAGATGTCCAGATGGAACAGCACGAGCCATATGGCGGGAATGGCTTCACAAGAAGGTACTTTACCCGTTGGGGGAAACGCAGCCCATGTGGTTTAAATTCATTGTTTTGTTGACTCTTACTGGCTGTCAGAACGCAGTTTCCACGACTCCTGCAGTGCCCTACCGGAGCATGTGGGCCGACAGGATGGCCTGAGCCCCGTATGTTAAACGTTAAACGGCGCCCCGTCTGCTGGCATTTGTTGGTGGACGTTATAGATCCCACGGTGACCTGCGCTAAGAGTGGGCGAGCAATCGTCGGCAGCATGAACAATTTATTGCTATAACCGGTCCTTTAGCAATCATTGCTCATGGGATTTATTATTTGCAGAATGATTATATAGCTACATATTTCTTCTTCTTCTTCCTCTATTTCCTCTTCCTCTTCCTCGTCCACATGGCTGTGCAGCATCATTTGCTGGAGGCACGGCTGTGCCTCTGATAAAACATTGAGCTATCCCTATAATGTAAATGCGAATGTTTTTGAAGGCCCTTCATAACTGCGGAGGTCTTCTAATGGTTAAACTGAGGACTTCATTACCCTCGCCAGAGGAGAGGGTATTGCATTTGGGTTTGTTTGTCTGTGTTTGTCCGCACAGAATGTGAGTATGCTTTTCTCTGCAACCTGTTGGTCCGATTGACATGAAATTCTCACCATGGGAGCGCCTCCTGTATATATTTTTGATTATGACGTCATGGGTCACGTGGTACGGGCGCCATCTTGGAAAAACCGAAAAACTTTGCACCACTATATCTCCGAAAGTGCTGCGTAGAAAAAATTGAGACATTGTAAAGACCTCTCCATGGGGAATAAGAATAATATATGTTAATGATGATGTCATAGGTGCCTCCATTATGACGTCATAATTCAACAAGTACAAAACTTCATCTGATCAAGGTGAAATTTATTGAGCATCATCTGGGGATAAATTGGTGAGGGGGAAAAATAATAATGACGTCATCGGTCACGTGGTTCGGCAGCCATGTTGGATTGAACATAAATCTACATCGTCAATAAACCATACAAACACAGCAGCTAACTAGATGGTATTCTGAAGAGCGCATACCTCAGCCAGGCTGAACAGTTTATGTTTTGTATCCCAATGATAGGCCGGATCTGGATTCGGACCTGAATCAAAATCTAATCGGCTTATTATTTTCACCTAACCAACTCATTCACCTAGTTTAGTCATAACTCGTCCATAACTTTTGAGATATCCCGCTATGTGTCGGTTTTAGTCCGATCGCTCAATGGTGAAGGATCACTTACAAATTAAATAATTCTCATATCCGAATCCATATTCAGATCTTCACCAAAATCGAATCGATTCTTCCTTGTCACACACACAACCGGTCCACCTAGTTTCGTCCAAATCCGTCCACAACCTTTTGAGATATCCTGCTTTGTATCGTGTTTGGCCCCATCTCCCAATGGTGAAGAATCACTAAAAACATTCTAGCAGCCGGATCCGAATCCGGATCTTCACCAAAATCTAACCATTTCGTCCTTGTGACATACGCTACCTCTCTGCCAAATTTCGTCCGAATCCGTCCACAACCTTTTGAGATATATTGTTCACAAACAAACAAACAAATAGATAGACAGACAGGGGTGAAAACATAACCTCCATCCACCTTTGGTGGCGAAGGTAATAATAAACACCACACAAACACGTCTTGGCGAAGGTCTGCAATCTCCGATTGCTCTTTCGTG
The DNA here is from genome assembly GCF_964187855.1 of Myxine glutinosa. NCBI lineage: Eukaryota > Metazoa > Chordata > Myxini > Myxiniformes > Myxinidae > Myxine > Myxine glutinosa. The sequence continues at coordinate 44,006,499 of NC_136272.1, read as the reverse complement.
TTCCTGGATGTGGTTGGAATATTTATTATGTACTGTAGTTACAAACACTTTTTTACAGACCATGGGAGTGCTTGATCAAATTGTCTGTGATAATTCGAGAAAGTTATCCCACCTGTGGTTTTTAAGTCCCACCTGTGGTTTTTCAGACAACTTTTTTCAGTACCCTTTAACATATTCAACTGTAACTTGGTACAAGGCTTTATTATGATAAGTTACAGAACAAGCTCGACTTTCATGGCGTTTTGTCAACTTTTCACAGAGTTATGCCCTTTTTGGACTGAGAACATATCACATCGGTAGGGGACATGTATGGCAAAGCAATTCATCCGGACGAGCAACATTGTCTATCCTTATTGTACACCGCTCCTTTCCTATGCCATCTCCAGGCATTGCAAATCGTCATTGCCGGGCACCAAAGGGGGCTCGGCAGTGACGCACGCTGAAAGAGAGTACTCAGTTTTCACTCTGGTTGTTTGTTGTACACCGCTCCTTTCCTCTGCCATCTCCAGGCATTGCAAATCGTCATTGCCGGGCACCAAAGGGGGCTCGGCAGTGACGCACGCTGAAAGAGAGTACTCAGTTTTCACTCTGGTTTCTTGTTTGTTTGTTTTCTTGCTTGTTTTCTTTCTTGGTTGTCCGGGCGATATCTCAGCCATCCTTTGAGCTAGAAAGCTGAAATTTCGGCACAGTCGTGAGCAAGTCCTTTGTCAAATACGGTATTTTTTGTTTTTTGAATAATCAATTAATTGAGGAGTTATTTAATTATTAGCGTTTAATTAAGTACTTATTTAATTAATTAAATTTCATTTCTCTTCTGACCATTATTAACTCAGGCACCTTTTGAGTTAGGAAGCTGATATTTGGACATGCCAATGACCAGGTGATTTGGCTGCAAAGGATATTTTTGATTTATTAATTAATCAATTAATCGATTAATTATTTAATTATTCGATTAATGACCAAAAAAATTTTTTTTTTTAAGTTACAGATTCTGATGAAATAGTGGTAGTTTATGTGTTCTCTGACCAAATTGATTACTAATTTAATTTTTTTATGATTATTATTTATTTATTTTCATTATTAATCATTTATTTATTTTCTTTCTCATTTGGCCAATATCTCAGGCACCTTTTGAGCTGGGAAGCTAATATTTGGACATGAGTGACCAAGTGATGTGGCTATCAAGGATATTTTTGATTTATTGATTAATCATTTCATCTATTAATTATTTATTGATTAATCGATTAATTATTTATTGAGTAATCAATTAATTATTTAATTTTTTATAAATGACTTATTTAATTAAATTTCTAAAAGATACATCTTCGGATGAAGCACTAGTGGTTTAGTTATGCGATTAGCCAATTGATTATGAAAATATTTTGTGATAATCTTTTATTGATTTTAATTATACAATTAATCAATCAATTAGTGTACACCTCTCCCTCCCAATGCAGCCTCAATGAGCTGCACTGCGGTATTGCCGGGCGCCAGAGGCGCCCCGGCAATGCCGCGCTGCAGCATATTTAATTATTTGGCATGGGGCGGTGTACTTTGAATGTATGTGTACTTGTTTGTTTGTTTTCTTGGTTGTCCGGACGATATCTCAGCCATCCTTTGAGCTAGGAAGCTGAAATTTCGGCACAGTAGTGAGCAAGTCCTTTGTCAAATACGGTATTTTTTGTTTTTTGAATAATCAATTAATTGAGGAGTTATTTAATTATTAGCGTTTAATTAAGTACTTATTTAATTAATTAAATTTCATTTCTCTTCTGACCATTATTAACTCAGGCACCTTTTGAGTTAGGAAGCTGATATTTGGACATGCCAATGACCAGGTGATTTGGCTGCAAAGGATATTTTTGATTTATTAATTAATCAATTAATCGATTAATTATTTAATTATTCGATTAATGACAAAAAAAATTTTTTTTTTTAAGTTACAGATTCTGATGAAATAGTGGTAGTTTATGTGTTCTCTGACCAAATTGATTAATAATTTAATTTTTTTATGATTATTATTTATTTATTTTCATTATTAATCATTTATTTATTTTCTTTCTCATTTGGCCAATATCTCAGGCACCTTTTGAGCTGGGAAGCTAATATTTGGACATGAGTGACCAAGTGATGTGGCTATCAAGGATATTTTTGATTTATTGATTAATCATTTCATCTATTAATTATTTATTGAGTAATCAATTAATTATTTAATTTTTTATAAATGACTTATTTAATTAAATTTCTAAAAGATACATCTTCGGATGAAGCACTAGTGGTTTAGTTATGCGATTAGCCAATTGATTATGAAAATATTTTGTGATAATCTTTTATTGATTTTAATTATACAATTAATCAATCAATTAGTGTACACCCCTCCCTCCCAATGCAGCCTTAATGAGCTGCACTGCGGTATTGCCGGGCGCCAGAGGCGCCCCGGCAATGCCGCGCTGCAGCATATTTAATTATTTGGCATGGGGCGGTGTACTTTGAATGTATGTGTACTTGTCTCTGCTTATTTCCTTCCATCGCACCTTCGATTACCTCCTCCAGCATTGCATCTCTCCTCAAAATGTGACCTAGTCCTTTTTCTTGTCTCTTCCTAGTTGTCTCGACCAAACAACCTCCTTTGTCGCACTAACTCCAGAACTTCTTCATTTCCCTTGTCCGCAGTAGGCGGTCTGTCCAATCTTTTCCATTCTTCGTCACACCCACATTTAAAAAGATTCCATTCTTGAGGTCCACATCCTCCTTTATCAATGTCCATGAACCTTCTGATGTCTTCCCTTCTCAACGTCCATCTCTCAGACCCAAACAGTGTCACACGTCAAATCGAGGATTTTACCAACCTGTTCTTCAGTTGTTTACTGAAGCTCTTTATCATAGGTACTGTACATCAACTGTTCGTTCTGATGTGTCATTAGGCCCTTCAAAGCCTGCGCTAGTATTGCCAACCTATGGTTGTTTGACCTTTTAAATGCTGAGCCTCAAGCAAGGAAGTAGAACTTACCATTTTTAACTCAACTGGACTAAACCCTCCGGCGTCCGTCGTCCGTCGTCGTCGTCGTCGTCTGTCGTCTGTCGTCCATTAACTTTTCGACGTTAACACTCCAGCGTCCACAAATATCAACCGATTCTGATCAAACTTGACATGCAGCATCCTGACCCCAAGGACCAGGTTGGTATTACATTTCAGCCCGATCCGTTGAAAAATGGCGGACTTAGGCGACCATTTTGTTTTTGGTCATGAAAACGCCGTTAACACTCTAGCGTCCACAAATATTAACAGATTTTGATCAAACTTAGAATGTTTAACCCTTACCACACAAGGTAGGTTGCCATTGCATTTCAACCCAATCCGTCACAAAATGGCCGCCATAGGCCGCCATATTGTTTTCATCTCCGAAACGACGTTAAGACTTTAACGTCCATAAATATTTATGGATTTTGATCAAACTTGGTGTGTGAGACTCTTACCACACAAGGTAGGTTGCCATCGCATGTCAACCCGATCTGTCACAAAATGGCCGCCAAAACAACTATATTTCTGCAACATTGTTACAAAGTGTAACATTGTATCAATTGTAAAACAAGGACAAGTATAAGGATACAAGGACCTTAAAATTATTACACAAGGTTGTTGGCTTTTCATTTAAGTCAAATCTAGTACAGACAACTGACCTACTTTAAAGTTGTCCAGTGAGTTCAGTTGACTTCTGCTTCCCTGGAAGCTCTAGTTAGTCTTTGGTACGACTCGGCCGGGGTTCGAACCACCTATACCTGCTAGCCTCAGGGCAGACGCTCTAGCCATTACACCACCACAGTATGTTTAAAAGAATGGGATTTGAACCACAGCCCTTGGATCAACCACACACGCATTAACCTACTACCCCAAATTACTGGTAAAGAATGATCGACCTTTCCCATATGTTCACAATTGAGATATTTACCTCCGCCACCAAGGGTGGATGGAGGTTATGTTTCACCCCTGTCCTTTTACTTGTGAAAAAAAAAAAATCACAAGTATGTTGACCACTCCGGTGTGTGTGTGTGTGTGTTTGTGTGTGTGTGTGTGTGTGTGTGTGTGTGTGTGTGTCTGTCTGTCCGGTCACTTATACTTGCCCACAGGTCACAATTTTAAACCGATCTTCACGAAAATTCACCAAATGGTGGAGTTGGTGGTGCGACAAAATCCCATTTATTCTTTAGGTCAAAAGGTCAAAATGTCAACATAGGCCAAAGGTCAACCACCTTTTTCAAATTTCCAAAATCCTCAATTTTCATCCTATTGACTTGAAATTTGAATATGATTTACATATCAGTTAACTGAATTCAACCACCAACTATTTTTGCGGTCAACATAGGCCAAAAGGTCAACAAGCTTTTCAAATTTCTAAAATCCTCAATTTTCATCCGATTGACTTGAAATTTGAATTGGATTTTAATATCAGCGAACTGAATTCAACCACCAACTATTTTTGAGGTCAACGTAGGCTAAAAGGTCAACATAGGCCTGAGGTCAACCAGTTGTTTCAAATCCCTAAAATCCTCAATTTTCATTCGATTGACTTGAAATCTGAAGAGGCTTTGTACATCAGCTTACTGAAACCAATCCCCAACTATTTTTGAGGTCAACATAGGCCAAATTTCTAAAATTGTCAATTTTCATCCGATTAACTTACTTTGAAGACTATTTGCATATCAGGTCACATAATTCAACCACCAATTATTTTTGAGGTCAAAAGGATGCTCTACTGAGTGACATTCTACTTTGTTCTCTTTTGCCAAGTGTCGCTCCATGAGTGATTTTTCATCTATCTGTTTGTTTGTTTGTGAACAAGATATCTCAAAAAGTTGTGGATGGATTCAAACGAAATTTGGCAGAGAGGTAGTGTATTGTACGTGACAAGGACTAAATGATTAGATTTTGGTGAAGTTTCAGATCCGGCTCGTATAATTTTTTAATCCATTCTTCACCATTGGGAAATAGGGCCAAAACCTACACATAGCGGGATATCTCAAAAAGGTGTGGACGGATTTGGACGAAACTTGGTGAACCGGTTGTGTGTGTGACAAGGACGATTCGATTAGATTTTGGTGAAGATCTGAATATGGATTCGGATACGAGAATTATTTAATTCTCAAGTGATTCTTCACCATTGAGAGATCGAGCAAAAAGTGATGTATAACATGACGTTTAAAAAAGTTATGGACGAGTTATAACTAAACTTGGTGGACAACTTGGTTAGGTGACAAGAACAAGTGGATTAGATTTTGTTTCAGGTCCGAATCCAGATCCGGCCTATCAGTGGGATACAAAACAGAAATTATTCAGCCTGGCGGAGGAATGCGCTCCACCTGATGCCCTTCTAGTTTGTTGGTGTTTTTTAAATCATGCATCTCAAAACAAACTACTTTATGATTCATAACCGAATAACTTATTCGTAGTCATGACAATGACTCAGTAAGCACAGTGGTTGGAAAAGCATTTAGATTATGAGTCACTACAACTTAATTTTAACCTCTACTCAAGGATGCAAGTGAATTCAACAAACAACTTACGGTAGCCTCGACAAGTACATGATGCACTGATGCAGTCAAGTAAGTGGCGGCATTCGTCATTTGGCGGTCACATGCAAAACGCAATATAGTGGTCCAGTGGAGCCCCTGTTGGCCTGTCATACGGACATATGCAATTTCATGTCTGTCTGTCTGTCTGTGGGTCTCTGCATGTATGTGGCTGATGGATTCGGTCGCTACTTATCCGAAATCTCAACCAAACTTGCAAGTGTTACTAAGGGTCATAAGACAAGGGTTGTATATAGCCACTTGGTACCCGTGCCCACCCCTCGGGTTCTGAAGCTGTAGCAACAGTAGCAGCAGAGGCAGATGTGCTTTCACACTCTTCTGGTTCTATCACTTGCTGTGTGACCAAAAGTGTAGTCATCTTGCGTGGTTTTCAACGTTTTTCGCCTCTTTTGAGTTTTTTTTCGTTTTTCAGTGCTGCTGGGGTAATTTTGTTTCATCTTCAGCTACTCCAACACACTCCTGGTTTTGCCGATGGATTGGTTCACTAAATCACTAAATTAGTATTGAGGGGTTGTTTTTTGATCGTACAATGAATCGTAGTGTGGATTTTATAAAGAATATCGATATTTGTTGACATCAGGCGTTATACACATTTTATTGTAATTCATGTCGCATCTGTATGCATTAAACAAAGTTATTATTGTCCCCTGTCGCACCGCGGAGCGAAAGGGGAACAATGGTTTTCCCCTCCGTCCGTGCGTGCGTCCGTCTGTGCATCCGTCCGTCCGTGCGTGCGTCCGTGCGTGCGTGCGTAAGCGAAGGACCGAATTCTAATTTGGTGTGTGGGTGCAACCCACGTCAAAATCCAAGATGGCCGCCACCATATATATGTCTGAACCTTGTGAGCGAAATATCTTGAAAAATAAGCGAAGTACCAACTTCTAATCTGGTGTTTGGGTGTATCTAGGCACAAGGAAGATCGCTATTGAATATTGGGTCGCCACGTCAAAATCCAAGATGGCCGCCTTGCGTCCTCCACTTTGTCAACTCGATTCACTTCACCGACGGGGGACCTAGGCGTAACGCTTGTTTCACTTAGCCTGCTTTCTTTACCTACCTTACCCTCTAAGCTCTAACTACCCTAATAGTCTTGTTTAGACGTTACGTAAATTTTTTGTTTTCCAATCATCATGTGACTGCTTTTTTTTTTTTCTTGAGGCCGAGTGTTCCTTTTGCACTGTTTATCACCACTCAAAGGTGGATGCGTTTTGTCTGCAAAGTGAGGCTCGAAAGACCTTGGACCATCTACAATATTGTGTGCTGTTCTGGTCACCACATCTGAGAAAGGTTATAGCTGCCAACAGGGACGTCGAGGGGGGAGGGGGTCAGAAGGGGGCGCTGCCTCGGGGACCGGGGTCCGTTGAGGGGCCTGAGCTTCTTCTGTATTGTTTTTTTTTTTTTTAAAACAGTACAGTGAAACTTTAGAGAAAATGGTTATTAACCAGAAATGTGCATTATAAATAAATGGGTTTGTATCCTCTTTGTCCAAAACGTTTTTATTAACAATCTTCTCAGGTATTTTTTCCCAATCTTATGGGGAAATAGTGTTCGACAGTCGAGGGTGCGAATTGACTCGATCGGTCCAAACGTCCCGCTATCTCCTTTATTTTCGATCATAGGCTAAATAGGTGACCATTTGTTTTTCTCGTTATAATATTCAGGTGAATGAAACAGATAAATAATAATTTTGTCCTTGTGTGCATTTTATTATACTAGGGGGCCCGTTGGTCCATTGGACCAATTTTTCATTGGTCTTCATGGCCTTGTAGCATACCTACCTGCCTGCTGTACTGCTTGAGCATCAAGTACTTTGGATCTTTGGGAACTTTTGGGTCTTATGGGACTTTTGGGTGTTCGGGGACTTTTGGGTCATCAGGGTCATCTGGGTATTTTTGGTCTTCGGGGACCTTTGGATCATCCGGGTCTTTTTTGTCTTCGGGGACTTTTGGGTCATCTGGGTCTTTTTGGTCTTTGGGGACTTTTAGGTCTCTGGGTCTTTTTGATCCTCAGGGACTTTTGGGTCATCTGGGTCTTCTTAGTCCTCGGGGACTTTTGGGTCATCTGGGTCTTTTGGGGCATATGCATTTTTGTGGCATCTGTCTTTTTGGTCCTCAGGGACTTTTGGGTCTTTGGGGACTTTTGGGTATTTTGGGTCCTTGGGGACTTTTGGGTTAACTGTGTTTTTTGGGTCATCTGGGTCTTTTTGGTCATCAGGGACTTTTGGGTCATTTGGGTCATCAAGGACTTTTTGGGTCCTTATGGATGTTTGGGTCTTTTGAGTCCTCAGGGACTTTTGGGTCATCTTGGTCATCAAGGACTTTTTGGGTCCTTGGGGACTTTTGGGTGTTTTTTGGTGTCAACTTTTTTATTCTGTCTCTCTGTCTATCAATCGGCACAATTCTAAACCGATCATCATGAAACTACCAAGTTGTAGAGGTAGTCACAACTGAGAAGCATATTGATTTTAAGGTCAATAGATCATCTTGAGGTCAAATTTTGAAAATCGTCATTTTTCATCCGATTGACTTGAAAATTGTACAGGATTTGTATACTGGGTCACTGAATTGGGAAACAAATTATTTTTGAGGTCAAAATGTTAAAGGTCAACTCAAAGTCAAACTTCTAAAATCATCCATTTTTGCTTGAAAAATCATAAATTTTCATCCTATTAACTTGTAAATTAAATATCAGTTGCATAGTGCATCAGTGAATTGGGAAAGCAACTATTTTTGAAGTCGAAAGGTCAAAGGTCAACTCAAGGTAAAGCTTCTATCATCATCAAATTTCATCTGGAAAATGGTCAATTTTCATCTGATTAACCTGGGAATTAAAGAGCAATTGCATCATGCATCATTGAATTGGGAGACCAACTATTTTTGAGAGCAAAAGGTCAAAGAACAACTTTCTATATAAACAAAAAGTTTTTTTTACCTACTACACATGCGTTGACCTACTACACCAAACTACCAGTCACGAATGATCTACCTTTACCATATGTTCACAATTGAGATATATCGTTTGTGTTTATTTTCATGCATCCCCCCAAAAAAACGCTGTATGATTCATACATAACCAAACAACTTATTCATAGTCATGACAAACATGGTTGGAAAAGCAAGCATTTAGATTATGAGTCACTCGCAACTTAATTTTAACTTCCACTCAAGAATGCAAGTGAATTGGACAAACAACTTGGCCTCTACAAGTATCGTGTTCCATGATGCAGTCAAGTAAGTGGTGGCATTAGTCATTTGGCAGACCCATGCAAAACGCAATATTGGACCAGTGGAGCCCCTGTCGGCCTGTCGTCATACGGACATATGCAATTTGGTGTCTGTCTGTGTGTCTGTCTGTGTGTCTCTGCATGTATCCGCAATCTCAACCAAACTTGCCAAACGTTGTTTACCCGCGCCCACTCCCCCTCCCTGCCCCCTTGGGGTTGTGAAAGTGTATTTCTTGTCACGTGCGCACACACACACACACACAAACACACAAAGAAAGATGTACGGATGGACAACAGGCAACTTCTGAAATCATCAATTTCAATCTGAAAAATAATCAAATTTCATCCGATTGACATGAGCTGTGATTAAGATTATCAATTTTAACCCTTTGAGTACGGATGACGTCCACTGCCGCAACCCGCGAAAAAGTTGTGTGTACGGATGAGGTTACTACACGTCATCGACTATACCTATAAATAGATCGTCAGTACGTGGTTGCATTCCCGTACCAAAATACCAAATCAATCCCGTATTAATGAATAATTAATAATTAAAATTAATATTTTTATTTAAAAAAATCCCGTACTCAAAGGGTTAATCGGAATGAAATGGACAATTTGATGTATCCATAGCAATTTGGGGGTAGGGAATGGATTTTGCAAGTATCGTGCTGTGCATGACGTCTTGTTTGTCTGTGAGCAGGATATCTCAAAAAGTTGTGGATGGATCATAAAGAAACTTGGTGGATGAGTTGGTTAAATGACAACGAGCTAATTCGATTTTGCTTCAGGTCTGCAGATCCGGCCTATCATAGGTTACAAAACGCAAACTGTATGACAATGCATGAAATGTTATAGCAAGGAAGGTAACACATCTGTAGGTAAAGCCAAAGGTATATGCTTCAGTCGAACGTTTGATAGTGAGATCGCAAAAAAGGATCGAGTGAGCACTGGACACAGCTGATGTGGTGGATCTACTAACATGGACCTTCCGTTTGGAAAGACCGATCTGGGCTGATAGCTTCAAAACCCGCGCAGTCGAAAAATCAGTCAATTGCATACACAATACACATTAACAAGGCTCTTATTGGAGGTAAACATCTATTTTAACGTTTGATATCAAAATTAAGTTAAGTTTCGGTTGTTGTGGAATTGGTGTGATTTGCAACAATCTTTAAATATTAATGTGATGCTTTAGGAATAGAATAATTATTCATGTTCAATAAATGATTATAATTGTTGTGAGCAACAGCTTTGTGGAAATAAAACACTGTGTGCATGTGTATGTTTGTGTGTATGTTTGTGTGTATGTTTGTGTGTGTGTGTGTGTGTGTGTGTGTGTGTGTGTGTGTGTGTACGTGTATGTTTGTGTGTGTGTGTGTGCGTGTGTGTGTATGTGTGTGTATGTGTATGTGTGTATGTGTATATGTGTGCGTGTGTGTATGTTTGTGTCTGTGGTTTGTGTGTATGTATATGTTTGTGTGTGTGTGTGGTTTGTGTGTATGTGTATGTTTGTGTGTATATGTGGTTTGTGTGTATGTGTGTGTGTGTGTATTTGTGTTTTGTGTGTGTATGCTTGTGTGTGTGTTTGTGAGTGTGTTTGTGTGTGTTTGTATGTGCGTTTGTGTGTGGATGTGCGTTTTTGTGTTTATGTGTGTATGTGCGTTTGTGTGTTTGTGTGTATGTGTGTGTTTTGTGGGTATGTGTGTGTTTGTGTGTGTATATGTGTGTGTATGCGTGTTTGTGTATTTTGTGGGTATGTGTGTGTATGTGCGTTTGTGTGTGTGTGTGTGTGTGTGTGTTGTGCACGTGTGTGCTGAGTGTGTGTGTTTTTGTATGTGTGCTTGTTTGTGTGTGTGTGTTTTTGTATGATTTATCCCTAATAAGCACGACATCAACATATAAGGATTGCGTTAACGTCTAAAGTAAGAGACTTTGACGTTTTAAAGTAAGAGAGCGAATAAGAAGAGCAATGATAAGGACTACTATGGGGAAGTGCGCAAGGCAGTATTTAAGCTTCAATTTTGGTAGTTTCCTTCTTTAAACCTCTATCAAAGTAAGAGAGAAACACGCACATACGGACATAATTACTGACACAGACAATTATGGAGATTAAGAGACTATGATAAAGGCATGCAAAGATAGACAGATGGACAAGTTCCAGAGTTCCAGAGCTAGAGACATAATCCCAGCTGTGGTGTGAGACGCGTTTCCTGACCTGGTGCACGGTGTGCAAGGTGTGAGTGAGCAGCAAGCCCAAGTAGTGAGCTGACAACGAGTGTGAGCACGAGGCGCAGTCTGCACTCCATGCCCGGCAAACTGTGGGGGCGGCGAGACGAGATGGGGAGAACGATGAGGTTGATGTCAGTGTGGGGTTGTAATGGGAGAGGAGGTAAGTGGCGCGAGACACCAAGAGAGACGGCTGTGCGCTTAGCGGTGGGGAGTTGGGGGAGGAGATGGGCAGGTGTGAGTGTACTGCAGGTACAGAGTTGTCTTTGTAGGGGAGGGTGGTGAGGGAATGACGAGTGAGTATTGAGATCACACAAACACACACACACACACACACACACACACACACACACACACACACACACACACACACACACGGTTTCAGCTATTGTGTGTGGTGATTATGAATCCAAATCAACAGAGATGTTTTGTGTCATTTGCAGGGCTAACCATTATTCAAAGGTGTATGGATGATTTCACATGATCATTTGTCATAGTCATCCATACCTTGTTTATGTATTTTTGGCATACCCATCTCTGCATCGTTTTACATTAAAAAGTATTTTTTTATTATTATTTGTAAATATAGGGATCGCAGGAGTGGGGTAACCAGAGGTGTAGTGATCACATGGTTGTTGGGGGTGGGGGATCAAGTGATGAGTGTGTGCACTGAAATGTCCAAACTTGTGACTTTGACATGGGAAAATCATGGCGTGAAAGGGAGGTCAAGGCAAGAAAAATCATGGCGTATGTGTAGGAGGTCAAGGCATGGTACAATGGTACATTGTATAATGTGTTGCTTTATCTTACTATAATTCACCAAATGTCCGTCTGTCGGTCTGTCCGTTCAAAGGTACCGCAAAAACTGCTGAACCGATCGCAACGATATTTTGGGTGAGTAATCCTCGGATCCCCTGGAGTAAAATAGGCTATATTGTTTTTCCAATTTTTCCAATTTTATAGTTTTTTCAAACACGATGGAATAATATTTACCGATATGAACAGTGATGTGGCTTTTGTTGCACCAGGAGAGTTTTTAAACAAATTTTACGCACCAGGAGAGAGTAGATAGACTCCTGACGAACTCTTCCTATATAAACGTGCGGCTCCGAAGTAACATGGCAGCGTGTGCAAAGCGACTGAGAAACAGGTGTAGCGGCCGCTTCCGTGTAACAGATTCGGCACGCACTCTTCACACATAAACGTGCGACTGAGAAAGACGTGTAGCGGCCGCTTCCTTTTTGCAGATTTCAATCCTTTTTCAAAATGGGCACCATGTACTGTTTAGATTTTGATGATTTGCGTGTGATATGATTTAACGGATGTTTATATAAATCGTTTAAAATTAAAAAAAGCCTTCAATTTCTGATATTTTTCCTTTTCATTTGGGCTTCCCAATTGAAGCCCCGCCCATAGGGTGGGTACCTTTGCTAGTTGGTAAAATTCCACTTTGGTAGATGTGAAAACAATTGGTCGGGTTAACCTGTTCCAGTAAAATTTTGTTGAATTGATTTTGTATGGTATAATTGTGCTGTATAATCGTTTGAATTTACCATACGGAATTTACCATACTTGGCGGAAGTCTCGCGAGATCACGGCGAGGTCACGTCTTTTCGAAGCTGCTCCATGCGCTCACGCTTTCGAAGCTAAGTGATATTTCTCAATCGTGTTTTTGTCGAGACTGTATCTATCTTTCGGTGTATGTACCTATAGCGTATCTTTTGGAAAATTTTCGGTGCTAATTTTTCGTACATGTATACACAATCGTCGGTTAATGGTATCGAGTATTCTGCGGCCTAGTACTCGTAGGCTTGGACTACCGTACCGTCTCCGACCTTGTGGTTTGTTTTTCTCTCAGCGATTCGTCGAATGCGCTGAAATTATTTTCGTTCACTGTTTCGTCCCAGTCGTTCACCCCGTACCTCCTTGTTTAATATCTGTACTCACAAAAAAAAACAAAAAAAAAAAAACCCCAAAAAAACTATTTCCTTCCCAGGTCTTATTCGTTTATTTGTTCTTTTTGTTCGTTCGTTCTTCGTTCGCGATCACGCGGTTAGAAATGTATAATCTCTCTCCTGAACAACTATTTTCTCTCATATATTATAACACCCTTTTCTTCTTTTCCTACAAAAGGATGCTTTCGTCTTGCTCACCAAATCTATTCATTCCAAAAAATATATATAATACCATCTCTTACAGTTCCTCCTTTCTACATTCCCTAAACTATCCAGAACTCCATCCCTCCTCCAGTGTCCTCAGCTCAAACGTATTTTTGACTCGAAGGTCTCAAACTCATTTTGCAAAAAATGTTCGTTTCCCATGAATCGTACACTTTTCAAAATCCAATCTCACCCCTCCCCTCCAAATCCTCCCCATCACCCATCCCTTTCAAATCTCCCCCCTTGCCCCTTCCCTCCCCTCCCTCCTAAACTCCCCCCACACCCCTCCCCTCCGAGACTCTCCCTCGCTCCTCCCCTCCTAGACTCCCCTCTCACCCCTCCTCCTCAAAGCATCCTCCCTGCTTCTTCCTCCTTCCAACTTTCACCTTCATCTGCCCAAACCTTCTGCCTTGCTCTTCCCCCTCCTCAAATAACACCTCACTGTGCCTCACCCAATCTCCATCAAACCTTTTGTCCGCCCCATTCTTCCCTTTCTCCAAGCTATTCTGAAATCTCTGACACACCTTCAACAGCTCTCCCTACCTCTTCCTCCTCTTCCACATTTTACCCTACCCCGCCCCCCCCTGTTCTGGACCCGATGCTCCCCCTTCCTCTTCATTAACGGTATGGACCTCAAACATCCGGGGCCTTCGCTCAAACTTGACTGACCTCTCCATACAGGTTGCTTCTGACAAACCAGATGTGATCTGCTTAACAGAAACTTTCCTCCTTCATGATGTCTCTGATGCCTTGGTATCTCTCCCAGGTTACTCCCTCCTCCGGTATGATAGACCTGAGCCTCGTCCTGGAGGTGGGGTTGCTATCTTTATAAAAAACTCTCTTCCTCACTCGCCCTCCACTGCCCTCTCTCCACCTCACCCCCAGGAATACCTTTGGCTACGGCTTCCCCTTCGCTCCCACCTTTTGTTCATATGTGTGTTGTACCGTCCACCAATCAGCGATGACTCCATCTACATCTCACTGTCTGATAATATGGACCAACTTCTATCTACCCATCCCAACTCTCTCTTCCTCATATGTGGTGATTTCAATTGTCACCATGCCAGTTGGCTGGGTGTGGGTACCTCTCTCACCAGCCATGGCTCTTCAGCAAAGGACTTCTGCGACTCACTGGGACTGACACAATCTGTCAATTTCCCGACCCGGATCTCAGTCAACGGAGCATCTTCTCTTCTGGATTTGGTTATGACAAACTTCCCTGAAAATGTCTGCTGCTCTTCTTCTGCTCCAATCGGCTCATCTGATCATGTGCTTGTCAAAGTGGACATCTCTCTGACCATTCTCAGAGAGCCTCCTCAGCGTCGACGAGTCTGGCATTTCACTCAGGCCAACTGGCACGGTCTTCAAGCAGCCATCAATCATCTGGACTGGTCTCCCATCTCTACCGCCTCTGACATCAACTCATCCTGGGAATTCTTTCAAAGTAAATTGCTCTCTCTCATGCACAGATTTATACCATCTCGTCTTCAGTTGTCATACCCTTCCTCCCGTCCATGGTACACGGAATCTTGTGGTGAGGCTGTTGCCCTGAAACAACCTGCTTTCGTCTCCTGGAAAGCAAATCCAACGGAAGGAAATCTCATTTCCTTTCACAAAGCCCGAAACAAGTGTGTGTCCACCCTCAGGAGAGCCAGGAAACAATATCTCACCATTCTCAAGACCGAACTCTCTTATCTGTCTCCCTCTTCCAAATCCTGGTGGCGTCTGGTCAAATCTGTTTCTGGTGTTTGTTCCCCCTCCATCCCCTCCCTCACCTCAAACGGCTTAACGGCTGACTCCGCACGTGAAAAAGCTGAATGCCTCAACTCTGTGTTTGCCTCTAAATCTTGTGTCCCAAACCCATCCCTCTCTGTACCCACCGTACCCAGTCGTACCCAGCTGCTCCTGGACTCTGTGTCCTTTCCTCCTGACAAGGTGGAAAAGTTCTGGCAACCCTCGACTCTGATTCTGCAACTGGTCCTGACGGCATCAGCCCACGGGTCCTAAAATCATGTTCTTCTGCACTTTCACTCCCTCTTTCTGTTCTCTTCACCCTCTCTTTTGCTCAAGGTCATCTGCCATCTGCTTGGAAATCAGCCAACATCACCGCTTTGCACAAAAAAGGTGCAAAAACAGATCCCAGCAACTACAGACCAATCAGCCTTCTCCCAATTATCAGCAAAGTCATGGAATCCATCATTGCTTCAGATATTAAATCTTTCCTCTTCTCCAATGGCTTGATCTCTGATCATCAATTTGGTTTCAGACCTGGTCACTCTACTCTGGACATGCTGCTTCTGCTTTGTCAACAATGGATGGAGGTCCTCAACGCCAAACAGGAAATTAGAGCTGTCTCCCTTGACATTTCACGTGCCTTCGATACGGTCTGGCACCCTGCTCTGCTCTCCAAACTCTCCTCCTTTGGTATCCATGGAAATCTCCACGCATGGCTGGCGGACTTCCTCTCTGGTCGTAGTCAACGTGTGGCCCTGAATGGGTTTCTCTCATCTCCTCTTCCTGTTCAGGCTGGAGTTCCCCAAGGTAGTGTTCTGGGCCCTGTGCTTTTTCTGGTCTTCATCAATGATCTCTCTGACTCTCTTGAAAATCCTCTCTATCTCTTTGCTGACGACTCTACTCTCTGTCGCTCCATTCCTCATCCCTCAGATCGGCAGTCTGCAGCCTCCTCACTCTCTGCAGACCTGGACAAAATCACAGACTGGTCAAACAAGTGGAACATGTCTTTCAATCCTGACAAATCTCACACTCTTACAATGTCTCTCCGAAAGGACCGACTGGACAACCCTCCCATCTACTTTCTCAACAATCCTCTCCAAGAAGTTCTGTCGCTCAAGCTTTTGGGTCTCACTATCTGCCATGATCTTTCTTGGGAAAACCACATTTCCAAGCTGGCCTCCAAAGCCAGTCGCCGACTGGGCATCCTCCGTCGTGCGAAGTCCTTCCTTGGCACACCTGAGCTCCTCACCACATACAAGGCTTTCATCCGCAGCTCAATGGAATACTGTTCCCCCCTCTGGGCTGGTGCTCCTGCCTCACACCTTGCTCGGCTTCACGCTGTTGAGGCCAAAGCTTTCAGAATCATTGGAATCTCCTGCGATGTAGTCAACGCCGAGGGCCTTTCACTCACTCACCGCAGGCAGGTTGGTGGTCTTTCTGTCTTCTACCGACTCCTCTCCGGCCTTGCTCCCCCAGCTCTCTCTGTGCTCTGTCCCCCCAATATTCCTTCAGGTCGCACAAGATCTGCCTGCAACCCTCTTCTGGTTAAACTGCCAAAGTCTAGGCTCTCTGCTCACCTTCACTCTTTCATTCCCCTTTTCTCCCGCCTCTGGAACAAACTCCCCCACTCCCTTCAATCCCACCCCTCCCTCCAGGTCTTTAAAACAGCTGTTCACCACCATCTCTTATCTTCCCCCATCGAAAACCCTGATCTTTTCTACCCCCGGTAATTCACCCCAGAGTCCTTGCAGTGTTCATATGTTTTAATCCTCTCCCACCTCCCCCCAAGTCCTCCCGATGTCCCTGCTCTCAAATGTTGTGTTTGTGTCCTTCCCCCTCTCTTTTGTGTCCTTCCCCCTCTCTCCCCATCTTGTCTACCGCTCCCCTTGTTTTTTCTGTTTTGTGTGTCGGTTTGTCTTTTTGTGTGATTAATGTTAGCTCTTTCATGAGCCTCGATCTTGTATACAAAAAAAAAAAAAAAAAATACTGTACGATTGTGATACTTTTATATTATGAGGGTCAGTAAGAAAGTAATGCCTCTTATTTTTCAGTTTGTGACCAAAGTGTCGAAGGAAAGTTACACAAGTTCCCAATGAGGGGTTTGTATCCCCCGCCCATTTAAAGTTGAGCTGTGATTGGTTACATGACAGCATTACACCACACTTTCAAAATGGCTGCCACACTACATGTACGTACGAAGTAGAGAACCGTTATCGAATTCATTACTGCGGAAGGAGTTCCTCCAGTAGGTATCCATAGGTGTTTCAAGAACGTGTATGGTGACCCTACCTTTGATGTGAGCACCGTTAGATATTGGGAAAAGCGTTTCAAGAGCGGAGAAACCGATATCGACGACAAGCCTCAAAGTGGTCGGCCTGCAACCACAGTGACACCGGAAAACAAGAGTCAGATTGATGCTCTCAACAGGATCACCCCGTCACATTTGGCAAGTGTACTACCCAATTTTAGCCTCCCAATCAGGGTTATGTTGAAATGACAGATCTGCAAGAACGGCAAGAACTGGGAGAACAGGTTCCTAGTGGAGATGTTTTAATCATTATGGGACACGAGAATGCAAAAATTGGAGAAGAAGGAGCACCAGGGATTGTAGGACAGTATGGGCATTCTAATCGATGGAAGATGGAGAGGTGCTGTGCAATCTGCCAACACACTGCCAGGTGCAGACTGTGGGACAGATCATAAACTGCTTGTGGTAAAACTTCGAGTTAAATGGAGAAAGGGGGAAAAAAAAAACAAAAAAAAACTCCGACCAGATGTGACCTTGAAAATATATCTAAACTAGGGAGTTCATAGAACACGATACCCCACGTAGTGTTACTTCAATTTCAACAAAATAATAATTTTAACGATTGTTTTTAAAAATCCGAATATTTAGTGCTTTTGAAGTAGACCAGAAGCAATCCTGAATACCATGCTTATACACCACCCCCATTGAAAGTTTATTTAAATTGACGTACGTATAGCAAAACTGGAGGTTCTTGGAAGTATTATGACAGACAATTTGTGTACTACATTGTTCAATTATATTATTCAATTCAAATAAAATAAAGATTGTATAAGTCATATAAAAAATAAATTTCGGTTTTTACTGCCATTTTCCACAGTGTCTATTACACCACCTATTCTAACATTATATTAGAGCATCATGCCTGTTGTTTCTGTCCTTTAGACATCCTTAAAAAAACAGTGAGCTTCCTGTTTGGAATGATTTTCCATTTTGTTTGACTGGCAGGCAGTTTGACGAATTCAGAGCCAAGGTACGGTAAAACGAAAAACTTGTCTTTCTATTAATGTTCAAAATATAATATTCAATGTAAATAACTTGTTCCTCGATCATAAACCGATCATAATTTTTGCTTGGTGTGTGCATAACAATATGTAATAAAAGTTTTTAAAAGACCGTTTTGCAGAGCTGAACTTGGTTGACAGAATGCCAGATGTATTGTGGTAAGAGGTTGAAGACTTTGTAAAATAAAAGGCCAAAATCAACATCTCAAAAGCATGCAGAAAGAATAAGGCCAAATGGCTGTCAGAAGAGGCAATAAATATTGCAGACAGAAGAAGAGAGATGAATACCAAAGGCGCATCCCGAGAGGACAATAAGCGGTTAAATGCCGACTTCCAATGACAAGCAAGGAAAGTCAAATAGAAATATTTCAAAGAGACGTGTATATAGATAGAAAGTGACAACAGAGTGGGGAAAACAAAAAATATTTTTGAAAAGAACAGAGAGATCACAGGAAAGTTTAGGTCTAGGATTGGAGCCTTAAGAGTAGAACAGGAAGAAGAAACTCAGGAGAAAGAAAGATGGACGGACTACGAGTATACCAAAACTCTATACAGACGAGATCACAATATGATGACAACTTTAGAAGAAAGAGAATATGATTAAGAACCAATGACGATAGAATGTGAGGGACGTAGAGCCCGAGAAAGCTAGCAAAGGGAAAAACACCAGGTACCGATGAAATTCCAATATAACTATTTCAGGTAGTTGTCGAGGAGGCAAAGTTTTAACATCTATCTGTACACAGTTGTGGAGCAGGATTGTATGACCCAAAAGGTGGAAGCAGTTAGTCTACATACGATTGACAAAGAACGGGGATGCAAGAGAATGTTTAAATAACCGAACCATTGCCTTGATATCACTTACTAGCAAAATGTTACTAACGAGCATTCAGCACAGAATAGAAGACTTCATAGAGTGAGAAATGCCCATTGAACAAACAGGTTTCAGAAGAGGAAGAGGTACTAGAGTTCAAATCACAAATCTCAGAGGGATCTTGGGGGGGGGGGGGGGGGGAAACAAGGAAATATCAAAGAAAGGTGCATTTAGTCAGGTTCACTATGTCAATAAATTATATTTCGTTCAAAATCATGGTAGATTAGCAAACCTATACATTTTTGGAAAGGTTATAGCATAAGGAAACTAAAAATCAATGTTTACATTTGGAGAGATACCTGTATGGCGGCCATTTTGGATTTTCAAAATGGCCTCTGTAAAATACATATTTTGTTCGATTTCTGCCTCTAATTACCCGAAAAACTTTTTAAAATATACTAAACCTATATTTTCAGGGACAAGGAATCCAATGAAAGTATAAAATTAGTGCTATGTGGAATGGTAAGACACGAATCAAAGGTTTTGAATTGCAAAATACTGTCTTTATATTTGCGATAAGTTGCATAATCAAATACATGTTATCATTTTGTACAGGCAGTTAATAACATCAAAATGTGTCACAATAATTCATATCACCAAACATACACAGGCAGTCAGCAAAATCATATATACACATGCAGTCAGTATAACTTCACATCTACACAGGCAGTCAATGACAAAATATACACAGGCAGTCAATGGCATCAAACATGCACGATTACAGAATATGCCATTTAGAGTTCGTCATCACTGTCCCGTGTGTCGTATCCGACAATATAGTCCGCATCGTTTTCACAGTCCGTTCTACACAAGCAAAGGTCGGTCAAATTGATTGGCAAATCGAATTGGTCGAATGGTCGATCGAATCGAATTCGATGAATCGAATCGAATCGAATCGATCGAATTGGTCGAATGGTCGATCGAAACGATTGGTCGAATGGTCGAATGGAATTGGTCGATTGGTCGAATTGGTCGAATTGGTCGAATCGAATTGGTCGGAATTGGCAAATGTAAACATTGATTTTCAGATTTTCCATGTAATAACGTTTCCAAAAATGTATAGGTTTGCTAATCTACCATGATTTTGAACGTAAAAACATAGTGAACCTGACTATTAATGGACGGTTAGGATTGGGAAGAACAGCAACGTCAAGATTTACAAATATCTGGAAAAAACAAAGATGTGCCAAAACAAAGCAAGAGGAGCTGATGTCTGGGTATGGTTGAGGGAAGAAGAGGAAGAGACAGACCTTGTATGTGCTGGATGTATGGGGTAAAGGATGCAAGCAAGCTGTCTCTGCCAGAGCTCGGAAAGCAAAGCAGGATAGAGATGTTTGGAGAAATCTGATCATGAATGTCGCCAGAAGTCGGAAACGACCCGACGGGTCTGGATTATTACGTATACTATAATATGTATGATTGTGTGAAGCTGAACAGGATGATTCTACCAAACCACCTTCACATGAATACTTAACCGTCAATGTCCATGAGAGCCTCGGTCTTCCATGGGAGCTTCACAGGGTCGTTGCACATCCAAATGTGGATCCTTTGTCTCCTTCCATCGGACACTCTTATTCTTCCTTCCCTACCCTTCTGCCACTTTACTTTCGCTTCCAGACACCTCGCTTGTTCAAGCATCAGTTCAACAGAATGATCATTAATTACTGTAATCACATAATTTAGATGCACATTATTGTCTGTCTTCCCACATTATCCATCATTCTGCCATTTTGTCCATTAATTGACATATAATTTGTCTTTGCATCTGCACATTAGATGTGTAATATCCCCCAAACCCCCACTTCCCCAAACCATCCAAGCACTGTGTTTTGTTGGCTGTCGGAAGGAAGTCTTTCACAGGATATCAAGGAGTCTTCACTGGAGTATTGATTCAATAAACATATGTTGTCATTTCGTTACATTAATTGGAGTGTTTGTCCAAACATGCTTCAAAAGGGATGGGGTGTCATTTGTTCGTCATCACAAAGGCCCTTTCACGATTTTTCATCTCAATGCATTAACTTCTAAAAGTTAATCCCTTGAATAAGTTAATTATTCTATCTGTTCAACCTCATTGCTTTTCTCCAGGAGGGTAAAGGGACATGTCATGTGATTCTCTTTCTAAACTACCCATGTAATTATATGTATACACTTTTTTTTTTGCTCAAGTGTCTCAAGTGTTTCTCAAGATTTTTCAAATATACAGATTACATGGTTTTGTGCATTATTTGCATGTGTATTTGCATGTTTGTCTGTTTGTTTGTCATTTGCCTATGTCACAATTTTAAACCAATCTTTATGAAACATCAAATGGTACAATTGGCCATAAGGAAGAAGTCTATTGATGTTGAGGTCAAAAGGTCGAAAGATCAATATAAGCCGACGGTCAACAACTTTGTTAAATCTCTAAAATCCACAATTTTCATCTGATTGACTTGAAATTTGAAGAGGATTTGCACATCAGGTCACTGAATTCAACCACCAATTATTCCTGAGGTCAACATAGGCCAAAGGTCAACAACTTTGTCAAATCTCTAAAATCCTCAATTTTCATCTGATTGACTTGAAATTTGAAGAGGATTTGCATATCCGGTCACTGAATTCAACCACCAATTATTCCTGAGGTCAACATAGGCCAAAGGTCAACAACTTTGTCAAATCTTTAAAATCCTCAATTTTCATCTGATTGACTTGAAATTTGAAGAGGATTTGCACATCAGGTCACTGAATTCAACCACCAATTATTCCTGAGGTCAACATAGGCCAAAGGTCAACAACTTTGTCAAGTCTCTAAAATCCTCAATTTTCATCTGATTGACTTGAAATTTGAAGAGGATTTGCACATCAGGTCACTGAATTCAACCACCAATTATTCCTGAGGTCAACATAGGCCAAAGGTCAACAACTTTGTCAAATCTCTAAAATCCTCAATTTTCATCTGATTGACTTGAAATTTGAAGAGGATTTGCATATCCGGTCACTGAATTCAACCACCAATTATTCCTGAGGTCAACATAGGCCAAAGGTCAACAACTTTGTCAAATCTCTAAAATCCTAAATTTTCATCTGATTGACTTGAAATTTGAAGAGGATTTGCATATCCGGTCACTCAATTCAACCACCAATTATTGTTGAGGTCTCGAGGTGAAAAGGTCAACAACTTTGTCAAATCTTTAAAATCCTCAATTTTCATCTGATTGACTTGAAATTTGAAGAGGATTTGCATATCCGGTCACTGAATTCAACCACCAATTATTCCTGAGGTCAACATAGGCCAAAGGTCAACAACTTTGTCAAATCTTTAAAATCCTCAATTTTCATCTGATTGACTTGAAATTTGAAGAGGATTTGCACATCAGGTCACTGAATTCAACCACCAATTATTCCTGAGGTCAACATAGGCCAAAGGTCAACAACTTTGTCAAGTCTCTAAAATCCTCAATTTTCATCTGATTGACTTGAAATTTGAAGAGGATTTGCACATCAGGTCACTGAATTCAACCACCAATTATTCCTGAGGTCAACATAGGCCAAAGGTCAACAACTTTGTCAAATCTCTAAAATCCTCAATTTTCATCTGATTGACTTGAAATTTGAAGAGGATTTGCATATCCGGTCACTGAATTCAACCACCAATTATTCCTGAGGTCAACATAGGCCAAAGGTCAACAACTTTGTCAAATCTCTAAAATCCTAAATTTTCATCTGATTGACTTGAAATTTGAAGAGGATTTGCATATCCGGTCACTCAATTCAACCACCAATTATTGTTGAGGTCTCGAGGTGAAAAGGTCAACAACTTTGTCAAATCTTTAAAATCCTCAATTTTCATCTGATTGACTTGAAATTTAAACAGGATTTGCATATCCGGTCACTTAATTCAACCACCAATTATTGTTGAGGTCTCAAGGTGAAAAGGTCAACAACTATGTCAAATCTCTAAAATCCTCAATTTTCATCTGATTGACTTGAAATTTGAAGAGGTTTTGCATATCCGGTCACTTAATTCAACCACCAATTATTGTTGAGGTCTTAAGGTGAAAAGGTCAACAACTTTGTCAAATCTCTAAAATCCTCAATTTTCATCTGATTGACTTGAAATTTGAAGAGGATTTGCATATCCGGTCACTTAATTCAACCACCAATTATTGTTGAGGTCTTAAGGTGAAAAGGTCAACAACTTTGTCGAATCTCTAAAATCCTCAATTTTCATCTGATTGACTTGAAATTTAAACAGGATTTGCATATCCGGTCACTTAATTCAACCACCAATTATTGTTGAGGTCTCAAGGTGAAAAGGTCAACAACTTTGTCAAATCTCTAAAATCCTCAATTTTCATCTGATTGACTTGAAATTTTAACAGGATTTGCATATCCGGTCACTTAATTCAACCACCAATTATTGTTGAGGTCTTAAGGTGAAAAGGTCAACAACTTTGTCAAATCTCTAAAATCCTCAATTTTCATCTGATTGACTTGAAATTTAAACAGGATTTGCATATCCGGTCACTTAATTCAACCACCAATTATTGTTGAGGTCTCAAGGTGAAAAGGTCAACAACTTTGTCAAATCTCTAAAATCCTCAATTTTCATCTGATTGACTTGAAATTTTAACAGGATTTGCATATCCGGTCACTTAATTCAACCACCAATTATTGTTGAGGTCAAGGTGAAAAGGTCAACAACTTTGTCAAATCTCTAAAATCCTCAATTTTCATCTGATTGACTTGAAATTTAAACAGGATTTGCATATCCGGTCACTTAATTCAACCACCAATTATTGTTGAGGTCAAGGTGAAAAGGTCAACAACTTTGTCAAATCTCTAAAATCCTCAATTTTCATCTGATTGACTTGAAATTTAAACAGGATTTGCATATCCGGTCACTTAATTCAACCATCAATTATTGTTGAGGTCTTCAGGTGAAAAGGTCAACAACTTTGTCAAATCTCTAAAATCCTCAATTTTCATCTGATTGACTTGAAATTTGAAGAGGATTTGCATATCCGGTCACTGAATTCAACCACCAATTATTCCTGAGGTCAACATAGGCCAAAGGTCAACAACTTTGTCAAATCTCTAAAATCCTCAATTTTCATCTGATTGACTTGAAATTTGAAGAGGATTTGCATATCCGGTCACTTAATTCAACCACCAATTATTGTTGAGGTCTTAAGGTGAAAAGGTCAACAACTTTGTCAAATCTCTAAAATCCTCAATTTTCATCTGATTGACTTGAAATTTTAACAGGATTTGCATATCCGGTCACTTAATTCAACCACCAATTATTGTTGAGGTCTTAAGGTGAAAAGGTCAACAATTTTGTCAAATCTCTAAAATCCTCAATTTTCATCTGATTGACTTGAAATTTAAACAGGATTTGCTTCTCCGGTCACTAAATTCAACCACCAATTATTGTTGAGGTCTCGAGGTGAAAAGGTCAACAACTTTGTCAAATCTCTAAAATCCTCAATTTTCATCTGATTGACTTGAAATTTAAACAGGATTTGCATATCCGGTCACATAATTCAACCACCAATTATTGTTGAGGTCTCAAGGTGAAAAGGTCAACAACTTTGTCAAATCTCTAAAATCCTCAATTTTCATCTGATTGACTTGAAATTTAAACAGGATTTGCTTATCCGGTCACTTAATTCAACCACCAATTATTGTTGAGGTCTTAAGGTGAAAAGGTCAACAACTTTGTCAAATCTCTAAAATCCTCAATTTTCATCTGATTGACTTGAAATTTTAACAGGATTTGCATATCCGGTCACTTAATTCAACCACCAATTATTGTTGAGGTCAAGGTGAAAAGGTCAACAACTTTGTCAAATCTCTAAAATCCTCAATTTTCATCTGATTGACTTGAAATTTAAACAGGATTTGCATATCCGGTCACTTAATTCAACCATCAATTATTGTTGAGGTCTTCAGGTGAAAAGGTCAACAACTTTGTCAAATCTCTAAAATCCTCAATTTTCATCTGATTCACTTGAAATTTGAAGAGGATTTGCATATCCGGTCACTGAATTCAACCACCAATTATTCCTGAGGTCAACATAGGCCAAAGGTCAACAACTTTGTCAAATCTCTAAAATCCTCAATTTTCATCTGATTGACTTGAAATTTTAACAGGATTTGCATATCCGGTCACTTAATTCAACCACCAATTATTGTTGAGGTCTTCAGGTGAAAAGGTCAACAACTTTGTCGAATCTCTAAAATCCTCAATTTTCATCTGATTGACTTGAAATTTGAAGAGGATTTGCATATCCGGTCACTTAATTCAACCACAAATTATTGTTGAGGTCTTAAGGTGAAAAGGTCAACAACTTTGTCGAATCTCTAAAATCCTCAATTTTCATCTAGTCTAGTAGGAAGACTAGGTCCCCCTGCACCCCCCGGAGATATACTTCTAATCAGTGTTTCTAGATTGGAAAAAATGTGTAGAAAATGACTAGCTATGGCCCCAAGCTGAAAAAATGTCCCACATACCATTTTTATGCAAATTACTGCTGCAAATTTTATGCAAAATTATGCAAATTTTATGCAAATTTTTGATGAGGAGTAGAGTTGAGGGGTCTTTGAGGGCTTCATCGAGGTGCTCTCGGTTGCAAGACTGGGTCATTCTGAGAAGCACAGCAGGGTCAGAGATCATGATG
This sequence comes from Myxine glutinosa, assembly GCF_964187855.1. Classification (NCBI taxonomy): domain Eukaryota; kingdom Metazoa; phylum Chordata; class Myxini; order Myxiniformes; family Myxinidae; genus Myxine; species Myxine glutinosa. The sequence goes on along the minus strand of NC_136272.1, from coordinate 43,980,717 downwards.
TTCTCCTCCTCAGTGAATCTCTCCATCAACAGCCTCTCCATTGCCTCACACACTGTTTTGAGGCAAAAGAGGGACTTTGCGTAGGCCTTTCCACTGAGAACACCTTTGAGAGATCCACTTGTTACTAGTTGTGCCTCAAAGAGAATCTCTGCATATCCAGAACCACGCATCTTGTGTCCAGTGAGCATCCCGATGTAGTTCATGGATGTGTGGAAGGGTCCAATCGTTACTACATGACTAGCAAATTCATTTGGCCAGCGCCAGATGATGGGAAGGGCTTTCATGCAGACACCCAGATCAAATGTATTCAGGACCCATCTCTGACCCACCTCAGCAGTTGCTGCCTCGGAACGCTTCAGTAGCTCACGAACAACTGCGTTGTCTGTGATCGGTCTGTGCCTGGTGCCTGCATGGCATGGCAATGGCCTGCAGCCTGTGCCTGGGCTAGGGGGTTTCACCTCTGCAACTGGTTCTCCCCCACCCAGCAAATCAACAGTCGACTACTGCACGCCTATCCACCAACCGATCACAGACAACGCAGTTGTTCGTGAGCTACTGAAGCGTTCCGAGGCAGCAACTGCTGAGGTGGGTCAGAGATGGGTCCTGAATACATTTGATCTGGGTGTCTGCATGAAAGCCCTTCCCATCATCTGGCGCTGGCCAAATGAATTTGCTAGTCATGTAGTAACGATTGGACCCTTCCACACATCCATGAACTACATCGGGATGCTCACTGGACACAAGATGCGTGGTTCTGGATATGCAGAGATTCTCTTTGAGGCACAACTAGTAACAAGTGGATCTCTCAAAGGTGTTCTCAGTGGAAAGGCCTACGCAAAGTCCCTCTTTTGCCTCAAAACAGTGTGTGAGGCAATGGAGAGGCTGTTGATGGAGAGATTCACTGAGGAGGAGAACATCATGATCTCTGACCCTGCTGTGCTTCTCAGAATGACCCAGTCTTGCAACCGAGAGCACCTCGATGAAGCCCTCAAAGACCCCTCAACTCTACTCCTCATCAAAAATTTGCATAAAATTTGCATAATTTTGCATAAAATTTGCAGCAGTAATTTGCATAAAAATGGTATGTGGGACATTTTTTCAGCTTGGGGCCATAGCTAGTCATTTTCTACACATTTTTTCCAATCTAGAAACACTGATTAGAAGTATATCTCCGGGGGGTGCAGGGGGACCTAGTCTTCCTACTAGACTAATCTGATTGACTTGAAATTTAAACAGGATTTGCTTCTCCGGTCACTTAATTCAACCACCAATTATTGTTGAGGTCTTAAGGTGAAAAGGTCAACAACTTTGTCAAATCTCTAAAATCCTCAATTTTCATCTGATTGACTTGAAATTTAAACAGGATTTGCATATCCGGTCACTTAATTCAACCACCAATTATTGTTGAGGTCTCAAGGTGAAAAGGTCAACAACTTTGTCAAATCTCTAAAATCCTCAATTTTCATCTGATTGACTTGAAATTTTAACAGGATTTGCATATCCGGTCACTTAATTCAACCACCAATTATTGTTGAGGTCTTAAGGTGAAAAGGTCAACAACTTTGTCAAATCTCTAAAATCCTCAATTTTCATCTGATTGACTTGAAATTTAAACAGGATTTGCATATCCGGTCACTTAATTCAACCACCAATTATTGTTGAGGTCTTCAGGTGAAAAGGTCAACAACTTTGTCAAATCTCTAAAATCCTCAATTTTCATCTGATTCACTTGAAATTTGAAGAGGATTTGCATATCCGGTCACTGAATTCAACCACCAATTATTCCTGAGGTCAACATAGGCCAAAGGTCAACAACTTTGTCAAATCTCTAAAATCCTCAATTTTCATCTGATTGACTTGAAATTTAAACAGGATTTGCATATCCGGTCACTTAATTCAACCACCAATTATTGTTGAGGTCTTAAGGTGAAAAGGTCAACAACTTTGTCAAATCTCTAAAATCCTCAATTTTCATCTGATTGACTTGAAATTTAAACAGGATTTGCATATCCGGTCACTTAATTCAACCACCAATTATTGTTGAGGTCTCAAGGTGAAAAGGTCAACAACTTTGTCAAATCTCTAAAATCCTCAATTTTCATCTGATTGACTTGAAATTTTAACAGGATTTGCATATCCGGTCACTTAATTCAACCACCAATTATTGTTGAGGTCTTAAGGTGAAAAGGTCAACAACTTTGTCAAATCTCTAAAATCCTCAATTTTCATCTGATTGACTTGAAATTTAAACAGGATTTGCATATCCGGTCACTTAATTCAACCACCAATTATTGTTGAGGTCTCAAGGTGAAAAGGTCAACAACTTTGTCAAATCTCTAAAATCCTCAATTTTCATCTGATTGACTTGAAATTTTAACAGGATTTGCATATCCGGTCACTTAATTCAACCACCAATTATTGTTGAGGTCAAGGTGAAAAGGTCAACAACTTTGTCAAATCTCTAAAATCCTCAATTTTCATCTGATTGACTTGAAATTTAAACAGGATTTGCATATCCGGTCACTTAATTCAACCACCAATTATTGTTGAGGTCAAGGTGAAAAGGTCAACAACTTTGTCAAATCTCTAAAATCCTCAATTTTCATCTGATTGACTTGAAATTTAAACAGGATTTGCATATCCGGTCACTTAATTCAACCATCAATTATTGTTGAGGTCTTCAGGTGAAAAGGTCAACAACTTTGTCAAATCTCTAAAATCCTCAATTTTCATCTGATTGACTTGAAATTTGAAGAGGATTTGCATATCCGGTCACTGAATTCAACCACCAATTATTGTTGAGGTCTCAAGGTGAAAAGGTCAACAACTTTGTCAAATCTCTAAAATCCTCAATTTTCATCTGATTGACTTGAAATTTGAAGAGGATTTGCATATCCGGTCACTTAATTCAACCACCAATTATTGTTGAGGTCTTAAGGTGAAAAGGTCAACAACTTTGTCAAATCTCTAAAATCCTCAATTTTCATCTGATTGACTTGAAATTTTAACAGGATTTGCATATCCGGTCACTTAATTCAACCACCAATTATTGTTGAGGTCTTAAGGTGAAAAGGTCAACAATTTTGTCAAATCTCTAAAATCCTCAATTTTCATCTGATTGACTTGAAATTTAAACAGGATTTGCTTCTCCGGTCACTAAATTCAACCACCAATTATTGTTGAGGTCTCGAGGTGAAAAGGTCAACAACTTTGTCAAATCTCTAAAATCCTCAATTTTCATCTGATTGACTTGAAATTTAAACAGGATTTGCATATCCGGTCACATAATTCAACCACCAATTATTGTTGAGGTCTCAAGGTGAAAAGGTCAACAACTTTGTCAAATCTCTAAAATCCTCAATTTTCATCTGATTGACTTGAAATTTAAACAGGATTTGCTTATCCGGTCACTTAATTCAACCACCAATTATTGTTGAGGTCTTAAGGTGAAAAGGTCAACAACTTTGTCAAATCTCTAAAATCCTCAATTTTCATCTGATTGACTTGAAATTTAAACAGGATTTGCATATCCGGTCACTTAATTCAACCACCAATTATTGTTGAGGTCTCAAGGTGAAAAGGTCAACAACTTTGTCAAATCTCTAAAATCCTCAATTTTCATCTGATTGACTTGAAATTTTAACAGGATTTGCATATCCGGTCACTTAATTCAACCACCAATTATTGTTGAGGTCAAGATGAAAAGGTCAACAACTTTGTCAAATCTCTAAAATCCTCAATTTTCATCTGATTGACTTGAAATTTAAACAGGATTTGCATATCCGGTCACTTAATTCAACCATCAATTATTGTTGAGGTCTTCAGGTGAAAAGGTCAACAACTTTGTCAAATCTCTAAAATCCTCAATTTTCATCTGATTCACTTGAAATTTGAAGAGGATTTGCATATCCGGTCACTGAATTCAACCACCAATTATTCCTGAGGTCAACATAGGCCAAAGGTCAACAACTTTGTCAAATCTCTAAAATCCTCAATTTTCATCTGATTGACTTGAAATTTTAACAGGATTTGCATATCCGGTCACTTAATTCAACCACCAATTATTGTTGAGGTCTTCAGGTGAAAAGGTCAACAACTTTGTCAAATCTCTAAAATCCTCAATTTTCATCTGATTGACTTGAAATTTAAACAGGATTTGCATATCCGGTCACTTAATTCAACCACCAATTATTGTTGAGGTCAAGGTGAAAAGGTCAACAACTTTGTCAAATCTCTAAAATCCTCAATTTTCATCTGATTGACTTGAAATTTAAACAGGATTTGCATATCCGGTCACTTAATTCAACCATCAATTATTGTTGAGGTCTTCAGGTGAAAAGGTCAACAACTTTGTCAAATCTCTAAAATCCTCAATTTTCATCTGATTCACTTGAAATTTGAAGAGGCATTGCATATCCGGTCACTGAATTCAACCACCAATTATTCCTGAGGTCAACATAGGCCAAAGGTCAACAACTTTGTCAAATCTCTAAAATCCTCAATTTTCATCTGATTGACTTGAAATTTTAACAGGATTTGCATATCCAGTCACTTAATTCAACCACCAATTATTGTTGAGGTCAAGGTGAAAAGGTCAACAACTTTGTTAAATCTCTAAAATCCACAATTTTCATCTGATTGACTTGAAATTTGAAGAGGATTTGCACATCAGGTCACTGAATTCAACCACCAATTATTCCTGAGGTCAACATAGGCCAAAGTCAACAACTTTGTCAAATCTTTAAAATCCTCAATTTTCATCTGATTGACTTGAAATTTGAAGAGGATTTGCACATCAGGTCACTGAATTCAACCACCAATTATTCCTGAGGTCAACATAGGCCAAAGTCAACAACTTTGTCAAATCTTTAAAATCCTCAATTTTCATCTGATTGACTTGAAATTTAAACAGGATTTGCATATCCGGTCACTTAATTCAACCACCAATTATTGTTGAGGTCTTAAGGTGAAAAGGTCAACAACTTTGTCAAATCTCTAAAATCCTCAATTTTCATCTGATTGACTTGAAATTTAAACAGGATTTGCATATCCGGTCACTTAATTCAACCACCAATTATTGTTGAGGTCTTAAGGTGAAAAGGTCAACAACTTTGTCAAATCTCTAAAATCCTCAATTTTCATCCTATTGACTTGAAATTTGAAGATGTTTTGCATATCAGATCAATGAATTCAACCACCAATTATTATTGAGGCCAACATAAGCCAAAAAGTCAACATAGGCCAAAGGTCAACAACTTCCTTTAGGGATTTCACACAAGTATAGTGCTATGCACGACACATTTCTTGTTTGTGTGTTCGTTTGTACATTATGTTTTCACGTATACATGTAGCAGCTTGAGGCCCCAAATCTTTGGGGTAGGTATTTCAGAATCTGGACAAGGTTTTACGTTGCTGCCTGTTGGCCTTGACGACCGTTTTGTGGCCACCAAAGGCCGCTATAAAGTGTATACTGTATTGGGATGTGGAGTTGGGCAGTGATGCTGCCGGCCCACAGGCAAAAGGTGATCATCACGAGGTCAAAAACTCCATATCCTTTCAATGACCAACACGTCCTGAAACCACCTCTGGAAATGTCCACTCCCATGAGGCCAATAACTACATACGTTGTCAATGTAGTCTGGGCAGCGCCGGGTAGCTCCTGCCGCCCCCCCCTCCCCCCGGGTAGTGTTGGATATCTCCCACCTCAGCGTTGAGTAGCCCCTGCTATATATAATATTAAAAGCTGCAAGTTTGTTGCTCGTTAAGGAAATATTCATCGATTCCATGACATACGTGATCATGTTCATGTTAAGTGTTCGAGTTCAGAATATTGATGGTGAATTGCAGGAAGTTATGCATCTCCCATATTATAAAGTAGACCACTGTGTGCCCGTGCGATGATCAAATAATGATTTATATAGTATCCCCATACAGGTTCCATGGATGTTGAACCATCTCGGCCTTTGTTTCAGCAATCCCATGAGGCCTCAGGAAGTAGGATCATTAGCAATTAATAAACAAACAAGCAAACAAACCAAGCAATAAGCATTTTTACTGCACAAGAGCATCCATCACAAAACCAAGGAGAAAATCGAATGTGAATTGTGTCAAATCGACAGAAATTGGACATTTAATTGGAAATGCAATGAAGCAGAGTTGTGCTCCGAGTACCGTGTAAATGATTACGAGAAGGGATCCGTCCGTGGTTTTTACATTTCCAGCTCCTCTTAAGCACAAGAGAACGTGTCATCCCGTTTTATGGAAGCTTAGCACATGCTCCATGACCTGTTTTGTACTTCGTGCTTGGGACGTCCGGCCAGTCCAGACACAGTGCTCGGAGATAGATGAGATGTGTGGACAAAGATGCACATCGGCTTTCTTGTGGACAAAGATGCACATCGGCTTTCTTGTGGACAAAGATGCACATCGGCTTTCTTGTGGACAAAGATGCACATCGGCTTTCTTGTGGACAAAGATGCACATCGGCTTTCTTGTGGACAACGATGCACATCGGTTTACTTGTGGACAAAGATGCACATCGGCTTTCTTATGGACAAAGATGCACATCGGCTTTCTTGTGGACAAAGATGCACATCGGCTTTCTTGTGGGAAAAGATGCACAACGGGTTTATTGTGGACAAAGATGCACATCAGCTTTCTTGTGTTCAAAGATGCACATCGGCTTTCTTGTGGACAAAGATGCACATCGGCTTTCTTGTGGACAAAGATGCACATCGGCTTTCTTGTGGACAAAGATGCACATCGGCTTTCTTGTGCACAAAGATGCACAACGGCTTTCTTGTGGACAAAGATGCACATATGGGTTATTATGGACAAAGATGCACATCAGCTTTCTTGTGTACAAAGATGCACATGTGGGTCATTATGGACAAAGATGCACATAGGGGTTCTTATGGACAAGGATGCACATAGGGGTTCTTATGGACAAATATGCACGTCGGCTTTCTTGTCGACAAATATCCACATTGGCTTTCTTGTAGACAAATATGCCCATTGGCTTTCTTGGAGACAAATATTCACATTGGCTTTCTTGTAGACAAATATGCACATCTGCTTTCTTAGCTCTGACACCGCAGGTGGCCGAGAACTGCCCGGGGTTATGTTTTCACCCTTGCCTGTCTGTTCATTTGTCTGGGGGCACGATATCAAAAAGGTTGTGGACAGATTCGGACGAAACTTTGTGGAGAGGTTAAGTGTGTGACAATGTCAAGGTTTTATATGTAATATAAAGAGTTTGGTGCTTGTTAAGGAAATATTCATTCAATTCCATGACACACCTGATCATGGTAGTTAAGTGTTCAAATTCAGAATGTTTATGGTGAATTGCAGGAAGTTTAGCATCTCCCATATAAACATTTTGGGGACAAAAAGCATATATATATATATATATATCACGATATCTCAAAACGTTACGGATGGATTCGGATGGAATTTGGCGGACAGGTTGGGTGTGTAACAAGGACAATTTGATTCGATTTCGGTGAAGATCCGGATAGGAGAATGTTTTTTTTGATTTACCATACGAATGGCAACAGCGATAGTCCGATGTTTTCTCTCATCACTATCAGAATGGACAGGACAGTAGCAGGACCCAAGTATATGTAGCACATGTCCTCGGACCCAAGGTACTCCTCCCTGCAGAGTGTATGCGCGAGAGTGACAAGAGAGGCATTGAGCAGTAACGCTGGAAGGAAGGGGGAGGGGTGGGGGGGGAGGGTGAGACAGGAATGGACAGGTAAGGGTGTCTGAGATATATTGATTCAATCATTGAATACGTCCTCCATCACCAAGCCAGGAATATACACATGTGTATCTTCGTCGAAGCTTATGCTGCTTGTTAAAGTGCCTCTAATGAGCAAAATTAATGATGGCATCTCCCCCATTTAATGCGATACCCCCATTTGCCACCCCCCTCGAATCCACCGGTCTGTATTTAGACCAGAGCGCATCCCTGAGGACTGTATCCCGGATTGCCCACTCCACGGCCCGCACTCATAAACCCAACACCATTGGTTATCCTCATGGGATGGTAATGAATTGTTGGTACCCAAACAAGTTATTATTAGGTAAATAATTGTCATTTAAATTTTATCTAAGACCATTCAAACCTCCTGGAAATGTTTTCTCAATCCCGGTGAAGCAATAAAATATATTGAATTAACAACTAATCCGATATGTGAGGGAAAAGAAAACGTCAAATTTGCTGAGTATTGCGAACTCGCATTCGGTTCACGTTGTCCTTGCTTCTACTCCAAGGTGCTCTGAAACCCCAGCAGGGATCTACAACTAAAAACCTTATGTTTCTCGTGGGAACAAAAGCAAAATTATTTGAAGAAAGTTCTCTTGAATTTCTTGCAGTAATAAAAAAATGGCTCATTATCCGAAACTCCCCGATGAAGCGGTGATTAAAGAGCCGCTTCATTTCACGACGCACGCTCGGCCGGGAGCAATCGCCTTGACGGAGCACCTTGGAAAGATGTTTCCTCGACACAGCCGAGAACCTGAATCGGGCAAGACGGTGGATTCTCGCTCTGCAAAGCTTTACGCACTCAGCACATGGAAAACTGGCTCGTTTGGTTGAACTTGATTGTTTTAGCTAGCTCACCTTTTCTTCTGAGCTGCTTGGAGTATTTGTTGTTAACTAGTACACCCGCTCACTACGGGAGCGGAAAAAAGGGTCATTACCTTCGCAAAAGCGGAAGGTTATGTTTTGATCGCTGTGTATTTATTTGTATGTCTGTGTGTGTGTGTGTGTGTGTGTATGTTATTCGCATAACTCAAAAAGTATTCAACCGAATTGCATGAAATTTGGTGGGATGATTGGTTATTATACGGGACACATTTGATTAGATTTTGGGAGCAATCGGGTCAAAGGTCAAGGTCAAGGTCACGAAAAGGTCAAAATCGTATTTTTACCATAGCGCGGTCAATTTTTATCCAATTGGCATGCAACTAATGCCAAAATGTTCAGAATTCAATGCCCGATCTTGTGATATACGACATGACCCAGTGAAGACATTACCCTTGTTAGCGGTTGGGGGTCAAAGGTCAGGGGGGTCACGACCTTGCAAAATGTGCGTTTTTTGTCATAACTCGGTCAATTCTTATCCGATTTGCATGAAATCAGCACCAAACTGTTCACTGTTCTGTTCCCTACACTCCCATGCCAAGTACAGAACAGTAGCTGCGGCGAAGGTATGCGCTCTACCGAGTGCCCGTTCTAGTTCCTCTTTGGGGTATGTAGATTACAGTCGATCTATGGTCGGGTCTCAAGAACATTGGGTGTGTGTTCATTTACCAAGTTTCTTGTGGAGAGATCGACAAGTGGTTAAAGCATTCGAGCAAGCACTCCATTCAAAACCGCGAAGGAACGGCTGGCTTGGCAAGCGATAGCTGGCTGCTTGGTAATGGAGCACAACCTGAGCTTCTCCCTTTCAGTTTCGTATGAAACAGCAGGAGCGAGTTTCAAAAGTTCGCTATGAAAAATTCCATGGTAGCGGCAGAAAGGGCCATGTTATTAACCCAACATTTGTGGGTTATATAGAGTACAGTAGATCTTCGCTCAGTTCTGTAAGTAAACCTTACTTCACGGATGTCAGAATTCCTCCAAATGTCTTCATTTAGTGTTATAAAGAACATTAGCGACTGTTTAAAAAGCTAATCATACGTGTTTGTGGTTTATAATATTTTTACTTCCTGTAGAAGCCGTTGCTCCCACGGAAACGCCATAATATTGTTACGGATACGACTTTGATGGTATGGTGGGCCGAGCGGGATGGCCGCCGTATCCGTACAAGTTACCCGATTGTACTCGAACGTCGACGAAGCCGCGCTATGCTGGCTCAATAAGGAAAAGAAGACACCCGGCTGGATTATAATCACACAATACGACACCAGGGGTTCAGTTCTCAAGACCTCCGGAGGAGGTTATATTAAGGCGGAAAAGGTTAGATTACAGGGACAAGAGGGAAACATAGGAAGGTGGGCACTTAGACACAACCTTATATTAACCCTAGACAGACCACAGATAAACGGGACAAAAACTGACTCACACGGGGATTGATGACAAGGAAAGCGGGTATTTGATGGCCAGCACAAGGTGCACCTTGTGCTCAGGGACAGAATCACGTACGGTGGTGTCCAGCAGATGCGGGGAGGTCGCTCAGCGCTCGTGGGTCGCGACTTTGGTGGAGATGCCGGGGAGGTCGCTCAGCGCTCTGGAGGGTGGCGTCTTGTCCTTCCAAGCTCGGGGCGCATCTGACGTCACGTCCGGCGCGGGGCCGCGTATATCCGGCGGGGAGTCACGCCCTCGCTCGTTAGCTCCGCCCCATATGGCATCGGCCCATGGCTTCTCATTGGGTGCGGGGGTTACCGGCTCCGCCCTTGACGAGGGGCCGACAGGGAGCCCCCTTCTGGGTAACCCCGTCGAGCACATGTTCAATGGCGGCCAACCGAGCCGGAGTGAGGACGCATAGCCGCTGTTGTTGTGGTTGTTGTTGGAGCTTGAGATGATGGGAAGAGATGCGGGGAGGTATGGGAAGGTCCTAAACTCCTACTGGTGCCATATCATCACATTCTGGTGCAACGAAGAGTCATAATTAATGGAAACAAGTCCTTAACTGACATAGATTAAGAATAACTAGCAAGATGTCCTATAATGGTCTACGTGTGGTGCGGGGGACCTGGGCACGACATTTAATGGGGGAATGAAGGGGAAGATCGGCTCTAATGGGTGTTGTTTACAGACAATGGGACTAGGGAATGGGGTAAGGGGAGAGTTGGGGAGTATCGGAGAAGATAGGGGAATATTTACAAGCGGATATGGAGGTCAAATTCCATATTCGCAACATTGCACCCTTCTCTACCCTCGGGGCGTCCCGACCCGATAAATTTTTACCTACTTTAGTGTGGCACGCAATGTAGTTCCCTCTACTATTAACTCTACCCTGAGTGCGACAGTTTTACAGATATTCACAAATGAGTAAATATGTCCCCCTGCGACGTTGCACCCTTCTCCTCACAGAAACACACCCACAGGATAACCGAATCCGGAAAGAATTCTCAAACTAAACATACAGCCGGTAGGGAGCATTATTTACAAGACTACGCTGATATTTACACTACGATCCAGGACCTGTCTTTGGAGGAACACATGCAGATGTTATGCATAGAGAGAGCGCGCTTGCCAACATCGATACACCAACCCACGAGTGCTCTGTGGCCGACGGCCTTTAATAACGTGCAGAGCACCCTTCCCGCGCATCAAAAGCACCACCCCACCACCAATCGGTGCAGTCACCATTGTTCATTGGAATAAAAATAAACTCGACAACCCCTAACCCTGCAGGTGTCTCTTGCTCTTCTTGTGGTGCACTTGGTGTTACTTAAAAGTGGTTCACCTGTATGGCATAGGTGCCACGTTGACCCATAGGTCCATCCCCGGGTGGTGCTTGGCCGCAAACGAACTGCGGTCCATTGTGGGTGGCCACAAACATTGCGGTCCATATGGTGTACCGATCCAGGCAGCGAACAGCGAAAGTGCAGGCCCACAACTGCGTCGCCAGCACCTCTCTCTCCTCTCTCTCTACCCCAAAGCCAGATCCTCGGAGGTGGGAGACAAAAACAAGACAAGTGAGCAAGGTGGTAAGGGCGCAAAAGTGCACGCAATGCAAGGTGATGCACACTGGGGGCACATGGGAACCAGGTGAGACAGGTACGTTCCTACCGTACGCCCCCCCCACCAGGTAACCTACATGGCCCCTCCCTTACCCCTTACTGTATCAACAAAACACAACACTACCCATAAACATCTACTTTACAAATCCACAAACATCCCTACTGTCTTCCCCGTTCCTCCCATATACCAAATTCGTCTTCTCTCCCTCCTAACCAATCAAATTTGCCATTTTCAACTCTCATCAAAATTTGCCATTTTCAACTCAACATCAAAATTTGCCATCACCAATTCATCATCAGTCCCTCCTAGGGAGGGAGAGATGGAATCACCCCAATGTCTCATCCACGTCGTGATGCGTCTCACAAATCCAACAGCAATTCTCATTTCTGCAACACAAACAAAGAAAACACAGGTGTGGAGTCATCATCATCACCACAGGTAAGTGGCTGCGTATGGTGCGACAGGTTCATCAATCCTAACTATCTCCTAAATGACTTTAACAACTTTACACTACCCGGGGTCTCTCTCCGGCCAAACCATTGGCCCTCTTACACTATGGGTTCTAAAAACCAATTCCCATTGGCCAAACTGTGGTGCTCTTCAATTTGGGGTCTCACTCCCCCGATTCATCTCCCGGTGCCCTCGCACAATTTCTGGGCTGCGGCGTGTACCTCTCCCAGTGGGTCTACCCACCTGCACACCTCCACCACTGCAGTTGCCTCCGAGCTTACCTGCTCCTTGCCCTAACCTAACTACCAGGGGAAGGCCCTCTGGCTCTCTCCCCACTCCGTGCCCTCTCTGGCACTGGGCTGCCCGATCCACACCCGGGATCCTCAGGCACCCACTCACAACTACCGGCTCCCAGAGCCCACCTGCGGCCTCACCTGGCCGACATCCTCACAGTGGTGGAGTGCCCAACCAACTACACACACTAACAGGCTACACGCCCAGCCATTTCCACAACACTAATGCACCCATTCACAACACCATTCTGCAACCGCACCACAAATGCCAATATCCAACCACAATTTTCCTGTACCCTCTACCTAACACTTACACTACCCGCCCCGGGTACTCGTGAAAGGGGTCCACTCTTCCCCCATCCACACCTTCGCACCACGCACACCACTCCATACCACTTACTCCAACTCTCTCCACACACCTGTACTTGCACCCTGTGCTCTCACACCTGGTGCCACCTGCACCCTTCTCTCCCCAAGCGCATTCGCGCTGATCCACACACTCACTACTCATACACTGCTCCACACACCTGTCCAATTGCACACCTGTGCAATCACACCTGTTCCATCCTCACACACACGGCATCATCCCAGCTAACTACTCCCTTCTGAAACTTGCGCTTCCCAGTCGTCCCTTTAAACTATTGCGCTCCCTCGTCATTATCATCCACTCTAATCTACCTGCGTCCCCACTACAGGTATCAGTCACTAACTAACCTTATCGTCACCTAATGTCAATCCTCGCTAGATCCCTACACACCATATCCTAACCCACCCGGGCTAGTTTTCACTGCCATACACCCCCATAAGCTATTGCTCCTTTGCCCCACCATGGGAAAGGTGGCAGGGATGCCACCCTCTCCCACCGGGCCTATCGCTCCTCAATCCCCCAGTCCTCTGGCACTAAGAAGCCCCCCCTTATTCAGAGGTACTGGGTCCCGCCTCGGCATCTAAAGCCGAGGCAATCCACGGGGGCGCCTGCTCGCCGGTGTAAGGTCTTATCCGGTCGGCGTGGACGATCCGAGGGAGGGCTCGTGGCCCCATTTTGATCTTAAAGACCACGTCACAGATTTGCGACAGGACGACTCCTGGGCCTTGCCAGGGGGAGGTGAGTTTTGGGCACCTTCCCTTCCGCCTCCGGGGATTAAAGAACCAAATCTTCGTCCCCGGAGCGTATTGACTCCCCTGGCTCCGGTCGTCGTACCTGCGCTTCATCTTTTCCCCCGCCAGATGGAGTTGGCGGCGGGCGAAGGCATGGACTAGCTCCATGCCTTCCTCTAGGTGACGTGCGTACCCCTCCCTCGGCGGGTTAACCACTGTGTCTGGCACGGGACCGCATAGCAAGTCGGCGGGAGCCCGTAACTCCCGCCCATACATAAGCAACGCTGGACTGCATGCGGTGGCCCCGTGCTGGCTGGTCCGGTAGGCCATAAGCAAATAAGGGAGATGTTCGTCCCAGTCATCCTGACGGGTGGTGGTGAACAGTGCCAGTTGTTGGATTAAAGTTCGGTTGAATCTTTCCACCATCCCGTCAGATTGAGGTCTTAAAGGCGTTGTCCTGGTTTTTCGAATTGACAGGAGACTGCACACATCTTTTAGTAATTTGCTCTCAAAATTTCGTCCCTGGTCGGTGTGCAACTCCTGTGGAATCCCATGCCGGCACACAAATCCTTCCACGAAGGCCTGCGCTACCACCCCTGCTTCTTGGTTGGGGAGGGCGTAGGCCTCCGGCCACTTGGTGAAGTAGTCCATCACAACGAGGATATACTTATTACCTTGGCGGGTGCGGGGCAGCGGTCCTAGAATATCCATAGCCACCCGCTCAAGGGGGGCCCCCACCTGATGTAATTGAAGGGGGGCCCTCATCCTCCGTGCTGGTCCCTTTTTGGCAGAACAGGCGTCGCATCTCCGACACCAGTCCTGTATGTCGCGCCCCATATTCACCCAATAGAACCTCCGGCGGACCCGAGATATTGTCTTTGTCCTGCCCAAATGGCCGCCGGAGCGGGTACCATGCACCTGTTGCAATATGACGTTCTTGAATTTGTCAGGGACTATCACCAGCCAGGAAGTTCGATCAGAGGGAACCTCCACCCACTTGCGATACAAGATGTTGCCTTTCAATTCCAGGGTCTGCCACTGAGCCCAATATGCCTTTGTTTGTGCCCCGAGGGGGGTGACCTCTTCCCCCTTTGGTCTTTGCCCCAATTTGACCCATTGGAACACCGGCCCCAGAACAGGATCCTCCTGCTGGGCCGTGCTCCAAGCCAACTCTCCAAATTCCTCGTCCGCGGTTAGTGGCAAAATTGGCCCTCTCACCCGGGTTGCCCGGACGACGAGAATCGGGGCGGAATCGCCCAATTGCTCCCTCTCCTCGTGTCTCGCACAAAATTTACAGTTTTCCCCCAGACAAGGACGCCGAGAGAGTGCGTCCGCATTACCATGGGCCTTCCCGGCCCTATGGGCCACATCAAAATCGTACTGCTGCAACTTTTCCAACCACCTTGCAATTTGGCCCTCCGGTTCCTTGAACCGAAGGAGCCATTGCAAGGAGGAATGGTCAGTTCTAACCAAAAATTTCCGCCCGTACAAGTACGGGTGGAAATGGTTCATGGCAGCCAGCATAGCCAATAACTCTTTGCGAGTGACGCAATAATTTCTCTCGGGCCTACTTAAGGCCCGACTATAATAACCAATCACTCTCTCCACGCCCTCCTGTGTCTGAGACAAAACTGCGCCCAATCCTTCCTGGCTCGCATCCGTGTCCAGGGTAAATGTCCCGTCACTAGTGGGGTAAGCTAGAAGGGGTGCGGATGTTAGACACCCCTTCAATTTTTGGAAGGCCTCGTGGCACTCCCGTGTCCAATTAAATCGCGTCCCCTTCTCCGTAAGCCGGTGGAGGGGACGGGCCAACTCCGCAAATTTCGCCACAAAGCGCCGGTAGTAGGAGCAGAGTCCCAAAAATCCCCGCACCTCTTTGATGGTACGTGGTGCGGGCCACTCCTCTACCGCTTTAATTTTGTCTGGGTCTGTTTTTACCCCCTCGCGGCCAATCACGTGACCTAGATAGGCCACCTCTCTTGCAAACAAAGTGCACTTACTCGGGTTCAGCTTCAACCCTGCCTGTCTGAGGCACCCGAACACCTGGTCCAAATTAGCTAGTGCCTGGGGGAACGTTTGGGCATGTACCAGGACGTCATCCAGGTACACCAGGCATGATTGCCATGGCATGCCGCCTAGTACATGCTCCATCAATCTCTCAAAGGTGGCGGGGGCGTTACACAAACCAAACGGCATCACAGTAAACTGATACAGTCCCTTACCTGTGGAAAATGCCGTTTTCTCCTTCCCTGCCCTATCCATCTCCACCTGCCAATACCCACTCTTGAGGTCCAAAGTTGTGAACCAATTTGAGCCCGCAACGGCATCGAGGGTGTCATCAATCCTTGGCAGGGGATATGAGTCCTTGAGTGTCACGTTGTTTAGCTGGCGATAGTCCACGCAGAACCGCGTGGTCCCATCCTTCTTTTTGACCAGCACAACAGGTGACATCCAAGGACTTCCCGAGGGCTCGATCACACCTGCGTCGAGCATTTTTGCAACCTGCTCGTCAGCTTCCGCCCTCTTGCTCCAAGGGAGCCGTCGGGCGGCCTGACGAATAGGCCGGGCCTCACCGGTGTGGATCTGATGTTTCACCAGGCCCGTACGTCCAATATCCTCGGTGGACAGGGAGAAGAGGTCCAAATGGGACCCAACCAGTTTGTGTAAGGCCTCCCTCTGGGTACCTCCCAACTCTACGCTACTACGATTTACCATCTCGCAAATGGGATCGGGCCAATTCCTACTTGTTATTGAAGGCTCCCCCCGGGGTCGGCTCGGCTGGACGTTCTCGCCCCTCACTGTCGCGACTTCCTCAACTGGGGTGCAGCCAGCTACCCTCGTGCCCCTTACTATAGTGCGTGGTTCTGTACTCACATTTACTACTCGGACGGCCACTACCGGTCCGTCCGTTTTTACAAGGGTGCGGCCCACGATTAAACCCGGTATGGACTGCGCTGCCACCGGTTCGACCAGGCCGCAGGACTCCTGCCATGTTGGGCGAGCTGCCCACCGGGCCGGCACTATCGCCTCGGCCCTTGGGGGGATGGTCACGGCCTCGGAAGCCTCCAGCTCCGCTCTCTCGGCCGTGCTCACTCCCCCTAACGGCAGCTCTTCTACTCCCACCTGCAGGATCCCCCGGCACAAGTCGATTTTACAACCGCTGGCAGTCAACAGGTCCAACCCTATTAAACATGGGTCGCACACCTCCGCCACCCAAACATCTATCTCCCTCCTTACCGACCCTAACTTGAGGGTCACAGAACCACGCCCTATGATCGGGGCCGTTACCCCGGTAGCAAGCTGCAAACTATAATTTTGCAGGCGCTGGATCTTATCCCAGCCACCTGCGCTCGAATCAAGGACCACAGGGCTGATGATCGTGGCGCTAGCTCCTGTGTCCACTACGGCGTCTACCCCCACGCCGGCAATTTTGCATCTAATTGTCAGGCTACCGGTTCCAATTTGGCCACAATAAATGACCTGTCGCGTCAATGAGGGCTCTCCTCCATCCTCTGCTGCCGAACACCGCCCTACGTGCCCGACACCTTCTAGTTTCCCGGGGTCTGGCGGGGGGGTGTCTGGGGTCGGCTAACCCGCTCCCCCCTGGGCGGAGTTGAGGACCTCAACTGCCGGGGATCATCCCGGCGCGCGTTTCGACAGTGCCGCGCCAGGTGACCCAGGCGGTTGCAGGTATAGCACCTCACCTGATAAGGTGCTTGCCTCCGGAATTCCAAATTCCCCCCCCTGTAGGTCCGAATTGGATTACCCGCTCGTGGTCCACCGCGGGCCACCTCCGTGGCCGCCTGCCATGGTCCAGGTCCCGCCAGGCGCTGGTCCACCAGCCTCCGGACCATGCCCGCCAGGTCAGGACCCACGTCGGGGGCGGGTCCCCTAAGGGGTCCGCCCTCCACCGGGGGTCCCACCTGGCGGACCGCCATTGCGAGACGCTCGCCCCCTCGGGCCAGGGGCCTCGCTGCTTCCCAACGGGCCGCAGCGTCAGCCGCCTGGCTCAGAGTCTGCGGGCACCACATGGCGAGCTGTTGCCGGAGCTCAATATCCGGGAGGGCCTGGATAAAATGGTCCAGCGCCAGGCTTTCCCGGGAATCCGCTGCCATGCTAGCATGTGCGATCCCCACTGCGCGGCGAATGTCGTGGGCAAGTTCCCCGATGGCTTCCTGGGGCTTGCGTTTTCGCAGCGCGAGCTGAGCTTTAACAAGCTCGCTCTGCTGTTCTATGCCGAATCGATTAATTAGGGCGTCGCGGAGGGCTGGCAGGGTGAGAGCACCCGCTGGTAATGCCGTCAGCACCTCCGCCGCCGCGCCGCGCAATGCGGCCACCAGGTGTACTCCACCTTCGTCCTCACCCCAACCGTTGCCCTTACACACACAGTCGAACTGCGCCAGGTACGCGCGTAGATCACTCTTGCCGTCATACGGCGCGAGTGGGACCTTGTGGGACCACCTCGTATGTGAGTCGTTGCCCGCCTGCCGGACCCCGTGCGTCGCCCCTTGCGGGGTCAGCGCGGGGCCGAACCGGCCGGGCCCCCACAGTACACTACCCCCAAGGGGCTCTCGTGCCTCCCCGGTCCCTCCAACAACTACCCCTGTTGGTGTCGATGCATGGGTCACACCTCCGCAACCCGCTACCCATTCCATACCACCACCACCACAACCTTGCTCACCCACACCTCGCACCTCTCGTTCCATACCCTCCGGACCAGCCATACACCTCACTCTTGGCCTCTCACGAACATCCGGGTCTATCTCGACCCCCAAGCTTATTAAATCACCTGGCGCATCATACGCACGACCATATTGGTCACCACTTACACCGGGTCCTCTTTCTCTTCGCTTCTCCTCCATCACCTGCGAATCCCTCATCCGGTTAATGAGCACATCATCACGATCCGAACACAGACTCTGGACCAATTCTTTTACCTCCTCTTTTATCTCTTTCTTATCCTCTCTCCGTCGCTTTTTAATTTCGCTCACCCCTTCTTCCACTTCTTCTAATTTTTGCTTCATCTCCTTCATCTCTTCGTGCGCCCCTTTAAGTTCTTCCTCTAACTCCACTTTATTTTTTTCTATGTGCTCCCGCACCTCCCGCTCTTTAACCTCCATTACCTCTACCACCTTGTCCATTTTCCTCGTCAGGTCCTCATGTACCGTCTGACACTCTTTTTTAATTACCCCTACGTCCTTTTTCATCTCCTTCTGTGTCGATTTTAAACCCTCTATTACCGCTGTGTTCTTCTTTACCTGGTCCCCCAACTCCTTTTGTCCCACTGTCAGTTGTTCTACTCCCAGCGTCAACTCCTCTATACCACCTTGCAATTTTACAGTCCCCTTTCTCACCTCTTTCTCCATGCGCTCCTTACAGTGCCTCACCTCCTCGCGCACTCCTCCGACCTCCTCACTCACTCCTCTTCTGATCTCCTCTCCCATCACTTGCATCTCCTGCCCAGATGCCACCCTCATCTGCTCCATTTCCTCCCTGTGAGCATCCAGTTTGGTCTCTACCCCCATTCTGACCCCCTCTATCTGCTGCCCCATTTGGTTAACTTCCCTTTCCGCTTGGTCCCTCATGTCCCTCAATTTGCCTTCCATGGTGTTTTCTAACCCCTCTAACCCTTTTTGCATCCCTTCCATTTGATTCTCTTGAGCGGCCATTCTGTTTTCTACCCCCGTTAACCCCTCCTGTATTTCCCCTAATCTATCGTCTAATTTCCCAAATTTCATGTCTAATCCCTTAAAATTATTGTCTAATCCCTTAAAATTATTGTCTAATCCCTTAAAATTATTGTCTAATCCCTTAAAATTATTGTCTAATCCCTCACTGGTACCCCTCGCTTCGTCCCTCATTACCCCCATTTGCTCACTCTGAGCCCTCGCTTCGTCCCTCATTACCCCCATTTGGTTTCCCATTACCCCCATTTGGCCCTCCAATCGCTCACCCTGAGCATCCATCCGGTTCCCCATTTGTCCCATTTTGGCTTCTAGCCTGTCCATAAGGGCCCCCATTTGCAGGAGGAAAAGGTTCGGATCCACCAGGGGCGCTGTCACGGTCGCCGGCGCGGTGACCAGCGAGGCGCCATTTTGCGCGCCTGCTACCCTCGCTGTTTCGCTCTCCTCACGTCCCTCATTTTGGTCCTGGATCGACCCTACCTCACTCTCCCCTACCGGACCCCAGCCGTCTTGATCCGCCATAGCGCGACTTTCAAAATTCGGGTTTTTATTATTTTTTTTTTTTGTAAAACACAATCAAATTTCGCTGTTATAATTTCGAGCGCGTAAACGCGCTCCGGGTCCAATCTCACTCCTCGACACCAATTGTTACGGATACGACTTTGATGGTATGGTGGGCCGAGCGGGATGGCCGCCGTATCCGTACAAGTTACCCGATTGTACTCGAACGTCGACGAAGCCGCGCTATGCTGGCTCAATAAGGAAAAGAAGACACCCGGCTGGATTATAATCACACAATACGACACCAGGGGTTCAGTTCTCAAGACCTCCGGAGGAGGTTATATTAAGGCGGAAAAGGTTAGATTACAGGGACAAGAGGGAAACATAGGAAGGTGGGCACTTAGACACAACCTTATATTAACCCTAGACAGACCACAGATAAACGGGACAAAAACTGACTCACACGGGGATTGATGACAAGGAAAGCGGGTATTTGATGGCCAGCACAAGGTGCACCTTGTGCTCAGGGACAGAATCACGTACGGTGGTGTCCAGCAGATGCGGGGAGGTCGCTCAGCGCTCGTGGGTCGCGACTTTGGTGGAGATGCCGGGGAGGTCGCTCAGCGCTCTGGAGGGTGGCGTCTTGTCCTTCCAAGCTCGGGGCGCATCTGACGTCACGTCCGGCGCGGGGCCGCGTATATCCGGCGGGGAGTCACGCCCTCGCTCGTTAGCTCCGCCCCATATGGCATCGGCCCATGGCTTCTCATTGGGTGCGGGGGTTACCGGCTCCGCCCTTGACGAGGGGCCGACAGGGAGCCCCCTTCTGGGTAACCCCGTCGAGCACATGTTCAATGGCGGCCAACCGAGCCGGAGTGAGGACGCATAGCCGCTGTTGTTGTGGTTGTTGTTGGAGCTTGAGATGATGGGAAGAGATGCGGGGAGGTATGGGAAGGTCCTAAACTCCTACTGGTGCCATATCATCACATTCTGGTGCAACGAAGAGTCATAATTAATGGAAACAAGTCCTTAACTGACATAGATTAAGAATAACTAGCAAGATGTCCTATAATGGTCTACGTGTGGTGCGGGGGACCTGGGCACGACATTTAATGGGGGAATGAAGGGGAAGATCGGCTCTAATGGGTGTTGTTTACAGACAATGGGACTAGGGAATGGGGTAAGGGGAGAGTTGGGGAGTATCGGAGAAGATAGGGGAATATTTACAAGCGGATATGGAGGTCAAATTCCATATTCGCAACAATATAACTAGAAGCTATTTATACACGTTATCACTGCAGGAAAAACGCCTTCGGGAAGTGGGACATTATTAGTATTAATATTGTTTTGTAATAACATCAACAATATGCGATGATCATTAATTTTGTTACTAGTACCCGACTGCAAAGCCGCAATGAGCCGGCGAAGCCAAAGCCTCTTGCCACTATTTTACCCATCACTATGGCATCAGTAGGTTAGGTAGTTGGTAGTAGGTAGGTGTAGTAGGTACCATCGGTGTAGTAGGTGTAGTAGGTACCATTTGCATCCTGGATGAGATTAAAATTGATAAAATTTACTTCTTGATTAATTCGGTGAATTCTGTCTCAACTTCGGATATTTCCGGCCGTGAAAAACTATCCCCGACGGCCGCGAGATTTCTAAAAAATAATTCTTCGTCAATTTTAGAATATTTTACGCCGTTTTCACCCTCCGAAACGCGTAATAAGCTTTAGAAAAATATTTTTCAAATGCTCGAATCTCATTGGTTCCGGTGTTTGGTGACGATTTTCGTTGAAGATAACAAGGTTGGTCTTAACGTATTTTAATTACAAATTAGAGGTGCATTCGATTGTGAATCAAACAAAGACAGGTGAAACAAACTCCCATTGAACTTTTTCGCAATTGTTTTATGCAAACTTCCGCATCCGGTCGATGGCGGCCTCCATTGCGTGATTTGGTTTTAGAAATATTTTTTCAAATGCTCGAATCTCATTGGTTCCGGTGTTTGGTGACGCTTTTCGTTGAAGATAACCAGGCCCGTGCGGGCCGAGGTTGGTCTTAAAGTATTTTAATTATCAATTAGAGGTGCATAAGATTGTGAATCAAACAAAGACGGGTGACAGAAACTCCTATTGAACGTTTTTCAATTTGTTATGCATACTTCCGCATCCGCAAGATGGCGGCCTCTATTGCACTTCAGAATTCTCAAGCCAAGGGATACAGCATAATCTGGTTTTCGACATAATACGTACGCGTTTATTGACAACACCGGCTTCGCCGGCTATTAAAAGCGTCTTTGGAAAAACGCCACGATAAATCTTCTTCTTTGGACTAACGCCACGATTAATCTTCTTCTTTGGACAAACACCACGATAAAGCTAATTTAACATTGATATACACCTCAACATGCAATGCCATTGACGGCAATGACGGGGAAAAACCTGCTCGGGGGAGAAAACCCCCTTGAGCAGGGGGGCAAATGAATGTGCTACAACCTTCATTATGTAACCCTTCCTCATCCTGTCAAGTTTGGTTGAGATTGGATAAGAAACGACGGAATGTATCGGCGTCAAAAATTCATCAGACAGACAGAAAGACAGACACGAAATGGTGTATTTTAGCATGATGATAACTAACAAGTTGCCCGCACGGAATTCCAACTGGCATAGGGATGAAGAAGGCAAAAATGCAAATGGCGTCTTCTGTCATCAAGCCAACAAGCTGGGAGCAACAATTCGCATTTATTGCCGCGTCTGATGCAATTTATTTAAATTTTATAATGGCGGTGAGGTGCTGCATTTGAAACTGTTTGTTCGATATATAGCATGTAGTTTTTTGATGCTTAGGGCCTGTAATAAAAATTTGTATCGGTGTCAAAGCCAGTGACCAATTGCAAATTAATAGTAGGATGACAATTAAGAGACGCCGCTTTTTGAGTGTACGCTCCAGGCGGTTCCGTCTAATGCTTGGCTCTCTCAGTCTATGATGGACATGCCACATTTCCTGGAGGTTTACCTTTCAGGAAGCCATGCACCGTAGCCTTGACCACCCTTGTTGGTGATGACCACATTTAAGCTGAAGAGTACGTTACATGACTGAGTCTTGTCAATAGTCATAGTCATAAATCTGCAGGGTTACGGAGCTGCAGAACGATTTATAAAAGAAACATATCGACAGATTACAAAGAAAATGGTTGAAGAGATTAATAGGGGAGGAATGGTGAGGGCAAGGGGGCAAGTTTAATCGCTTTTGAATGTTCGCAACATGACACTTAACCGTAAAGGCGATTTATATTTATTTTAAATATCTAATTAAGTTGTGATGTGTTTATTTTTGGCTGCCATCACTGACCTTCCTCTATATTTTCTCAATGGTCAGGAACCCATAATAAATTATTCCCATAGGATATTGGTTTTAACTCTCGCGGTTTTGAATATCGCAGCATTTTCCAGGAACGTAACCCCTGCGATTTTAGGGTTTACTGTTAAGATACGTTACTGTTAGGATTTAAGGATGCTACGCGATATTTCAGGGTACTGCAAAACTGGAGGTTTTTGGAAGCAGTAAGAAGGTGATTTGTCTGCTACAATGGTCAAGGATATAATTCAATTGAAATAAAATAAAGATTTTAAAGGTCGTATAAAAAATAAATGCCAGAAGTTTACCGCCGTTGACGCAGCGTCTAGTATACCACCTTACTTGACACGTTATATTAGTTCTTTGTGTCTGTTGTTTGTGTCCTTTATGACGTCACTAAAAACAGTAAGTTTCCAGATTGGAATGATTTAAAATTTTGCTTGACTTTGACTGCCAGACAGACAGAGTAAAACAAGACCGAAAGTCTTTCATCTGACTATCTGCACTATATGAAAGTCATTTTGGACATTTCACAAACATGAATTTTTTGTTTTAATGGAATAGTTATTGATTTTGTATTTATAAAACTAGCAACGGTACCCGCCCTATGGGCGGGGCTTCAATTGGGAGGCCCAAATTAAAAGGCAAAATATCAGAAATTGAAGGTTTATTTTATTTTAAACGATTCATATAAACATCCGTTGAATCATATCACACGCAAATCATCAAAATCTAAACAGTATCTTTCGAATTTCAATAAAAGCCACATCACTGTTCATATCGGTAAATATTATTCCATCGTGTTTCAAATCGTGATCGATACACTATGATCGTGATCGTGAATAGTGATCGATATTCGTGTTCACAATCGCTATGTCGTATGTACTCCCGATACGTGCACCAAATTCCCGATACGTGTAACTGTACCAAATCAACAGTTAAAATGATTTTGAGCCAATAGCTGTTACGGCCTTGGCAAGATCGATGGAGACATGTTGCTTTCCCGGGTGCAGCCGTTTGTGCGTCGTCACAATGAGAACAATGAACGTCATGCGAACGCGAATGTTATGCGGGAGTCCAAACCTGAGAATGCTGGAGAGCAAAGCTGAAATTGGGAAAACTAAATAGCCTATTTTACTCCTGGAGATCCCAGGATTACCCACCCAAAATATCTTTGCGATCGGTTCAGCAGTTTTTACGGTACTTTCGAATGGACAGACAGACAGACAGACAGACGGACGGACATTTGGTGAATTATAGTAAAATTGTTTGTAGTTCATTATGCATTGTATTAATAATCAGAATGATTCTGCATAAGTTTAACCTCATATATTGTTTAAATAAAATTGTAATGTGCATTATTATATTCAACAGCCTCCCATATACATTGTAGATTATTATAATGACAAACAAATTTCCTTGTTTATTAATAAATAAATAATTGCTTAATGCTTATCCATTTAGGAGCACAAATGTCTTCATTCGGAGGCACGTGACTACAGGTTAGCATCAGGTCTTACTTGGGTACAGCAGTGTCGTTGGTGCAGTGCCCCCTGTAGGTTAGAACTTGTAATTGGTGAAGGGTGCTGGCGATAGCTCGCCTACTCTTCGCGAAGGACACCCTGGGATCTTTGATGTCCACCAACTAATGTCGGCAGACGGAACCCCCAGTTTAACGACCCTAGAAGTGATGGCACACGCTTGGATGATTCACCATGGCTGTGAAACACCAGGGTGGCAGTTTATAGTTGGGTTGGGATTTGAACCCAGGCCAGACACCTTAGAGGTGAGTGCGTGTACCTCTCGGCTATTCTGCCATCCCAAGACAAGAAACACCAGTGAGTAAACTCTAGAATCTATGGATATTTACACAAATCAACCTATATTTGGAGAAATCTGTAGCTTTTGTAAGTTAATTTATCACAATTAATGACAATATAATGTGCTGTAAATTCAGTCATGCTCTGAATAAATGTCCAGGTGTCTTATTCTAACAAGCATTCTGAGTATTGCGGTGCAATACATGTCCCCTACCGGCAGTCTGTCGTCCGGAAAACACCGGTAGGGGACTAATAAGCCCGCAAGGTCGCTCCTTGGAGCAGCCTGCACGTATTGCACTGTGTGAATTATATAATTACCAACTCACGGTCTGAGGTAACTCGGCTAAAAATTATCCGATTTGCACCAAATAAAGTTCATGAATGGTTGCACAGACCCCCTACTTCTCACTAAAAGTGGAAACAGAATATAAATTGGAGTTAAAATAAGCCCGCAAGGTCGCTCCGTGGAGTACCCTGCACGTATTGCACTATGTGTGAATTATATAATTACCAACACACGGTCTGAGGTAACTCGGCAAAAAATTCTCCGATTTGCACCAAATAAAGTTCATGAATGGTTGCACAGACCCATACTTCTCACTAAAAGTGGAAACAGAATATAAATTGGAGTTAAAATAAGCCCGCAAGGTCGCTCCGTGGAGTACCCTGCACGTATTGCACTATGTGTGAATTATATAATTACCAACACACGGTCTGAGGTAACTCGGCAAAAAATTCTCCGATTTGCACCAAATAAAGTTCATGAATGGTTGCACAGACCCCTACTTCTCACTAAAAGTGGAAACAGAATATAAATTGGAGTTAGAATAAGCCTGCAAGGTCGCTCCGTGGAGTAGCCTGCACGTATTGCACGATGTGTTAATTATATAATTATCAACACACGGTCTAAGGTAACTCGGCTAAAAATTATCCGATTTGCACCAAATAAAGTTCATGAATGGTTGCACAGACCCCTACCTCTCACTAAAAGTGGAAACAGAATGTAAATTGGAGTTAAAACAAGGAATATTAACAGCTTTGACTTACCGCACTCCAAATTATAGTCCGGAAAACTGTTGGGGAAATTACCAAAGTTCAAAGTGCCATAACTTTGACAAAAATGATCGAAACGTCGTGAAGTTCGAACTTGATCTGTAACTTATCATGGGGACACCATGTACCAAGTTTGAAATCATTAGCATTAAGAGTTTAGAAAAAAAGTCTGGAAAACTGTTCTTTGCATGACGGACTGACAGACTGACGGACTGACGGACTGACGGACTGACGGACTGACAGATGGAGGGACGGCGTGCAAACCTATAGTCCCCTCCGGTGTACACCGGTAGGGGACTAATAATGACAGGTGTGTGTGTGTGTGTGTGTGTGTGTGTGTGTGTGTGTGTGTGTGTGTGCGTGCATAGTAGTGGGAGGTTACATACTCATATTAGAAGGTTTTCCCCACAGGTGGGCACGCAAACCTCACAACTCAGTCACGTGGTTAGTGCTCAAGCAGATTTGGTTTGTTGAGATTTTCATTTCTCTTTTGAAGAGGTTCCACGTCGGATGTTACAAGCTGAGGTTGCCCCAATCTATTGGGTTTTGAAAATTTGCGCAAAAACAGGAATCTTGGAGACGCATCGTAAAATGGCAATATGTCAAATATGGCAGATGGAGTAAATAATGTGGTCCCACAGGGATCATTTCTGAATAAATTGCTGTTTGTAATTTATAATAATTTGATCAAGGTGAAAGAGTGAGGATACCTGGTGGTGTGTGAAAAATGTTTTGGTGCACACTGGGGGTGAAATGGATCATTTAAAGACCCATCAAGGAGAGGTGTTGCATCCGGTTAAGAAGAAGCTAAGAGGCCAAGACGTGAGTGCGTTAGGGTGTAAGGGGAGTTAAGGTGGGACCATGGTTACGATATTGAAGTTGCTGGTTAAGGTGATAAGGAGCAAACTCTGTTAGAATCCAATTCATTATGGAACAGCTGTGTGTACAAAGAGCGTTCAGATGAGCAATTCATTAATCAGCCACCTTGAGACAGGCCCGTGACGTGGGGACAATGGCGCTGCCAGTTGAAGAGGCCGAAGGGAACCCACAAGACAATTAACCTTAATGCCTGTGGTTGTTTGTCAACACAAGCTACGATTGCCATTCTTCCGCCTGGCCATAACCCTCATCAAAATGTCCCGTATTATTTTATAATGTATGGTCGTGCTTTGTAATATGTCGAACTGCAACATGTCTCCAAGGACGTGGCCTCATTTCAAGACTTGTTTTCTTTTTTTAAGATTGTCTGGAGGTCATTGTTTCATTCTGAGCACAAAACAACCCAGCAGACACTCCTCAGGTATATCCCAGAGAGGATGTTGGAACACTACCACTACCCCTTCCTCCCCTCGTTAACCCCTCAAAATACAAATTATAAATCATAAGTTTGAGCAAAAGAAGGATTTCATGGAAGAAGAACTTTTAAAAGTACAAACACCGCAGGAGGCACAGCACATTTTAAAGAAAGGTTAAGAATAATCACGTGACTTCTGAGTTTCAACAAATACCCGGCGAACACAACAACGTTCGCCAACGTTGGAAAATAGACGTCGCGTTTACAACCAATAAACAACGTTGGGCCGACGTTGGAAAATCGACGTTACATTTGTAACCAATGAACAACGTCACCCTGGCGTTAACAACGCGATTGTGACCAATTGACCAAATGCCAACGTTGGCCCAACGTTGTTGTGTTGGCTGGGTAGTTTCTATCCAACTTCAACTAACTAACTAACTAACTAACTAACTTCTGGGGCTTATATCTAACTTTTTCCAACTAACTTCTTCATGTGTATGCAACACATGGCTGTGTGTAGCATCTTTTTGTGAGTGCTGCTGTGCTGCTCATGCAGTGCCCCCTTTAAGTTAGAACAGCAATGTGGGAATTGACCAGGGTACCCACAATAGCTCGTCACTAAACCTTCGTCGAGTAAAAACTCTGCAGCATGATTAGGCCCTGTGCAGCAGGTGGAAAAAGTAGCTGGAAATCGGTTTTCGTTCCATGTCTAAGGTGCAACTTGAAATTTTGCAAATGTATAGACAACTATATGGTGGACTCTGGGTAAAAAGTTCTCCATTAAATATCCGTACAAGACGGTGCCGTGGGGTGTTCAAGTTTGCTACCAAGGTCCAAAAAGCCACTTTTTGGCAATTCGGCCATTTTTAAGGACTCGTATCTCCAGCACCACTAATACATGGGCTATTGTACTTGGTGATCTTGAAGACTGGATAACATACTTTAAAAATTCAATACCGTAAGGTTGTCCTTGCTTTATTAAAATAACTAGCAGAAGTACCCGGCATTGCCGGGCGGGGAAGGGAACGAGGGGGGGGGGGGGGGGGAGCGAGCCCCTTGGCAAAGCGAGCGATTTTTTTTTGTCATAGCGTCATAGCGTTTCATAGCGTCAAAGCGATTTTTTTTTTCATAGCGTCATAGCGTCATAGCGTTTCATAGCGTCAAAGCGATTTTTTTTTCATAGCGTCATAGCGATTTTTTTTTTCATAGCGTCATATCGTCATAGCGTTCATAGCGTCATAGCGTTCATAGCGTCATAGCGTTCATAGCGTCATATCGTTCATAGCGTCATAGCGTTTCATAGCGATTTTTTTTTTCATAGCGTCATAGCGTCATAGCGGTCATAGCGTTCATAGCGTCATAGCGTCATAGCGTCATAGCGTTCATAGCGTCATAGCGTCATAGCGATTTTTTTTTCCATAGCGTCATAGCGTCATAGCGTCATAGCGTCATCACATGATCGCTCTGAGCGAATCAGCGCCCACCTGCTCTGATTCCGTTGATTCCGTGCGCTGAAATGCGCTGAGGTAAATATGAATAAAAAATATGGATCGTCAAATATTTTGAGTTCGGCCATGTTCGTCCCACGCTCAATGGCCATGTCTATGTCAAATATCAAGCACGTAAGCCTCTCCGTTTAGGAGTCTATCGGTAACATTACACACACACACACACACACACACACACACACACACACACACACACACACACACACACACACACACAAACTGTGTTTTATATATATTAAAATAATTGTCATGACTGCAACACAGTGATCTTTCATAAACAATCGCAACCACCCTCGTTTTCGATACGTCAAAGATTCCTCACTAATCACGTTAGAGAAGTAATGATACATACATCAAAACACCGACTGTGAACGTCTGTAAAATAAAGTATCAAGGTCTTGTAATCAATAATGGTTCTGTTGTAGTTATCATAATCAGGTACTTCAGTAAATAAGGATTTGAGGAGTGGCATTTGGTGTTTTCAGCCTTTTCCATGCACCCATTGCTTAAAGACTAGACAAGTCAGACAGTCTAAACCGCAGTTTCTGAGAGATATCAGAAAAGGGTTTTCAAAGAGGAAGCAACAATGTCGACCATCAATTATGGAGGGAATAATCATGCCTGGAGTATTGTGATTTATCTAAAGAATCACTATCTGCCACATTTTGATGTCATTTTCATTGGTCCTCATCTTGTAGCATACCTGCCTGCTGTACTCGCAAGGGTGGGTGGGGGGGGGGGGGGGGCGAGTGAAGTGTGGGGGGGTGGGTCTTTTGGGTCCTTGGGGACTTTTGGGTTGTCCTGGGTCATTTGGATTTCGTGGTCTTTTGGGTCATCTGGGTCTTAAGGATCTTGGCAGTCTTAAAAGGTCTTCAAAAGTCAAAGGGGTCTCAGCAGTTTAAAGGACTAAAAGGTACTTTGCAACAGTGTGCAATTAATTAATTAATTGACGTACGTATTTAAATCACACAGAAAGCATGCCTCACATACATATATACGCGCACACACATGCTATCCACGTTCACTATGCTCGAGCATCAAATTAACTTATCCAAGGGGATCAGGAAATTGATGAATGGTTCACAGAAGGCAACACCTTCCTCATCCCAAAATCTGAAGAGACCCAAATACCGGCCAATAACCTGTCTACCAACAACATACAAACTTTTAACAGGAATCATCACAGACACGATGTACCACCACCTAACATAACAAAGAGGCCTAGATGCAGAACAGAGGGGATGCAAGAGAGAATGTTACGGAACAATAGACCATCTATTACTAAACAAGGCCATACACGAAAATTGCAATACGAGAAGAACCAAATTGTCCACAGCATGGATATACTATAAAAAGCTTTTGACAGTGTCCTACATTCATGGATGATAAAGTGCACACAAATGTACAAGATAAATCCCCAAATAATCAAGCTGATTGAGAAAGCTATGGATCTATGGAATACCACACTAAGCCTGCAGCACTCAGAAGGAAAGATTGAAATAACAAGAGTAAAGATACGACACAGGATCTTCCAAGGAGACGGCCTTTCTCCTCTCCTGTTTTGCCTAGCCCTGGACACACTAAGTAACCTCATTAGTGAGGAAGGACACAGATATACCCTAACATCCAATAAAATAACGTCCAAAGAAACAAGAAAGTTGACGCATCCACTGTATATGGATGATTTAAAACTCTTTGCACCGAACAACGAAAAATTGGCAGAACAACTGAAATTAGTGAAATGGTTCTCCGATGACATCCAAGTGGAATTTCGCCGAGTGTGCCAAGTGCACATTCGTGCAAGGTGGACAAACAAAAATGGACAACATAAAAATCGACCTAAATACAACAATACCGAAGCTAGACAACGAAGCATCTTACAAATACCTTGGAGTAAAAGAGGGCCACCAAATTTGTCAAAAAATATGCGCGAAACAATTACCAAAGAATATCTGCGTAGAACGAGGCTGATCCTGAAAACATAACTCACTCCTAGAAACAAAATCAAAGCCATTAACCAACTAGCAGTAACAGTGTTCCAGTACAGCTGCGGGATAGTAAACTGGCCACAAGCGGATATCAAAAAAACTAGATATAAAAACAAGGAAACTTCATTATCCATAAAATATTCCACAAAAATCAGTGCATCCCAAGAATGCATCTGCCGAGGAAAGGAGGAGGTGTCGGCCTAAAGGAACTCAATCAAGAGCAAAGAGTGATGAATGTAGGATTAGCCGAGTATGCGATTAGCAGAGTAGCGTACAATTTGTGTACAAGCATGAACACAACAAGCCAGAAAAGTTATCTCACCTTGCAAAAAAAATTCCAAAAACAGGTGTGATCGGAAGATGTCATGCACCAAACCGAAACAGCAACAAATACAGCCCCAACAATTGCGAAAAGGACAAAATAAAAATACAAGATTAAATAATAGTTTCTGCATTGTAGAAACAGGTAGCACGAGCCACCTCCTATCGGGATGTAAAGACTCATGTCAGAGCAGCTGTACACCCAACGGCACAACAAGGTAGGCAGGGTAATCCCCTGGCACATCTGCAGAAATTTCTATATCCCAGTTCTACAAAACTTGTGGAAACATGAACGAACGGCAATCATTGCAAACAAGGACATAATGCTCACGTATTACCTGATGATCCCATCCAGCGTGAACATAGAAGACAAAGCATTGCGATTGGACATAGTACTCAGGAACACAAAGGAAAATACAGCATTGCTGATTGAGATATTAGTACTCTGTGATTTTGACCTAAATAATGCAGAAATCAAGAAAATGACCAAATACCAAGACTTCAAGAATGAAGTGAAAAGATCCTGGAAGCTGAAGAGCGCTGGAATTGTACCAGTGATAATTGGGGCAACGGGAATGATAAAGAAGAACATCACAGAGATTTAAAAAAAACATTCCTGGGAGCATTACCACAAATGGAGGCTGTATGGTGTATGGAGCTCAGTGATGATCCTGAAAAGCGCCCTTGGAACAAAACTCTGAGAACAACAAAACTTCACAACTTCATCCCATGAATCACAATCCTTCACCGAAACTTCGAGTCCTGGGAGGACTCCATCCCACCTTCTAAAACCCAAATTATGGAGATAACCAAAAACACACACGTGCAAACAACCACACACCACACCTACATACATGCATACATACTACATACAAATGGGCGGGCGGCCAGCTCGAGGAAGAGTCCTGGTTGTTCCAAACTTCTTCCATTTAACCCTTGTAGTATGGGATTTTTTTTGACAAAAATACCCCCGGTACGGGATTAATTTGGCATTTTGGTACGGGAACGCAACCACGTACTGACGGTCTATTTATAGATATAGTCGATGACATGTAGTAACGTCATCCGAACACAAAACTTTTTCGCGGGTTCTGCCACTGGACGTCATCCGTACTCAAAGGGTTAAGAATTATGGAGGCCACTGTGCTCTTGGGAACCTCAATGCAGCAGAGATTTTTTTTTGTGGGCTTCCCCAGATCTGTGCCTCGACACAATCCTGTCTCTGAGCTCTGCAGGCAGTTCCTTCGACCTCATGGCTTGTTTTTTGCTCTGATATGCAGTCAGCTGTGAGACCTTATATAGACAGGTGTGTGCCTTTCCAAATCATGTCCAATCAATTGAATTTACCACAGTTGGACTCCAATCAAGGTGTAGAAACATCTCAAAGATGATCAAGAGAAATGGGAGGCACCTGAGGTAATTTCAAGTGTCATAGCAAAGGGTCTGAATACTTATGTAAATGTGATATTTCAGTTTTTTCTTTTTAATAAATTTGCAAAACTTTCTAAAATCCTGTTTTCTCTTTGTCATTCTGGGGTATTGAGTGTAGATTGATGAGGGAAAAAATGAATTTAAACGATTTCAGCATAAGGCTGCAACATAACAAAATGTGAAAAAAGTGAAAGGGTCTGAATACTTTCTGAACACACACACACACACACATATATATACTCACACACACAAACACACACATATATATACTCACACACACAAACACACACATATATGTACTCACACACACACATGTATATATATACTCACACACACAAACACACACATATATATATATATATATATATTCACACACACACACACACACACGTATATATACTCAGTTTACTCACACACACAAACACACACATATATATATACTCACACACACACATATATATATACTCACACACACAAACACACACACAACCACACACACACACATACACACACACATATAAATACACATACACACAAACACACACCCATATATATACACACACACAAACACACACACACAAAAATATATATATACACACACACACAAACACACACACACAACCACACACACACACACATACACACACACATATATAGTGTTGCAGTTTTGTGTTTTTACAATAAAAGTTGCAGATATGGGATATGGATATGTTGCGGATATTGCGGATATGTTGCGGATATGGGATTTGGATCCATCCATATCCGCTTGTAAATATTCCCCTATTTCCCCAATACTTCCCAACTATCCCCAATCCCCCATTCCCTAGTCCCATTTTCTGTAAACAACACTCTGTAGACCCGACCTTCCCCCTATTTCCCCCATTAAATGTCGCATCCAGGTCCACCGCATCTCACGTAGACAACTATAGGACATCTTGCTAGTTATTCTTAGTCTATGTCAGTTAAGGACTCGTTTCCATTAATTCTGACTCTTCGTTGCACCAGAATGTGATTGTATGGCACCGTTAGAAAGTTTAGGACCTCCCAATACCTCCCCGCAGCTCTTCCTCATGGTACAACAACAACAACAACAGCGGCGGCGCTGCGGGGAGTGTGCGTCCTCACTCCGGCTTGGTTAGCCGCCATTGAACATGTGCTCCGACGGGGTTACCACGCAGGGGCTCGCTGTCAGCTCCTCGTCAAGGGCGGAGCCCGGTAACCCCCCGCACCCAATGGAAGCGGCGGACCGATTCCATCTGGGGCGGAGACAACGAGCCGAGGGCGTGTCACTCCCCGCTGAGCATGCGCAGAAAGAGGGAGGTGACGTGAGATACGCCACCTCCAAGCGCTGAATACCTCCCCGCATCTCTGGACCGGACCGCGTTTGATTCTGCCCCTGAGCCAAGGTGCACCTTGTGCTATCGACTGCCTGTCCTTCCCTGCCATCAATCCCCGTGTAAGTCAGTCTTGTCCCGTTTGTCTGTGGTCTGTCGGGGATAGATAAGACTGTGTCTAAGTGCCCATCTTTTCTGTGCTTTACCTCTTACCGTGTAATCTACCCGTTTCTGCATCACCAATTATATCCTCCTCCGGAGGTCTTGAGAACTGTACCCCTTGTGTCGTTGCATTTATCCCAGCCGTTGTGTCCTTTCCTTCATTGATTTAGCGTAGCGCGATTCGGCCAACGTTCGAGTGTAATCGGGTAAACTGTGCGAACACGGCGGCCATTCCGCTCGGTCAAGCAACATCTAAGTCGTGTCCGTAACAATATACACACACACAAACACACACACACAAAAATATATATATACACACACACACAAACACACACACACAACCACACACACACACACATACACACACACATATATAGTGTTGCAGTTTTGTGTTTTTACAATAAAAGGTTAATTTCCCCTCATAGTTTAGTTACACTACAACACGTAGCCTCGTTTAAGCTCAGTTATTTCATAGTAAATGTAAGCGTAGTCCTTTTCCTGTTAGTGGGGCGGCTTAGCCCAAATATTCAAAAGAATTGTGCATTTTGTGATACAAGCACCAAATTTGGCACAAATGTACATTAATATGTTGCGAACATTTTCAGATATTGGGCCACTTGAAATTCCGTAATTTTTTTTTTCAAATTTTTTCAAATTTCGTAATTTCAAATTTTTCGGGTGACACCGTCACAATTTCGGTCTTGGAGGCCGGCCGATAGGCAAAGTGTGACCGGAAGGGACGAGGTTCTCCTGACCACGTGGCCCTCGATCTGGGAAGTGAGAGGCGTTCCATTAGTGGACGCGCCCCTCACGCCCGACTTTTGGGCGGCCCCGGCAGGCCGTTTGTTTTGACGTTCCGTGACAGGCCCCGCACCCCCACCTCCGGGCCGACCGGAAGCTTGTGCTGAGTACATCATACCTGAACAACTCAGTGAGGCAGAACACAGCAGTGCACACCAGGGTGACCCCTTCAGTGCATAAACCAATTAACCTGTCCACTGCAGGGCATATAGAAATGAAGTTATTTTCTGCATATAATAATAATATAAGTTCAGTTCTATATAACAATTTCTGTTATCACCACTACCACTACAACTACCACTACTACAAGCTTTGTCTGGAATTTTGTGGACTAACAGACAAACAGACATACAGACAAGCTGGGATCAAAACATTACCTCCTTCCACCATTGAGTGCAGAGGTAAACATCATGGAAATTATATCATGCCCTAGATTTAATTCATGCTTACCCGTGTATTTGCTTCACTGGTTCACAAGGTCTTTTGCATACATGTAATTCAGACTCTCGTCTTCATTGCTGACCACACAATGTTCGCAACATATTAATGTACATTTGTGCCAAATTTGGTGCTTGTATCACAAAATGCACAATTCTTTTGAATATTTGGGCTAAGCCGCCCCACTATATCGGCCGGCCTCGAAGACCGAAATTGTGACGGTGTCACCCGAAAAATTTGAAATTACGAAATTTGAAAAAATTTGAAAAAATAAATTACGGAATTTCAAGTGGCCCAATATCTGAAAATGTTCGCAACATATTAATGTACATTTGTGCCAAATTTGGTGCTTGTATCACAAAATGCACAACAGGTTTGCTATGCTGCTACACTATGTGTTAGTTTTGCGTTGAGTAGAATAATGAGAGTTAGGTCTCCTTCTGATGCTTCTGATGCCGAGATGCTTTGGTTTTTGGCGCGAAAAACCACGAGGCCGGCCTGAACAAGTCGATCAAGGCCAAAGGAAGGCGGGACAGGAAGAGTGGGAGTGACCGGTAAGCACCAGCCGCCAATCAGGGCAAGAGGGGAGTGGCTTACCACTTTTTTTTTTTTTTTTTTTTTTTTTGTATACTGAATCGAGGCTCGTGAAAGAGCTAACATTTATTTCACAAACAAATCAACCAGACAAACAAAATATATAAAAAGCGGGAGCGGAAAACAAGATGGGGAGAGAAGGTGAAGCACACAAACACAACATTTGAGAGCAGGGAGATGTGTGGAAGGGAGAGGGCTTGGGGGGAGGAGGCATGGGAAGGGGGGGGGGGGGGTGGAGGGAGAAGTATAAAACACAAGGACACCAATGACTTCCAGGACAGAAGTTGGTATTTCAAAAAAGTGGAATTGGGGTGAAATTAGCGGGGGTAGAAAAGATCAAGGTTTTGGATGGGGGAAGATAAGAGATGGTGGTGAACAGCTGTTTTAAAGACCTGGAGGGTGGAGTGGGGTTGAAGAGAGTGAGGGAGTTTGTTCCAGAGGCGGGAGAAAAGAGGAATGAAGGAGTGAAGGTGAGCAGAGAGTCTTGATTTTGGCAGTTTGACCATAAGAGGGTTGCAGGCAGATCTTGTGCGACCTGTAGGAATATTTGCGGGACAGAGCCCAGAGAGAGCTGGGGGGGCAAGGCCAGAGAGGAGTCGGTAGAAGATGGAAAGACCACCAACCTGCCTGCGGTGAGTGAGTGAGAGGCCCTTGGAGTTAGCTTCATCGCGGGAGATTCCAATGATTCTGAATGCTTTGGTTTCAACAGCGTGAAGACGAGCTAGGTGTGAGGCAGGAGCACCAGCCCAGAGGGGAGAGCAGTATTCCATTGAGCTGCGGATGAAAGCCTTGTATGTGGTGAGGAGCCCAGGTGTGCCAAGGAAGGACCTCGCACGACGGAGGATGCCCAGTCGGCGACTGGCTTTGGAGACCAGATTTGAAATGTGGTTTTCCCAGGAAAGATCATGGCAGATAGTGAGACCCAAAAGCTTGAGTGACAGAACTTCTTGGAGAGGATTATTCAGAAAGTGGATGAGAGGGTTGTCCAGTCGGTCTTTTCGGAGAGACATCGTAAGAGTGTGAGATTTGTCAGGATTGAAAGACATGTTCCACTTGTTTGCCCAGTCTGTGATTTTGTCCAGGTCTGCAGAGAGTGAGGAGGCAGCAGACTGCCGATCTGAGGGATGAAGAATGGAGCGACAGAGAGTAGAGTCATCAGCAAAGAGATACAGAGGATTTTCAAGAGAGTCAGAGAGATCATTGATGAAGACCAGAAAAAGGACAGGGCCTAGAACACTGCCTTGTGGAACTCCAGCCTGAACAGGAAGAGGAGATGAGAGAAACCCATTCAGGGCCACACGTTGACTACGACTAGTGAGGAAGTCCGCCAGCCATGCGTGGAGATTTCCATGGATACCAAAAGAGGAGAGTTTGGTGAGCAGAGCGTGGTGCCAGACCGTATCGAAGGCACGTGATATGTCAAGGGAGACTGCTCTAATTTCCTGTTTGGCATTGAGGACCTCCATCCATTGTTGAGAAAGCAGAAGCAGCATGCCCAGAGTAGAGTGTCCAGGTCTGAAACCAAATTGATGATCAGAGATCAAGCCATTGGAGAAGAGGAAAGATTTCATATCTGAAGCAATGATGGAATCCATGACTTTGCTGATAATTGGGAGAAGGCTGATTGGTCTGTAGTTGCTGGGATCTGTTTTTGCACCTTTTTTGTGCAAAGCGGTGATGTTGGCAGGGTTTGGAACAGTACCACTTCGTGATGTTGGCAGGGTTTGAACAGTACCACTAATAAAGTACCACTTCGGCAAAAGGCGGGGTTTGGAACATTCGAGGCGGGCCAGGGCGTGGCGATATAACCCTGTGCCCAGAGCCCCCACCTCAGTTATGAGGCGAAAGGAGATGCGCATGAGTTACGAGTTATGAGACGGCAGTACGGCAGATGAGCTCAGTTATGAGAAGGGAAGAGCGGTGTTGAATCGAGTTATGAGGAGAGACGCGCTGTGACAAGTTATGAGAAGGGAGGCAGACGAGTTACAAGTTATGAGCTCAGGTGAAACGCGCATGAGTTACAAGTTGAGTTCTCAGTTGAGCTTGAGTCAGATCCTCCGTTGAGTTATGAGAGTGAAAGCGCGCAGTTGTATTAATCGCGCTGTGAAAGACAGCCGTGCCGGGCTACAGAGACGCACGTATATTTTCCTGCCTGCCTTTGCAAAGACACGCGCTGCGAGGATTCTCCCGCCTGCCTGCCTGTCTTCGCCGGGGAACATGCGGCGACCGCCAGAGGGCCACGCCGGGTGAGCTGTTCCTGGACGACCAAGGCCGGCGCGTTCAGCGCATGAACAATCCTTCCTTCATCCCCCTGTGAGTGTGCGTGGGCCCATTGTCTGGGCGATAAGTAAGACTGTTTAAGACTGCCCTGTGTCTCTGCTTCTTCTACCAGTGTACATTGTAAATAATAATAATTAAACCTGTTATTCCTTTGATTCGACCGTCTCGTGTTTTCCATCATTGACTTAGCATGGTACAAATTATATAGCTCTGATCGGGTTCCAATAGCAAGGTAACAGCACGGTCCACGTGGTACGCCATCTGCTCGGACGTACTCAATTACGCGTGGTTCGTGCGAGACTTGATTCCCGCTTCCGCGGCGGCGTGGGTACTTAGGTACGTGCGAACATTGTCCTGTAACCCTGTCCCACGTCTGACCGGAAGTGGCGACTCAGTCTCGCGGTTGCGAAGACCCAAGGAGAACAAGGGGCTTAATCTCCCCTTGGTAAGGGAACGGGCTTCGCGCAAAACCATAACATTTGGTGTCCGGGAGTGGGATTGGACCTGGAGTGCGCTTCACGCACTCGAAATTACGAGCGAACGAAATTTAGTTTTAAAATCCAAATTATATTCATATCATGGCTGGCCAAGGCGGTCGAATGCCGGTGGGGGTAGATGATAAGGAAAAATTGATGACTCAGGACAAGGAGAGACAGTTTGGTAGTGGAGGAAGCCGAAGAGGGCGCGGTAGCTGGCAAAGGAAATGGCGGCGCCTCGCACGTGGCGGCAGAAGCCGAGCCCGCGATACCAGGGGTACATGCAATCATTCATGACTCAACTGTTAGCGTTCATGAAAGAGTGGAATTGTGAAATGAAGGAAACAATGGATGCCCAAAAGGACGGAATGTGAGAGCTAAGGGATAACATGAATAAAATGAATGAAAAAGTCGACACCCGAGGGGAGATAATAAAAGAAATGGGGGAGGACATTGGGCGTGGGTTGAGCGGGAAGGTCGTGGTGGCGCATGACGAGGTGATGCGGTGTGAGGAACACGTGGGGAGCGAGCTTGAGCATAGGACAGCTAAGTTGACCGGGGATATGGAAATCGCGACGCGGGGTGTAGAAGAGCTGACGGTCGCCGAATTGGACAAAGAAATTTAATGGCGCCGGCGGTCGTTGAGGAAAAAGAAATGATTGAAATTGGGGCCGAAGAGACGGTACAAACGGGTAGCAAATCGCAGGAGAAAGCAATGGAATGCGAGCAAAGTCTGTATTTGCACCGTGATGCCGGGCTTGCTAACTCAATGGAAAGTTTGCAGGTGCTGCTGGGGAAGGAGGACCCCGAGGTGAGTGGAAAAAATGGCGCGAATGTGTTTGGCGCGAATGGGTTTTTGGCGCGCTTGGGAGAGAGGCGAAACCCGGGCGGTCGCGGAAGGTCCATTGTGCGGTGTACGAGGGCGACTGGTGCGCGGTATGAGAGAGAGTGTGCGCCGAAGCGTGAGCGAGGAAAGTGTGCGCCAGAGTGTGCGATGATTGGGTGTATAACAGGAGAGTGCACACCCGAGGGTGTTACGGAGTGTGTAACGGAAGGGTGTGTGCCGAAGCGTGAGTGAGAAAAGTGTGTGCCAGGGTGTGTGATGAATGGGTGTGTAACAGGAGAGTGCACACCCGGGGGTGTTACGGAGTGTGTAACAGAAAAGTGTGCGAGGATGGGGTGCGTGAAAGGTGCGAGTGCGCCTGGGTGGTGTGCACCAGAGAGTACGAGTGCAGAGTACGAGGGAGAATGCACACCAGACCATGTGCGGGAAAAGTGCGTACTGAAGTGTGTGAAAGGCGTGAGTGCGCCTAGGTGTACAGGTACGAGTACGGAGTGTGAGGGAGAATGCACACCAGAGAATGTGGAAGGAGAGTGTTCAGTAACGGAGTGTATGGGCGGCGCGGGGACGCCTGGGTGTGCGAGTGCGGAGTGGGTCGCGAGTAGTGAGGACGCGGCTCATGCATCGACACAAACCGGGGGGGGTAGCGTGTATTGGGACGGGTAGTGTACGCGAGCCCCCGGTGAGTTGTGTGCAGCAGGGACCGGTGCGGATCGGTGCTGCGGCGGTCTCACAAGGACCGACGTGCACGATTCGTGTCAGCCCCCGCACTGTATGGTTGGTGCCGTGCTGTGGCGGCAAAGACGAACGGCGAGGTTCAAGGGGGGTAGGAGATTTCGGAGCCGCGCACCTTGGCGGATGCGGTGCTCCGACCGTTCGCGGTTGGGTCACCGTGCGTGGGACCGCGGGGCCCCACGCAGGGATGGAGCCCTG
Organism: Myxine glutinosa; assembly: GCF_964187855.1. Classification (NCBI taxonomy): domain Eukaryota; kingdom Metazoa; phylum Chordata; class Myxini; order Myxiniformes; family Myxinidae; genus Myxine; species Myxine glutinosa. The sequence goes on along the minus strand of NC_136272.1, from coordinate 43,940,362 downwards.
CACCTTGGCCCATCCATACCTCCTCCCCTGGATCAAAAATGCCGGACGGACCCAACATACAGGAGACAAACCACCCGCATGGATCGCTCGGCCCTGCGAGGTCGAGCCATGACAAAGTACATCTACATGAAGAGGCTCGTAGCGCAGCAGACTGTGAGAGTAGTGTACCCTACGTGGGGGAATGGTAGTGTCACTATTCCTCACACAGGGCCCATGAGCATTAGTTTAGGGGGATGGCAGTGATAGGCACATGGAGGTGCCAGCAATGGTTGCCTCCATGGGGCACCAAAGCTAGCCGAGGGAGGGCTAGGATAATGTTAGGGATCTAGAAGACCTTAGGGACCAGAGTTAAGTAGTGACACTGTAATATAGAGGGGACGTAGGTAGTTTAGAAGGATGTTAAAAGAAAAGGGAGTGCATAGTGCAAAGGGACGACTGGGAAGCACGAGTCTTAGGGGAAGTAGTCAGCTAGATGATGCTGTGTGTGTGTGTGTGACAATAAAAGGAATTGTGTTGAGGTGTATGGAAGGAGGTGTGTGAGCACAACAGGTGTGCGAGACAAAAGGTGTGTGATATCAATGGTGTGCGAATAAGTAGTGTGGAATGCTTGGTGTGGAAAGCATGGTGCGAAGGAGTGAATGGGGGGAGGTGGAACCCATTCACGGATGCCCGGGGTGGGTAGTGTAAAGCCAGGTAGAGGGCTTAGGCAAAATTTGTATGGATATTGACACCTGTGGTGCAGGTGGTAGAACGAAGTGTTTTGTTGGGTGCATGAGTGTGTGGAATGGCTGGGCATGTGGCTTAATTGGTGCGTATGGTTATTGGGGCACTCCGCCACTGGTAGTTTGTCGGCCAGGTGAGGCCGCAGGTAGGCTCTGGGCGCCGGTTAGTTATAGTGAAGTTTGTGAGTGGGGCCCGCGGATCCAAGGGAAGGACCCTGGTTGCCCAATGCCAAGGTGGGCATCAGGGGGTAAAGTGCCAGGAGGGGCCTTCCCCAGTTAGGGTAGTTGTGGGTGTTGAGTGGGGCCCGATGATCCCAGGAGAGGACCCAGGTTGCCCAATGCCAAGGTGGGCATCAGGGGGTAAAGTGCCAGGAGGGGCCTTCCCCAGTTTAGGTAGTCGCAGGAGCAGGTAAGCTCGGGTGGCGACCTAAGTGGTGGAGGTGCGCAGGTAGGTAGACCTGCTGGTAGAGCCACACGACCTAGTCCCGAAATTGTGCAAGGGCACAGAGTGAAAATTTGTGGGAGTGAGACCCAAATTTCGGAGGACACCACAGAGTGGGCAATGGGAATTCGGGTTCTTAGAACCACATAGTTTAAAGAGGCCGATTGGCAGGGTACGACCCCGGGTAGTTTAAATGAGTTAATGTCAGTAGTGTAGTTAGGAGATGAGAAATCCCTTCGCACCATCCACAGCCAATCACCGAGGAGGACGAAGCTCCACACCAAGGCTCTGTAAACTGTTTGAGTTGTAAGACGCATCACGACGTAATGTGACATTGAGGTTGTTCCATTCCTTCCTTCCTGGGAGGGATTGGGAGACGAATTTGGTTTAGAGGGGGATATGGGAGACAAGACATAGAGACGGATTGTAAATACAAGGGGGGGCTAGTGTAGTGTAAGCCGACGGTGGGGGGTACGGACGGATAGGGACGAGCCTGCTCTGCTCGCTCTTCGGCGCCCCTCGCATTGCATTACCTTGTGTTTCTGTGTGCCGTTGCGTCCTTTCCGTTTTGCTTGTTGCGCTTTGTCTCTCCCCCCACCCCAGGACCATTTTGGAGGTGGAGCTGAGCAGCACCATCGACCTGTGCAGCATCCCTGCTGCACCTTGCTACATCTGTGCAGCCGAACGGCGCAGCATTTGCTGCCATATCCTTTTGCTGTAACTTTGCTACACCTGTGCAGCACTCTGCTGCCACAAACCCTTTGCTGCACCTTACACACTATGGACCACAAGCCCTGTGGCCTTGCACCTCTGCTGTGCAGCACTTTGCTGCAAAATCACCTTGCACCTTCGGACCACTTGTTTGAGTGGCATTAATGCCAAGCAGTCGGACCACTTGTTTTGAGGGGCGTTAATGCAACGCAGTTGGACCACATGGGTGTGGCCCTGCCAGGCAAAGGAAAAAAGAAATAAAATAAAAGTATTTTTTGTGCATTTTAATTATGGTGTGCTAGGGATGTGAAGATGTGTAAGTTAGATAGCCCTGAAGATCAAAAATGGCCTGTATGCTGGTCCGGGGGCTAGCCGGTTTGATAGGCACACAGAAGAAGCAAGAAGCAAGATGCAAGAAGCAAGCAGCAAGTGTTATGATTTAATTGATGAGTGTGTTTTTGCTGTGCTTTCTCTCCCCTCCAATCTTCTCTTCCAAAAAGGACAGGTCCTGGGTCATAGAATTGTAAATAAGGTTAAGTTTCTGTGCTTGTAAATATAAAAATGCTGCCCACCGGCTATGTGTTTAGTTTGACGAATTCCGGATATTCGGTTAGTTGTGGGTGCGAATCTGATATGTAGCGACTCAATGCAAAAGGAGGGACAATCGGGACATATCTAGTGTTTTAAAACTGTCGCATACACGGGTCAGAGTAAATGTTAGGGGGAACCACACCTATATGTCACATGTAAAAGTAAAAGTTAATTTTGCATGTCATTCTCTAACCGGTCGTTTCATTTGTTGGTTTCGACTCGGGGACAAGTCTGACGAGGGAGGGGTGTAGTGTTGCAGTTTTGTGTTTTTACAATTAAAGGTTAATTTCCCCTCATAGTTTAGTTACACTACAACACGTAGCCTCGTTTAAGCTCAGTTATTTCATAGTAAATGTAAGCGTAGTCCTTTTCCTGTGTTAGTTTTGCGTTGAGTAGAATAATGAGAGTTAGGTCTCCTTCCGATGCTTCTGATGCCGCGATGCTTTGGTTTTTGGCGCGAAATACCACGAGGCCGGCCTGAACAAGTCGATCAAGGCCAAAGGAAGGCGGGACAGGAAGAGTGAGAGTGACCGGTAAGCACGAGCCGCCAATCAGGGTTCGAGGGGAGTGGCTTACCACTGCGGCAAAAGGCGCGGTTTGGAACATTCGAGGCGGGCCAGGGCATGGCGATATAACCCTGTGCCCAGAGCCCCCACCTCAGTTATGAGGCGAGAGGAGACGCGCATGAGTTACGAGTTATGAGACGGCAGTACGGCAGATGAGCTCAGTTATGTAAAGGGAAGCGCGGTGTTGAATCGAGTTATGAGGAGAGACGCGCTGTGACAAGTTATGAGAAGGGAGGCAGATGAGTTACAAGTTATGAGCTTGGGTGAAACGCGCATGAGTTACAAGTTGAGGTCGCAGTTGAGCTTGAGTCAGATCCTCCGTTGAGTTACGAGAGTGAAAGCGCGCAGTTGTATTCATCGCGCTGGGAAAGACAGCCGTGCCGGGCTACAGAGATGCGCGCATATTTTCCTGCCTGCCTTTGCCAAGACACGCGCTGCGAGGATTCTCCCGCCTGCCTGCCTGTCTTCACTGCGGAACTTGCGGACCGCCAGAGGGCCACGCCGGGTGAGCTGTTCCTGGACAACCAAGGCCGACGCGTTCAGCGCATGAACAATCCTTCCTTCATCCCCCTGTGAGTGTGCGTGGGCCCATTGTCTGGGTGATATGTAAGACTGTTTAAGACTGCCCTGTGTCTCTGTTTCTTCTGCCAGTGTACATTGTAAATAATAATAATTAAACCTGTTATTCCTTTGATTCAACCGTCTCGTGTTTTCCATCATTGACTTAGCATGGTACGAATTATATCGCTCTGATCGGGTTCCAATAGCAAGGTAACAGCACGGATCACGTGGTAGGCCATCCGCTCGGACGTACTCAATTACGCGTGGTTCGTGCGAGACTTGATCCCCGCTTCCGCGGCGGTGTGGGTACTTAGGTACGTGCGAACATTGTCCCGAAACCCTGTCCCGCGTCTGACCGGAATTGGTGACTCAGTCTCGCGGTTGCGAAGACCCAAGGAGAACAAGGGGCTTAATCTCCCCTTGGTAAGGGAACGGGCTTCGCGCAAAACCGTAACAATATACACACACACACACAAACACACACACATATATACACCCACACACAAACACACACGCACATATATATATATATACACACACACACACAACCACACATATATATATATATATATTATATATATATATAAATATATATATATATATATATATATATATATATATATATATATATATATATATATATATACACACACACACACACACATACACAAACACGTATATACATATACACACACACACACACACACACACACAAACACATATATACACACACACACACACACACACATATATACACACAAACACATATATACACACACACAAACACATATATATATATACACACACACACACAAACACATATATATATACACACACAAACACACACACAAACACATATAGACACACACACACAAACACATATATACACACACACAAACACACACATACACACACACAAACACATATATACACACACACAAACACATATATACACACACATACATACATAAACACACACATATATACACACACATATACACACACACACACACACACACAATCTATCCCATTATTATTCGGTACTTATCTCATCGAATCTCTGTCAAGGTACAAATATCTTGTTTCTTAACAGATGATATGTGCATGACACACACAGTTGGTCGATTTTAGCCGCCTTTTCTATCGACATCATCGCAATTCACCCCCCTTTCATGGAGGACGCCATTGCTGCATAAATATAGTGCTTGTTGTGAGAATACTGACTGATGATTGGGTGGGCGTGAATACTACTACGCCGCGCGACCAACTCACTGCCTCACGAGCGGATACGCTTCAAGAAAATAGTGCTACTTGTAGTGAAATCGTATTAATGCTGAACCCAGGTGATGCTCGCTGCTCGCTGACACCGCTAGGGGGGGGGGGGGGGGCGCGGCTATAAGACCCGAAACGGCCGCTGCTCTATGCGTCTTCTCCTGTGACAAGTTACATTGACTAGTAGACTCGTTAACGGTACGTACCGCATAGAATATTACGCTTGCTTTCATTGAATGATATTGTGGATTGACCTATGTGAAACCAAACCTTATTTCTATTGCATCCCTGTATTTGCAGAATGATGTCAAAGGTCTTAATGGAATTAAACCAACAGATGGACTAAAGTTGTGACTTGAATTGATTTCCACAACACTTAATTCCATTAATATCTACTGACATGGCGGGAAGCAAGATGCTGGCGGTTTCGCAATTCTGCGCCGACCCGCAAGCCCCGGATGCTGGTTTGCAACTGACTCATTGGTTGAAAACTTTGGAGAATCAGTTCGCTGACCAGGACACCGTGCCGACCGCTGCCGCGAAGCTAGCAGCGCTCCAGTCCAAAGTCGACTACAAAGTGTACAACAGTATTGCGCGACGTGCGACATACGACCTCGCTGTTGCGGAGCTCAAGCGATTGTACATAAAGCAAAAGAGCGTCATATATGCTCGGCATTTGCTGTTAACGCGACGCCAGCAACCAAACGAGCCGATGGATCACTATGCCCAGAAGCTCCGGCAACTCCTGCTAGACAGCACCCAGGAGCCACGGACTCATGAGCAGGTTCAAGATGACCTTCTCCTAGATGCCTTCGTCTCTGGGGTCTCCTCTCAGGACCTCAGGCTCAAGCTCTTGGAGAAGACCGACCTGACCTTCACGGCGGCTCTAGAACAAGGAAAAATATATACCAAAGCGCGGCTGCAGTCGAACGACTATGATCACACGCGCCTCTTGGCGGGGACCTCGCTCCACGCACGGCCGGAGAGTGCTACCGCCGACGAACCGGGAGCGGACCCGCTCGCGGAACTCCAGGTTGCCCCGGCGGAGGATCCGGGAATCCTGACGGCTGCCGCTACGGTCAGATCCAAGGCCTTACATGGGGCCGCATGCTACTTCTGTGGGGGTCAACGACATCCCCGGCTAGTGTGTCCGGCTCGGGACACGATATGCCATTTGTGCTCACAGAAGGGGCACTATGCAAAAGTGTGCCGGAAAACCGCACGCGGTTCGCGGCCGCGCACGACCTTGAATGGGCTCATTGCGGAGCCTACGGGCCGAGCACGGAACACGGCACCTTACCCGGCTTTGATGGGCAGTGTCCCTCCTTGTGGGCCCCTGGTCGCCCAATCGACCTTGGCAAGAGACACCGAACAGCCACAACAGTCTCATCCTCAATCGGACATGGAACGTGCGTCCTTGACTAAACTCCGGGCAACGCGAGGGCCTTTGGAGCCTCGCCCAACCCCGGCGGTACGTACACGCTATGTCTCTCAAGAGCGTATGGCGTCCTCTGGCGGTGACACGCGTTTGGTACAAACTACGGAGGCCCATACTCGTCAAATGGCGATTTTGAATGGCAAGACTACGGAGGCCCATACTCGTCAAACGGCGATTTTGAATGGCAAGACTACGGAGGCCCATACTCGTCAAACGGCGATTTTGAATGGCAAGACTACGGAGGCCCATACTCGTCAAACGGCGATTTTGAATGGCAAAACTGCGGAATGCATGGGGAGGCTCTCTGACAGCTTTAACGAATGCCCCATGAACAACGACTACTCCGGCAACGACCGCAACACTGCAGATTGCATGGGAACGCTCCCTGACAACTTATATGAAACTTCACGGGCACCCTCTGATGCCCGGAAAACTGCGGCTGGCATAGGACCCACCCGCGAGGCGCGACCGCCTCACTCAGGATGTTCGGTCCCACTCCCAGCAGGCTCGTCCGGCCTGGCTCAAGCCGTTATTCCCCTCATGGTCAAGGGCCATTGTGTGCATGCCTTGGTGGATACAGGGTCTACGGATAGTTTTATCGATCAGCGACTAGTGCACAGGCATGGTTGGCAGGTCTTGGGGACTACGAGACGAATCTTCATGGCTTCCCAGGGACTTTGGCTCAACACGAAGGGGGAATGTCGATTGAAACTTGTGATAAAGGGACGGGTTTTCCCAGATGTACACCTCATGGTCTTACCTGCTTTATGTGCGGACGTTCTGTTAGGACACGATTTCCTTAAGTGACATGGACGACTGGAAATGGAGTTTGGTGGGCCAGACACGCTTGCTGTTGGTGGGACTGACACGCTTGCTGTGTGTGCCCTAGCGAAAATGGACATCCAGCCACTTTCGCTGTTCCCCAATTTAACCTCCGACTGTACACCTGTAGCGGTAAAATCACGGCGCTACTCTCGAGCAGACGTGCAATTCATTGCAGGAGAGACGGCTCAGCTCTTGAAAGACGGCATCATAGAACCCAGCCGGTCGCCGTGGCGGGCCCAGGTCTTAGTGGTGTGAAGCGAAGCACACCGCAGACGCATGGTAATCGACTATTCCCAAACGATTAACCGTTTCACACAGCTGGATGCCTACCCCCTTCCGGGGATGGACGCGCTGGTGCGACAGGTGGCCCAATACTCGATCTATAGCACTCTCGATCTCCGTAGTGCGTATCATCAGATCCCTATCTCTAGGGCAGATCGTATCTATACCGCTTTTGAGTCGGGGCAACGGTTGTACCAGTTTACTCGATTGCCTTTTGGGGTGACGAACGGGGTCGCCCTTACGGTTTGTGTGTATGACCAAGGGCACCATGATACTAATCTGAAGCGCTTCCTCGAGGTCGCGCAGAGGTATCGCTTAACCATGAACGAGGCTAAGTGTCAATACTCCCTACGCAAGATAGATCTTCTGGGGTACACCGTGACCCATGGCTCTGTCGCTCCGGATAAGGAGCGTCTGCGACCTCTGCTCGACATGGCCCCTCCCAGCGATCGGGCGTCCCTGAAGCGCGTGCTCGGGCTATTCGCCCATTACTCTAAGTGGGTCCAAAATTTCTCCGCGAAACTTCGCCCCCTTGTGACCTGCGACACATTCCCTCTGTGTCTGTCCGCTTTAGCGGCCTTTGGAGGCCTTAAAGCCGACATCGCCAGTGCCACTGTGGTGACGATCGACGAGAGCAGATCTTTCGTCCTAGAAAGTGATGCCTCGGATCATGCCATAGCGGCAACCCTCTCCCAAGGGGGGCGCCCGGTGGCTTTCTTTTCACGGACTCTTACCTCCGCTGAGCGGCGACATTCGTCTGTCGAAAAGGAAGCGTACGCGATCGTCGAGTCGATTCGGCGATGGCGCCCGTACTTACTCGGGCGGTGCTTCCAAATCATCACGGACCAACAAAGTGTTGCGTTCATGTATGACACCTTACACACCCAGCGCATTAAGAATGAGAAAATCACTCGCTGGCGTATAGAGCTTGCCGACTTCTGCTACACTATCAAATACCGCCCGGGGAAGGATAACCAGGTCGCCGACGCCTTATCGAGGCCGGTTACGTGCGCGGGTATCGTCACTCTGGAGGGCCTACGTGTTTTGCACGCAACTGCAGGGCATCCGGGCGTGACGCGTTTCGCTCATTTTGTGCGTAGTGGTAATCTGCCGTACTCGATTGATGATATCCGCTGTATCTGTCGCGACTGCGCTATATGCGCAGAAATCAAACCACGTTTCTATAACCTTCCCATGGGGACACAGGTTAGGGCTACGAGGCCGTGGGAAGATTGGCGATGGATTTAAAGGGCCCGTTGCCGGTGTCGAGTAACTCTCGCTATCTGCTCACTATCGTCGATGAGTACTCGCGATTTCCTTTTGCTTAAACGTGCGTGGATATGACGGCTGCCACGGTAATGCGATGCCTGCAAAATTTGTTCTCTATGTTTGGGTACCCGGCCTACGTGCATACAGATCAGGGTGCGGTCTTTTTGTCTCAGGAAGTGCGAGGCTACTTGCTCCAAAATAACGTCGCTTCTAGTTATACCACGCCGTACAGAACCCAAGCGAATGGGCAGATCGAACGCTTCAACGGGATTATATGGAGGGCCGTCGTGCTCAATCTCCGGACCCTTGGCCGGGGCCTCGATAAGTGGGCTTGGTCGCTACCTGCAGCGCTGAACTTGATTAGGGCTCTCCTATGTACGGCCACCAACCAGACTCCACACGAGAGACTTTTCCACCACCCGAGGAGCTCGGGGTGTATCCGGTCTTTACCCAGTTGGCTCGCTGAGCCTGGGCCGGCCTATCTCAAACGGGCGGTCCGCACGAGCAAGTACGACCCCTTAGTGGACAAAGTGCAGGTGCTCCAGGCTAATCCCGAGCATGCACGTGTGATGACGGCAGATGGGCGTGAGTCCACTGTCTCCGTACGCCATCTTGCCCCATGCGGGGTCACCGACCCTTATAAGGAATCGGACGAGCCAATCTATGAGACTATAGACTCTTCCGACACTTCCGTCACTGAATGTCTGCCGACCCTCCCTTTGCCACAGCCGCCCTTGCCTGAAGGCTTGGCGGTACCCCCTTCGTCACCTGACTCCGGCAGCTACTCCGACGCCGGGGTCTCTGGGTTACATGATGCCGTACCCGGGGAATTTCGGACACGTGCTGGCAGGGAAATTCGCCGCCCGGACCGGTACGGTTGGGCCGACTGATACCATATTCCGCACCCTGTTAATGCTGACGCCTCGCTCGATTCTAGCCGCACGGCAGTGTAATTCTAACGGTGGGGAGAATGTAGTGAAATCGTATTAATGCTGAACCCAGGTGATGCTCGCTGCTCGCTGACACCGCTAGGGGGGCGCGGCTATAAGACCCGAAACGGCCGCTGCTCTAGGCGTCTTCTCCTGTGACATGTTACATTGACTAGTAGACTCGTTAACGGTACGTACCGCATAGAATATTACGCTTGCTTTCATTGAATGATATTGTGGATTGACCTATGTGAAACCAAACCTTATTTCTATTGCATCCCTGTATTTGCAGAATGATGTCAAAGGTCTTAATGGAATTAAACCAACAGATGGACTAAAGTTGTGACTTGAATTGATTTCCACAACACTACTTATTAATGGAAACTACTTAGTGTTGAACAAAACTTTTTATATTGATGAGAAAATATGTTTCTGAAATGTATTCAAGCGAAGATAAGTTGCACCCTTTTAATGGAATGAAACAGAACGAAAGCTCAGACCTGCTCATGGCCGAGGTGCATTCATTCCAAATCGAGGCAATTCCAGAATCCAAAGTCATGTCAGGATTCGGTTATGGTAACAGTTTAGAACATCATATTGGTATAGGATGCTATTTGGGAAGTAAGGGATTGGTAGGTTAACTGTTGTACTTTGGTGAATGCAGAGGCTGGTTGGTTGTCCAGTGTCTTTCACCTTACGGAGGAGCTTGTACTCAATGGAAGAGCATTAGGAGACAATGGGAACATCAACACAGTAAATGGGATTTGAACATGAGATCCCAGCATCATGAGCGATGTGCTCACAGCGGAACATCAAACGCAGGCTTTTTGTCCACAAAATTGAGGATCATGGGAAAGTGAGGTTGTAAAGGTTAAAAAGCCAATTTGCTGACGGTGAGACAACAAAGGGCAACACAAGAAAGGGGATAAATGAACAGGAAAGAGATAGAAGAGGTAAAAACACAGTAACCTACAAGTAAGAGGGTTGGGTTAGCTATAGGGTCAATAGGGCCAGAAAGGATTTCGGGTAAGGATCGGGAATGGCCTGAAATGGTGGTGCACTACTTGAAGATGTGGAGAGATGAATGTATGTGATTGAATTGTCTCTGGAAGGCAGTTCCACAAATGGGAGGAAAGAGGAACAAAAAGTGGAGGTGTGCGACAAGCTGGGATTTTAAGTAAGCGGAGGAGTTGCTTGAACAACGTGTGCATCCTGCAGGATCTAGGGAGGGCCAGAGGCCTAAGAGAGTGCAAGTATTTAGATATAGGAGTGGCAGTAAATAAAGAGGAAGAAGAGTCCATGAACCCGTGTGCAATGTGAGAGTGACGGGCCTTTTGCTTTGGTCTCATTCCCTTGCTGGTTGTGCCCAAATGTTGCCCGCTGTACCGTATACTGTCAAATGAACCATGCTCTTCCATGATCCTCGCTCTTGTAGAGAGAGAAAAAAATATTGTGGTTTGATGCCAACGCTCCCATGTCCACCCAGGTGTGCTCCGGTGATGGTTTCGTCCCTGAAGTTTGGTGGCAAAATGGGATTGCAGTTTCTGAAGATTTATAGTACAACTTGGTAGGTAGAGAGGAAAAGAAAACGAAGCTGAGATAGAGAAGAGGTGTGAATATTTCATTCTATCCCACGTCTGTTCCTACATTTATACTTCCAAGAGTACAAAACTGGAACTGTTCCTCCACTTATCCAGTCACCTGCTATGAAAATGACGTCGTCATACATTCGAAAGCAAATAGTTTGTATTGGCTACCTCCGCCACCAAAGGTGAATGTAGGTTTACGTTTTCACACCTGTCCGTCCGTTTGTCCGTTTGTTTGTGAACAAAATATCTCAAAACGTTATGGATGGATTCGGACGAAATTTGGCAGAGAGGTAGCGTTTGTGACAAGGACGAAATGATTAGATTTTAGTGAAGATGCGGATCCGACTAGTAGAATTTTTAAAGTGATTCTTCACCATTGGGAGATGGGGCCAAAAACGATACATAGCCGGATATCTCAAAAAGTTGTAGACGGATTTGCACGAAACTTGGTGGACAGGTTGGGTGTCTGACAAGGACGATTCGATTCGATTTTGGTGAAGATCTGAATATGGATTCGGATTTGAGAATTATTTAATTTTTTAAGTGATTCTTCACCATTGCGAGATGGGGCCAAAAACGATAAATAGCAGGATATCTCAAAAAGTTATGGACGGATTTGGACGAAACTTGTTGGTCATGTTGTGTGTGTGACAAGGAAGGATCGATTCATTTTTGGTGAAGATCCTGATCCGGGTCGTAGAATTTTTAAGTGATTCTTCACCATTGGGAGATAGGGCCAAAAACGATACATAGCCGGATATCTCAAAAAGTTGTGGACAGATTTGCACGAAACTTGGTGGACTGGTTGGGTGTCTTTCAAGGACGATTCGATTCGATTTTGGTGAAGATCTGAATATGGATTCGGATTTGAGAATTATTTAATTTTTCAGTGATTCTTCACCATTGGGAGATCGGGCCAAAAACTATACATATCAGGATATCTCAAAACGTTGTGGACAGATTTGCACGAAACTTGGTGGACTGGTTTGGTGTCTTACAAGGACGATTCGATTCGATTTTGGTGAAGATCTGAATATGGATTCGGATTTGAGAATTATTTAATTTTTTAAGTGATTCTTCACCATTGGGCGATAGGGCCAAAACTATACATAGCAGGATATCTCAAAAAGTTATGGACGGATTTGGAAGAAACTTGTTGGTCATGTTGTGTGTGTGACAAGGAAGGACCAATTCAATATTGGTGAAGATCCGGATCCGGATCCGGCTTGTATAATTTTAAAGTGATTCTTCACCATTGAGTGATATGGCCAACCAGGTGGAGGTATGCTCTCTACGGAGTGCCGTTCTAGTTTGCGTAAGAATCACCCTGCAATTGCACTGATGATTTTTTTTAAAAAATAAGTCTTTCTCGGCCACAGTTGAGTGTTCTTTGAGTGGGCCAGAATACAGTCAGCCAGCTACACACTGTCATACTGGTGTCTTACCGGCAATGTAAGGCATCAATGTGTGTGCCGTCCCTCAGATGGACGTTAAGCGGGGTGTCCCATTTGCCGGCATTCATTAGTGGACGTTAAAGATCCCACGGTGTCCTTCGCGAAGAGTTGGTGAGCTATCGCCGGCACTATGAACAAATTACAAATTCCTGCCCTAACCAGCAGAGGGCATCTGCAGCACATCCGCACCTCAGCCAATGATGCTACTCGCAGCCATGTGCTGCATACCAAAGAATTTCCATACCAAATGATGAATTTCCTGGAATGTGGCATAATAACCTGTACACATACATTAATACTCACCTGCTAAATTACCGTTGTGTCAGTGCCCATAGAGGGCATTGTTGAGCTAAAGTACTAAGTGACACTTTTGAAACTGATAAACATTAATAAGTAAACTGAATTTAGCTAAAATTATCCTGCAATTTACGAATAATGAAATAATGAATTTTCTGCTTAAACTACCATGTTGTTGGCTTGTTCCAGCTGTACATGTTGGAGTCCGTGTTCTGCCTCAGATGAAGAACCAAAAGCGTTTTATAAACACAAGTGTCGTTTTATTCAACTCTTCCCCTCCAGGGATGTGTCGGCAAATGAAGTGCATCCATTCCCCCTGAAGCCCCAACAACCCACTCACTCCTCTCACGCTCTCACAACGTCACCGGCGGTGCCGCCATATTGTCGGGTGACAAGCTGTTCCATTCCTCGAGCCGCTGCTTTCCAACAATGATTTATGGACCTTCTCGGCGGCAGTCAGGGCTGCTTGTGCAGGCTCAGAGCAAAGGGAACCATTGACCCATTCAACCCACCCTCCCACCCAATCCCTATACAAATCCGCCTATCCACCGCCTGTCCTCCCTCCCATCTAATTCTTGGCCAAACCCAATGCTGAATGCCAAGCTAATTGTCCCTGACAGGTTAAAACAATCACTTCGAAAAGCAGGCAAACACTCAGTGTGGCTCACTTCTCCAGTTCTCATTAATGCCCGTCACTTGCAGAGATGTGTGGAGGTAGGTTGGAAATGGGAGTGGGGGAAGGGAAGGACGAGGGTTATGCATCATGGCAGCTGGGGGGGATGGGGCAAGCATTAATACAGGGGTACATCCACAATTCACTGCTTAGGGGTGCTTTCGTGCACGGAAATGTGATAACATTTTCATCCTTGCAAATTGTATGATTTTTTGATGTAAATCACATTGGCAGAGGGGATCCAGCTATCACATATTACAGACATGTCTAAATTTTACTTTTTCTCAATTTATGCCAAACCCTTTTAATTGGTTTGGGATTGAAGGTTTATTTTAACCAGGTTTGCTAATGGAGGTTTATTTTAACCTGGTTTGCTAATGGAGGTTTATTTTAACCTGGTTTGCTAATGGAGGTTTATTTTAACCACGTTTGCTAATGAAGCTTTATTTTAACCACGTTTGCTAATGGAGGTTTATTTTAACGAGGTTTGCTAATGAAGGTTTATTTTAAACTGGTTTGCTAATGGAGGTTTATTTCAACCTGGTTTGCTAATGGAAGTTTATTTTAACCTGGTTTGCTAATGGAGGTTTATTTTAACCTGGTTTGCTAATGGAGGTTTATTTTAACCTGGTTTGCTAATGGAGGTTTATTTTAACCACGTTTGCTAATGAAGCTTTATTTTAACCAGGTTTGCTAATGGAGCTTTATTTTAACCACGTTTGCTAATGGAGGTTTATTTTAACCTGGTTTGCTAATGAAGGTTTATTTTAACCACGTTTGCTAATGAAGCTTTATTTTAACCACGTTTGCTAATGGAGGTTTATTTTAACGAGGTTTGCTAATGAAGGTTTATTTTAAACTGGTTTGCTAATGGAGGTTTATTTCAACCTGGTTTGCTAATGGAAGTTTATTTTAACCTGGTTTGCTAATGAAGGTTTATTTTAACCACGTTTGCTAATGGAGGTTTATTTTAACGAGGTTTGCTAATGAAGGTTTATTTTAAACTGGTTTGCTAATGGAGGTTTATATAAACCTGGTTTGCTAATGGAAGTTTATTTTAACCTGGTTTGCTAATGGAGGTTTATTTTAACCTGGTTTGCTAATGGAGGTTTATTTTAACCTGGTTTGCTAATGGAAGTTTATTTTAACCTGGTTTGCTAATGGACGTTTATTTTAACCTGGTTTGCTAATGGAGGTTTATTTTAACCATGTTTGGTAATGGAGGTTCATTTTAACCAGGTTTGCTAATGGAGGTTCCTTTTAACCAGTTTTGCTAATGGAGGTTTATTTTAATAAGGTTTGCTAATGGAGGTTTATTTTAACCTGGTTTGTTAATGGAGGTTTATTTTAACCTGGTTTGCTGATGGAGGTTTATTTTAACCTGGTTTGCTAATGGACTTTATTTTAACCTGGTTTGCGAATGGAGGTTTATTACCTTCGCAAAAGCGGAAGGTTATGTTTTGATCGCTGTGTATTTATTTGTATGTCTGTGTGTGTGTGTGTATGTTATTCGCATAACTCAAAAAGTATTCAACCGAATTGCATGAAATTTGGTGGGATGATTGGTTATTATACGGGACACATTTGATTAGATTTTGGGAGCAATCGGGTCAAAGGTCAAGGTCAAGGTCACGAAAAGGTCAAAATCGTATTTTTGTTGTTCTGTTCCCTACACTCCCACGCCAAGTACAGAACAGTAGCTGCGGCGAAGGTATGCGCGCTACCGAGTGCCCGTTCTAGTTTTAACCTGGTTTGCGAATGGAGCTTTATTTTAACCTGGCTTGCTAATGGAGGTTTATTTTAACCTGGTTTGCTAATGGATGTTTATTTTAACCTGGTTTGCTAATGGAGGTTTATTACCTTCGCAAAAGCGGAAGGTTATGTTTTGATCGCTGTGTATTTATTTGTATGTCTGTGTGTGTGTGTGTATGTTATTCGCATAACTCAAAAAGTATTCAACCGAATTGCATGAAATTTGGTGGGATGATTGGTTATTATACGGGACACATTTGACTAGATTTTGGGAGCAATCGGGTCAAAGGTCAAGGTCAAGGTCACGAAAAGGTCAAAATCGTATTTTTGTTGTTCTGTTCCCTACACTCCCATGCCAAGTACAGAACAGTAGCTGCGGCGAAGGTATGCGCTCTACCGAGTGCCCGTTCTAGTTACCTTCGCAAAAGCGGAAGGTTATGTTTTGATCGCTGTGTATTTATTTGTATGTCTGTGTGTGTGTGTGTATGTTATTCGCATAACTCAAAAAGTATTCAACCGAATTGCATGAAATTTGGTGGGATGATTGGTTATTATACGGGACACATTTGATTAGATTTTGGGAGCAATCGGGTCAAAGGTCAAGGTCAAGGTCACGAAAAGGTCAAAATCGTCTTTTTACCATAGCGCGGTCAATTTGTGTCCAATTTGTATGAAACTAATGCCAAAATGCTTTGCTACACAGATCTTGTAGTCTTTTATTTTGGCAACAAAAGTAGCTGCGGCGAAGGTATGCGCTCTACCGAGTGCCCGTTCTAGTTTTAACCTGGTTTGCTAATGGAGGTTTATTACCTTCGCAAAAGCGGAAGGTTATGTTTTGATCGCTGTGTATTTATTTGTATGTCTGTGTGTGTGTGTGTATGTTATTCGCATAACTCAAAAAGTATTCAACCGATTCGCATGAAATTTGGTGGGATGATAGGTTATTATCCGGGAACCATTTGATTAGATTTTGGAATCGATCGGGTCAAAGGTCAAGGTCAAGGTCATGAAAAGGTCAAAATCGTCTTTTTACCATAGCGCGGTAGCTGTAGCTGCGGCGAAGGTATGCGCTCTACCGAGTGCCCGTTCTAGTTTTATTACCTTCGCAAAAGCGGAAGGTTATGTTTTGATCGCTGTGTATTTATTTGTATGTCTGTGTGTGTGTGTGTATGTTATTCGCATAACTCAAAAAGTATTCAACCGAATTGCATGAAATTTGGTGGGATGATTGGTTATTATACGGGACACATTTGATTAGATTTTGGGAGCAATCGGGTCAAAGGTCAAGGTCAAGGTCACGAAAAGGTCAAAATCGTATTTTTGTTGTTCTGTTCCCTACACTCCCATGCCAAGTACAGAACAGTAGCTGCGGCGAAGGTATGCGCTCTACCGAGTGCCCGTTCTAGTTTTAACCTGGTTTGCGAATGGAGCTTTATTTTAACCTGGCTTGCTAATGGAGGTTTATTTTAACCTGGTTTGCTAATGGATGTTTATTTTAACCTGGTTTGCTAATGGAGGTTTATTTTAACCTGGTTTGCTAATGGAGGTTTATTACCTTCGCAAAAGCGGAAGGTTATGTTTTGATCGCTGTGTATTTATTTGTATGTCTGTGTGTGTGTGTGTATGTTATTCGCATAACTCAAAAAGTATTCAACCGATTCGCATGAAATTTGGTGGGATGATAGGTTATAATCCGGGAACCATTTGATTAGATTTTGGAATCGATCGGGTCAAAGGTCAAGGTCAAGGTCATGAAAAGGTCAAAATCGTCTTTTTACCATAGCGCGGTAGCTGTAGCTGCGGCGAAGGTATGCGCTCTACCGAGTGCCCGTTCTAGTTTTAACCTGGTTTGCTAATGGACTTTATTTTAACCTGGTTTGCTAATGGAGGTTTATTTTAACCTGGTTTGCGAATGGAGCTTTATTTTAACCTGGCTTGCTAATGGAGGTTTTTTTAAACCTGGTTTGCTAATGGAGGTTTATTTTAACCAGGATTGCTAATGAAGGTTTATTTTAACCAAGTTTGCTAATGAAGGTTTATTTTAACCAGGTTTGCTAATGAAGGTTTATTTTACACTGGTTTGGTAATGGAGGTTTATTTCAACCTGGTTTGCTAATGGAGGTTTATTTTAACCTGGTTTGCTAATGGAGGTTTATTTTAACCTGGTTTGCTAATGGAAGTTTCTTTTATCCTGGTTTGCTAATGGAGGTTTATTTTAACCTGGTTTGTTAATGGAGGTTTATTTTAACCTGGTTTGCTGATGGAGGTTTATTTTAACCTGGTTTGCTAATGAAGGTTTATTTCAACCTGGTTTGCTAATGGAGGTTTATTTTAACCACGTTTGCTAATGAAGCTTTATTTTAACCAGGTTTGCTAATGAAGGTTTATTTTAAACTGGTTTGCTAATGGAGGTTTATTTCAACCTGGTTTGCTAATGGAAGTTTATTTTAACCTGGTTTGCTAATGGAGGTTTATTTTAACCTGGTTTGCTAATGGAGGTTTATTTTAACCATGTTTGGTAATGGAGGTTCATTTTAACCAGGTTTGCTAATGGAGGTTCCTTTTAACCAGTTTTGCTAATGGAGGTTTATTTTAATAAGGTTTGCTAATGGAGGTTTATTTTAACCTGGTTTGTTAATGGAGGTTTATTTTAACCTGGTTTGCTGATGGAGGTTTATTTTAACCTGGTTTGCTAATGGACTTTATTTTAACCTGGTTTGCGAATGGAGGTTTATTTTAACCTGGTTTGCGAATGGAGGTTTATTTTAACCTGGTTTGCTAATGGAGCTTTATTTTAACCTGGCTTGCTAATGGAGGTTTATTTTAACCTGGTTTGCTAATGGATGTTTATTTTAACCTGGTTTGCTAATGGAGGTTTATTTTAACCTGGTTTGCTAATGGAGGTTTATTTTAACCTGGTTTGCTAATGGAGGTTTTTTTAAACCTGGTTTGCTAATGGAGGTTTATTTTAACCAGGATTGCTAATGAAGGTTTATTTTAACCAAGTTTGCTAATGAAGGTTTATTTTAACCAGGTTTGCTAATGAAGGTTTATTTTACACTGGTTTGGTAATGGAGGTTTATTTCAACCTGGTTTGCTAATGGAGGTTTATTTTAACCTGGTTTGCTAATGGAGGTTTATTTTAACCTGGTTTGCTAATGGAAGTTTCTTTTAACCTGGTTTGCTAATGGAGGTTTATTTTAACCTGGTTTATTAATGGAGGTTTATTTTAACCTGGTTTGCTGATGGAGGTTTATTTTAACCTGGTTTGCTAATGAAGGTTTATTTCAACCTGGTTTGCTAATGGAGGTTTATTTTAACCACGTTTGCTAATGAAGCTTTATTTTAACCAGGTTTGCTAATGAAGGTTTATTTTAAACTGGTTTGCTAATGGAGGTTTATTTCAACCTGGTTTGCTAATGAAGCTTTATTTTAACCACGTTTGCTAATGAAGCTTTATTTTAACCAGGTTTGCTAATGAAGGTTTATTTTAAACTGGTTTGCTAATGGAGGTTTATTTCAACCTGGTTTGTTAATGGAAGTTTATTTTAACCTGGTTTGCTAATGAAGCTTTATTTTAACCACGTTTGTTAATGAAGGTTTATTTTAACCTGGTTTGCTAATGAAGGTTTATTTCAACCTGGTTTGCTAATGAAGCTTTATTTTAACCACGTTTGCTAATAAAGGTTTATTTTAACCAGGTTTGCTAATGAAGCTTTATTTTAACCACGTTTGCTAATGAAGGTTTATTTCAACCTGGTTTGCTAATGAAGCTTTATTTTAACCACGTTTGCTAATGAAGCTTTATTTTAACCAGGTTTGCTAATGAAGGTTTATTTTAAACTGGTTTGCTAATGGAGGTTTATTTCAACCTGGTTTGCTAATGGAAGTTTATTTTAACCTGGTTTGCTAATGAAGCTTTATTTTAACCACGTTTGCTAATGAAGGTTTCTTTTAACCTGGTTTGCTAATGAAGGTTTATTTCAACCTGGTTTGCTAATGAAGCTTTATTTTAACCACGTTTGCTAATGAAGGTTTATTTTAACCAGGTTTGCTAATGAAGGTTTGTTTTAAACTGGTTTGCTAATGGAGGTTTATTTCAACCTGGTTTGCTAATGGAAGTTTATTTTAACCTGGTTTGCTAATGAAGGTTTATTTTAACCTGGTTTGCTAATGAAGCTTTATTTTAACCACGTTTGCTAATGAAGGTTTATTTCAACCTGGTTTGCTAATGAAGCTTTATTTTAACCACGTTTGCTAATGAAGCTTTATTTTAACCATGTTTGCTAATGAAGGTTTATTTTAACCACGTTTGCTAATGAAGGTTTATTTCAACCTGGTTTGCTAATGAAGCTTTATTTTAACCACGTTTGCTAATGAAGCTTTATTTTAACCACGTTTGCTAATGAAGCTTTATTTTAACCACGTTTGCTAATGAAGCTTTATTTTAACCACGTTTGCTATATGAAGCTTTATTTTAACCACGTTTGCTAATGAAGCTTTATTTTAACCACGTTTGCTAATGAAGGTTTATTTTAACCTGGTTTGCTAATGAAGCTTTATTTTAACCACGTTTGCTAATGAAGGTTTATTTTAACCACGTTTGCTAATGAAGGTTTATTTCAACCTGGTTTGCTAATGAAGCTTTATTTTAACCACGTTTGCTAATGAAGGTTTATTTCAACCAGGTTTGCTAATGAAGGTTTATTTTAAACTGGTTTGCTAATGGAGGTTTATTTCAACCTGGTTTGCTAATGGAAGTTTATTTTAACCTGGTTTGCTAATGAAGGTTTATTTTAACCTGGTTTGCTCATGAAGCTTTATTTTAACCACGTTTGCCAATGAAGGTTTATTTTAACCACGTTTGCTAATGAAGGTTTATTTTAACCACGTTTGCTAATGAAGGTTTATTTTAACCAGGTTTGCGAATGAAGGTTTATTTTAACCAGGTTTGCTAATGAAGGTTTATTTTAAACTGGTTTGCTAATGAAGGTTTATTTTAACCTGGTTTGCTAATGAAGGTTTATTTTAACCAGGTTTGCTAATGGAGGTTTATTTTAAACTGGTTTGCTAATGGAGGTTTATTTTAACCTGGTTTGCTAAAGAAGGTTTATTTTAAACTGGTTTGCTAATGGAGGTTTATTTCAACCTGGTTTGCTAATGGAGGTTTATTTTAACCTGGTTTGCGAATGGAGGTTTATTTTAACCTGGTTTGCTCATGAAGGTTTATTTTAAACTGGTTTGCTAATGGAGGTTTATATAAACCTGGTTTGCTAATGGAGGTTTATTTTAACCTGGTTTGCTAATGAAGGTTTATTTTAAACTGGTTTGCTAATGGAGGTTTATTTCAACCTGGTTTGCTTATGGAGGTTTATTTTAACCTGGTTTGCTAATGGAGGTTTATTTTAACCTGGTTTGCTAATGGAGGTTTATTTTAACAAGGTTTGCTAATGGAGGTTTATTTTAACCAGGTTTGGTAATGGAGGTTCATTTTAACCAGGTTTGCTAATGGAGGTTCCTTTTAACCAGTTTTGCTAATGGAGGTTTATTTTAATAAGGTTTGCTAATGAAGGTTTATTTTAACCTGGTTTGCTAATGAAGCTTTATTTTAACCATGTTTGCTAATGAAGGTTTATTTTAACCACGTTTGCTAATGGAAGTTTATTTTAACCTGGTTTGCTAATGAAGGTTTATTTTAACCTGGTTTGCTAATGAAGCTTTATTTTAACCACGTTTGCTAATGAAGGTTTATTTTAACCACGTTTGCTGATGAAGGTTTATTTCAACCTGGTTTGCTAATGAAGCTTTATTTTAACCACGTTTGCTAATGAAGCTTTATTTTAACCACGTTTGCTAATGAAGCTTTATTTTAACCACGTTTGCTAATGAAGCTTTATTTTAACCACGTTTGCTATATGAAGCTTTATTTTAACCACGTTTGCTAATGAAGCTTTATTTTAACCACGTTTGCTAATGAAGGTTTATTTTAACCTGGTTTGCTAATGAAGCTTTATTTTAACCACGTTTGCTAATGAAGGTTTATTTTAACCACGTTTGCTAATGGAAGTTTATTTTAACCTGGTTTGCTAATGAAGGTTTATTTTAACCTGGTTTGCTAATGAAGCTTTATTTTAACCACGTTTGCTAATGAAGGTTTATTTTAACCACGTTTGCTAATGAAGCTTTATTTTAACCAGGTTTGCTAATGAAGGTTTATTTTAAACTGGTTTGCTAATGGAGGTTTATTTCAACCTGGTTTGCTAATGGAAGTTTATTTTAACCTGGTTTGCTAATGAAGCTTTATTTTAACCACGTTTGCTAATGAAGGTTTATTTTAACCTGGTTTGCTAATGAAGGTTTATTTCAACCTGGTTTACTAATGAAGCTTTATTTTAACCACGTTTGCTAATGAAGGTTTATTTTAACCAGGTTTGCTAATGAAGGTTTGTTTTAAACTGGTTTGCTAATGGAGGTTTATTTCAACCTGGTTTGCTAATGGAAGTTTATTTTAACCTGGTTTGCTAATGAAGGTTTATTTTAACCTGGTTTGCTAATGAAGCTTTATTTTAACCATGTTTGCTAATGAAGGTTTATTGTAACCACGTTTGCTAATGAAGGTTTATTTCAACCTGGTTTGCAAATGAAGCTTTATTTTAACCACGTTTGCTAATGAAGCTTTATTTTAACCACGTTTGCTAATGAAGCTTTATTTTAACCACGTTTGCTAATGAAGCTTTATTTTAACCACGTTTGCTATTTGAAGCTTTATTTTAACCACGTTTGCTAATGAAGCTTTATTTTAACCACGTTTGCTAATGAAGGTTTATTTTAACCTGGTTTGCTAATGAAGCTTTATTTTAACCACGTTTGCTAATGAAGGTTTATTTTAACCACGTTTGCTAATGAAGGTTTATTTCAACCTGGTTTGCTAATGAAGCTTTATTTTAACCACGTTTGCTAATGAAGCTTTATTTTAACCAGGTTTGCTGATGAAGGTTTATTTTAAACTGGTTTGCTAATGGAGGTTTATTTCAACCTGGTTTGCTAATGGAAGTTTATTTTAACCTGGTTTGCTAATGAAGCTTTATTTTAACCACGTTTGCTAATGAAGGTTTATTTTAACCTGGTTTGCTAATGAAGGTTTATTTCAACCTGGTTTGCTAATGAAGCTTTATTTTAACCACGTTTGCTAATGAAGGTTTATTTCAACCAGGTTTGCTAATGAAGGTTTATTTTAAACTGGTTTGCTAATGGAGGTTTATTTCAACCTGGTTTGCTAATGGAAGTTTATTTTAACCTGGTTTGCTAATGAAGGTTTATTTTAACCTGGTTTGCTAATGAAGCTTTATTTTAACCACGTTTGCAAATGAAGGTTTATTTTAACCACGTTTGCTAATGAAGGTTTATTTTAACCACGTTTGCTAATGAAGGTTTATTTTAACCAGGTTTGTGAATGAAGGTTTATTTTAACCAGGTTTGCTAATGAAGGTTTATTTTAAACTGGTTTGCTAATGAAGGTTTATTTTAACCTGGTTTGCTAATGAAGGTTTATTTTAACCAGGTTTGCTAATGGAGGTTTATTTTAAACTGGTTTGCTAATGGAGGTTTATTTCAACCTGGTTTGCTAATGGAAGTTTATTTTAACCTGGTTTGCTAATGAAGCTTTATTTTAACCACGTTTGCTAATGAAGGTTTATTTTAACCTGGTTTGCTAATGAAGGTTTATTTCAACCTGGTTTGCTAATGAAGCTTTATTTTAACCACGTTTGCTAATGAAGGTTTATTTTAACCAGGTTTGCTAATGAAGGTTTATTTTAAACTGGTTTGCTAATGGAGGTTTATTTCAACCTGGTTTGCTAATGGAAGTTTATTTTAACCTGGTTTGCTAATGAAGGTTTATTTTAACCTGGTTTGCTAATGAAGCTTTATTTTAACCACGTTTGCCAATGAAGGTTTATTTTAACCACGTTTGCTAATGAAGGTTTATTTTAACCACGTTTGCTCATGAAGGTTTATTTTAACCAGGTTTGCTAATGAAGGTTTATTTTAACCAGGTTTGCTAATGAAGGTTTATTTTAAACTGGTTTGCTAATGAAGGTTTATTTTAACCTGGTTTGCTAATGAAGGTTTATTTTAACCAGGTTTGCTAATGGAGGTTTATTTTAAACTGGTTTGCTAATGGAGGTTTATTTTAACCTGGTTTGCTAATGAAGGTTTATTTTAAACTGGTTTGCTAATGGAGGTTTATTTCAACCTGGTTTGCTAATGGAGGTTTATTTTAACCTGGTTTGCTAATGGAGGTTTATTTTAACCTGGTTTGCTAATGAAGGTTTATTTTAAACTGGTTTGCTAATGGAGGTTTATTTAAACCTGGTTTGCTAATGGAGGTTTATTTTAACCTGGTTTGCTAATGAAGGTTTATTTTAAACTGGTTTGCTAATGGAGGTTTATTTCAACCTGGTTTGCTAATGGAGGTTTATTTTAACCTGGTTTGCTAATGGAGGTTTATTTTCACCTGGTTTGCTAATGGAGGTTTATTTTAACCAGGTTTGCTAATGGAGGTTTATTTTAACCAGGTTTGGTAATGGAGGTTCATTTTAACCAGGTTTGCTAATGGAGGTTCCTTTTAACCAGTTTTGCTAATGGAGGTTTATTTTAATAAGGTTTGCTCATGGAGGTTTATTTTAACCTGGTTTGCTAATGGAGGTTTATTTTAAGCTGGTTTGCTAATGGAGGTTTATTTTAACCTGGTTTGCTCATGGAGGTTTATTTTAACCCGGTTTGCTAATGGAGGTTTATTTTAACCTGGTTTGCTAATGGAGGTTTATTTTAACCTGGTTTGTTAATGGAGGTTTATTTTAACCTGGTTTGCTGATGGAGGTTTATTTTAACCTGGTTTGCTAATGGAGCTTTATTTTAACCTGATTTGCTAATGGAGGTTTATTTTAAACCTGGTTTGCTAATGGAGGTTTATTTTAACCTGGTTTGCTAATGGAGGTTTATTTTAACCTGGTTTGCTAATGGAGGTTCATTTTAACCCGGTTTGCTAATGGAGGTTTATTTTAACCTGGTTTGCTAATGGAGGTTTATTTTAACCTGGGTTGCTAATGGAGGTTTATTTTAGCCTGATTTGCTAATGAAGCTTTATTACCTCCGCCACCAAAGGTGGATGGAGGTTATGTTTTCAACCCTGGTTATGTTTTCACCCCTGTCTGTCCGTTTGTCCATTTGGTACTTGGCAAAAAAAATTTTTTTGCAAGTATGTTGATCACTCCGGTTTGTGTGTGTGTTTGTTTGTCTGTCCGCTCACTTATACTTGCCTACAGGGCACAATTTTAGACCGATTATCACGAAACTTCACCAAATGCTGGAGTTCGTGATCCGACAAAATCCTATATGTATTTGAGGGCAAAAGGTCAACATAGGCCAACGGTCAACCCCTTTTTTCGAATTTCTAAAATCCTCAATTTTCATCAGATTGACTTGAAATTTGAATAGGATTTACATATCGGCAAACTGAATTCAACCACCAACTATTTTTTAGATCAGCATAGGCCAAAAAGGTCAACATAGGCCAAAGGTCAACAACAATATCAAATTTCTAAAATCCTCAATTTTCATCCGATTGACTTGAAATTTGAATGGGATTTTCATATCCGTGAACGGAATTCAACCACCAACTATTTTTGAGATCAACATAGGCCAAAAGGTCAACATAGGCCAAAGGTCAACCACTTTTTTCAAATTTCTAAAATCCTCAATTTTGATCCGATTGACTTGAAGTTTGAATACGATTTACATATTGGCTAACTGAATTCAACCACCAACTATTTTTGAGATCAGCTTCGGCCAAAAGGTCAACATAGGCCAAAGGTCAACGTCTTTTTTTCGAATTTCTAAAATCCTCAATTTTCATCCGATTGACTTGAAATTTGAATGGGATTTTCATATCGGTGAACGGAATTCAACCACCAACTATTTTTGAGATCAACATAGGCCAAAAGGTCAACCACTTTTTTCAAATTTCTAAAATCCTCAATTTTGATCCGATTGACTTGAAGTTTGAATACGATTTGCATATCAGCTTACTGAAACCAACCACCAACTATTTTTGAAGTCAACGTAGGCCAAAAGGTCAACATAGGCCAAATTTATAAAATTGTCAATTTTCATCCGATTAACTTAAACTGTGAAGACGATTTGCATATCAGGTCGCTCAATTCTACCACAAATTATTTTTGAGGTCAAAAGGATGCTCTTCTGAGTGCCATTTTACTTTGTCCTGTATTGCCAAGTGTCGCTCTATGAGTGATTTTTCATTACTTGCCGGAAAAAATTCCTTTGCTAATGGCATTTGCTAATGGAAAAAATTCCAGCAGGTATGTTGGTTGGTTTGTCTGTCTGTCTGTTTGTGCGCAGTACTACGTCTACATCGTTGCACATAGCTTCGCCATACTTTACACACATATTTGCCTTGCCCTGGAATAGACTGTGCCCAATTTTTAACTCTCTAGGCCCAAGGTCAAGCTCAAGGACACCCAAAACGTGAAATCAGGGGGTTCGAGTTTTCATTTAAAATATATTTCAAACCACTATAACTCTGAAAGTACAAGAGATATGCATACACTTACTATTACTGACATACAATCATGTGAAAAAGTAAGTACACCCCATGTAAAGTTTTGACTTTTTCAACATATTTCAACATACAGCTATTTGATCTTCATTTCAACAATATTGAGAGATAAAGGTGATATAATATAACAAATATCATGAAACATTTACATTTTGTAGTCCATTGTATAATTTAAATAAGCATAAATGCAAATTTCGCACGTGGAAAAATTAAGTACACCCCTACATTTATCACGACTTCAAATACCTAAAATTAGAATCAGGTGCACCAGCTCAGGTGCAAATGATTAGAACATTGTTAGAGAGGATCTTGGAGGAACCTGTCTTATTTAAAACTCAGACATTTATTTGGTTTGCTCTTTGTTGTTGAAGTGTGCGACGTCACCATGCCTAGATCAAAAGAGCTCTCTGAGGCCTTCATAAAGAAGGTTATAGATGCTGTGGAAGTGTAACTCAGTGTAACTTATTAATTGGCACTGGTAACTTATTAATTAACCTGGTAACAAAGCAGATACATTTTACATGCAAACTCTGTGAAAGACGAGTTTGTAAATGAGTCAGGAATGCGCCCGAACATGATAATCTCTTGTCCACCTGGTCACAGCCCCTGGCTGAAGCACCCCCCTATCGTTTGGTAAACGGAACTCACAACAGGAGGGGAGCGAGCTGATACCAGGACTTGGTACATGCATGACCTCGGGGCATTAGCGGAGAGGGGATTAAGTCCAGTTTGTCCATATAAACGAGAGCAAACGTGGAGTCGACAGAAGCTGCTACCAGAAGCTCTGACCAACGGGAGTGGCAGAGGAACATCAGCCGAACGAGAAGGACCATGCGAAAAGAGTTAACCTGATCCATTATATTATGCGGTATTATTTGGTAAATGGAATGAAGTGAATAACCAGTTAATAAACCAGACCTTTTGTAAACCTGTGTCCGGTCATTGGAGTCCTGTGAGTCTCTCAGCTACAAATTCTCCAACAATCTGGAGGCACCGCTGGAATTTCGAGTGGACGTCGTCAAGGGTCAAGGTGAGCATGACCTCTTGGGGATCTGTCCATTATGAAATATGAATTCTGAAGATGGAGGATTTGGTGTGTGGGACTGGCGATTGTCCATAGGAAATACAAGGATGAAACGTGTTAAACGACTGTAGCAATTTATTCGTGTTTTTTTTCTCTAAATGATTTCTGTAAATACGTATTTTTGCGCTGGTCATTAAGGGTCTTACTGTGACCTGGGAGCAAACGGAGCAAGCGTGCACCTTGCGACCATTTGCTTCCAGGACGTGTAAGGCCGGTACACTCGTTTACCCACCCGTACACGTATAAAGTACTTCTTTTTTTTTGCACTTGTTCAAAGCACTCGACTTGCTCGACGAGCGAGCGACTTGCTCGGCGCTCGGCGAGCGACAGGGAACCGGGAAAGGGAATTATATTTATATATATATATATTTTTACCTCATTCCAATTTATGGTATTGCGACAAAAAGGCTTATATCTTTGGAAACGACTGGTCGGATTTAGACAAATTAAAACTCGTTCGATCAACAAATAAATTCATGACAGACAATCCCACCTCATGCCGGTCCAGAATTACTGTGAAAGATGGCGATTGAATAAAATAGTTGACGGATATATAAATCCCATTCGAATGTAAAGTGAATCGAATGAAAATTAAGGATTTTTCAAATTGTTGTGGACTTTGGCCTATGTTGAATAAAATGTAGTGATTGAATAAAATAGTTGACGGATATATAAATCCCATTCGAATGTAAAGTGAATCGAATGAAAATTAAGGATTTTTCAAATTGTTGTGGACTTTGGCCTATGTTGAATAAAATGTAGTGATTGAATAAAATAGTTGACGGATATATAAATCCCATTCGAATGTAAAGTGAATCGAATGAAAATGAAGGATTTTTCAAATTGTTGTGGACTTTGGCCTATGTTGAATAAAATGTAGTGATTGAATAAAATAGTTGACGGATATATAAATCCCATTCGAATGTAAAGTGAATCGAATGAAAATTAAGGATTTTTCAAATTGTTGTGGACTTTGGCCTATGTTGAATAAAATGTAGTGATTGAATAAAATAGTTGACGGATATATAAATCCCATTCGAATGTAAAGTGAATCGAATGAAAATTAAGGATTTTTCAAATTGTTGTGGACTTTGGCCTATGTTGAATAAAATGTAGTGATTGAATAAAATAGTTGACGGATATATAAATCCCATTCGAATGTAAAGTGAATCGAATGAAAATTAAGGATTTTTCAAATTGTTGTGGACTTTGGCCTATGTTGAATAAAATGTAGTGATTGAATAAAATAGTTGACAGATATATAAATCCCATTCGAATGTAAAGTGAATCGAATGAAAATTAAGGATTTTTCAAATTGTTGTGGACTTTGGCCTATGTTGAATAAAATGTAGTGATTGAATAAAATAGTTGACGGATATATAAATCCCATTCGAATATAAAGTGAATCGAATGAAAATTAAGGATTTTTCAAATTGTTGTGGACTTTGGCCTATGTTGAATAAAATGTAGTGATTGAATAAAATAGTTGACGGATATATAAATCCCATTCGAATGTAAAGTGAATCGAATGAAAATTAAGGATTTTTCAAATTGTTGTGGACTTTGGCCTATGTTGAATAAAATGTAGTGATTGAATAAAATAGTTGACGGATATATAAATCCCATTCGAATGTAAAGTGAATCGAATGAAAATTAAGGATTTTTCAAATTGTTGTGGACTTTGGCCTATGTTGAATAAAATGTAGTGATTGAATAAAATAGTTGACGGATATATAAATCCCATTCGAATGTAAAGTGAATCGAATGAAAATTAAGGATTTTTCAAATTGTTGTGGACTTTGGCCTATGTTGAATAAAATGTAGTGATTGAATAAAATAGTTGACGGATATATAAATCCCATTCGAATGTAAAGTGAATCGAATGAAAATGAAGGATTTTTCAAATTGTTGTGGACTTTGGCCTATGTTGAATAAAATGTAGAGATTGAATAAAATAGTTGACGGATATATAAATCCCATTCGAATGTAAAGTGAATCGAATGAAAATTAAGGATTTTTCAAATTGTTGTGGACTTTGGCCTATGTTGAATAAAATGTAGTGATTGAATAAAATAGTTGACGGATATATAAATCCCATTCGAATGTAAAGTGAATCGAATGAAAATTAAGGATTTTTCAAATTGTTGTGGACTTTGGCCTATGTTGAATAAAATGTAGTGATTGAATAAAATAGTTGACGGATATATAAATCCCATTCGAATGTAAAGTGAATCGAATGAAAATTAAGGATTTTTCAAATTGTTGTGGACTTTGGCCTATGTTGAATAAAATGTAGTGATTGAATAAAATAGTTGACGGATATATAAATCCCATTCGAATGTAAAGTGAATCGAATGAAAATTAAGGATTTTTCAAATTGTTGTGGACTTTGGCCTATGTTGAATAAAATGTAGTGATTGAATAAAATAGTTGACGGATATATAAATCCCATTCGAATGTAAAGTGAATCGAATGAAAATTAAGGATTTTTCAAATTGTTGTGGACTTTGGCCTATGTTGAATAAAATGTAGTGATTGAATAAAATAGTTGACGGATATATAAATCCCATTCGAATGTCAAGTGAATCGAATGAAAATTAAGGAATTATTTCATTATGAGCGATTAATGAAGTACTCATTTAATTAATTACATTTCTTATTAAATTACAGTAATTACATTACAGTAATTACCTGAGGTAATTACAGTAATTACAGTTCCGGTAATTACAGTAATTACAGTAATCATTACAGTAATTGCAGTAATCTTATTACAGTAATTACATTACATTAACTCAGGCACCTTTTGAGTAAGGAAGCTGATATTTGGACATGACACTGACCAAGTGATGTGGCTGTCAAGGAAAATATTGATTTATTGAT
The DNA here is from genome assembly GCF_964187855.1 of Myxine glutinosa. Classification (NCBI taxonomy): domain Eukaryota; kingdom Metazoa; phylum Chordata; class Myxini; order Myxiniformes; family Myxinidae; genus Myxine; species Myxine glutinosa. Next base: position 43,910,389 of record NC_136272.1, on the reverse strand, counting down.
TAATCATTTAATAAATTAACTCGTTGATTTATAAATGACTTATTTAATTAAAAGTCCTCAGAGATACATCTTCGGATGAAATACTTACAGATTGGTTATGCTATGAGCCAATTGATTAAGGAAAATATTTTGTCATATTGGCCATATTGGCAATTTCGTGGCCATATTCGTGGCAACTCAGTTAGTGCCACTGCACCTTTAAAATGCATCCCTGCGTTCATTTTTCGATCGATTGAGTTGAAATTTTGAACAATCGGATCTGGACTGTCGTTGTTAACGACTCTAGCACGCACTCATCCAATCAGGATGGAGCGGTATGGTCCCCGGATCATCACTGCCCGCAGTTTTTAATTAATTTTACTTTTCTCTTGGTCATATAATTTTGAAGACATGCATGTCATGATAGAGGAAATGTTTGTTCTGTTGAACGGAATAAATGTTGTTTATTTGTGTGGGTGTGTATTTTTGTGTATTTTTGATATATTTTCACGACTAATTCCAGTTAACATCCTGCAAAATTTGCTCGTTTGCTGGCCGAGTCGAAATTGCGTTGAGCTTCTATGGCATGCGCCTTTAAAAGCGCTGTGTAATGGTTGAGCTCCCTTTATTTCGTTTTGGTCATGCGGATGAGCAAACAAAGTGACAAATGCTGCGGCTGGAGCAGTAGAAGCGATGTTTTTTTAAATGGAAACGATGTAATGAGTAATTAAAAGTGGGAGGGGGCAACACCACGCATACCTCTTTTAAGGTGTGTATAAACCCTGGAATAAATGTGGGAGGGGGCAACACCACGCATACCTCTTTTAAGGTGTGTATAAACCCTGGAATATTTCAGCAATCAATACAATGCTGAAACTATGTAAGTTAAGTTAATGAGTAATTTAATGAGTAATTTAATGAGTAATTTAATGAGTAACTTAATGAGTAATTTAATGAGTAATTTAATGAGTAATTTAATGAGTAACTTAATGAGTAATTTAATGAGTAACTTAATGAGCAATTTAATAAGTAACTTAATGAGCAATTTAATAAGTAACTTAATGAGCAATTTAATAAGTAAGTTAATGAGTAATTTAATGAGTAATTTAATGAGTAACTTAATGAGTAATTTAATGAGTAACTTAATGAGCAATTTAATAAGTAACTTAATGAGCAATTTAATAAGTAATGTAATGAGCAATTTAATAAGTAATTTAATGAGTAATTTAATGAGTAATTTAATAAGGAATTTAATGAGGAATTTAATGAGGAATTAAAAGTGGGAGGGGGCAACACCACGCATACCTCTTTTAAGGTGTGTATAAACCCTGGAATATGTCAGCAATCAATACGATGCTGAAATGATGTAATTTACTGTGTAAGATGGTCGACCTTAGGTTTTGTTTGGGTTTTGTTGTTTATTTTTGTGGGTGTGTATTTTTGTGTATTTTTGATATATTTTCACGACTAATTCCAGTTAACATCCTGCAAATTTGCTCGTTTTCTGGCCGAGTCGAAATTGCGTTGAGGTCCTATGGCATGCGCCATTAAAAGCGCTGTGTAATGGTTGAGCTCCCTTTATTTCGTTTTGGTCATGCGGACGAGCAGACAAAATGACGAATGCTGCGGCTGGAGCAGTGAAAGCGATTTTTGAATTGTTCAATGATTATTCGATATTGTTATGACTTATTGTCAATAGGTATACTAAGTGGCCATGAGGTAGCCTGTTGCTATGTACAGTTTTATTCTATTGTTGATTATACCACATAGCTGTGGTGATAAAGGAAATGTTCGTTTTAAATAGATGATTATGATAGGACCATGACTATAAAATCATGATGATTATTATGAATGATATCATAGGGTTCAAATGCAGAATGATTGCATGAACTTGGGAAAGAACTTTCAAGCCCTATGGGATAAATTGGGTGGTACAAGCGATGGAGTTTCAAAATTTAGCATGATTGAAGGAATTTTACAGTCTTATTTCAGGAGTTTTACGAAATTTATATTGCCAAGAGATTTTGGATACTATTAAAAGAAAAAATGATGAGATATTTTTCCCAATGAACTTTAATATCTGCCATCCATTTTGGCTGTCTCACGAATGAAGGATGAGTTGCCTTTAGTGGTTGCAAAGAAAATTTGTGGAGACCAGGCAAAATGGGGAAATATGTCAGATATGACCCTAGGACAGGACGGTGATTCATCAATTGACATGAGGTACGAACCCGAGGTGACGACCGATGAAATTCGATCTCAGTCAATGGATGGACCTGTCCTGACATCATTGGGGAAAGGGCTTATGCAAGGAGACATCCAAAATGATTAATTTGATTTATTGATGAATATTGATGAATTAATTGAAATTGAATAATTGATTGAATTGTTGATTGATTGAATCTAATTGATTGAATTTAATTGAATAAATTTAACTGAATAAATTGAACTGAATAAATTGAATTGAATATATTGATTGTTTGATTGATGAAAATGCGGTCTCAAGAAAGAAGCTTTGATATCTTTGCGAGATATTATCAATGTGGAGACAACCTGGGAAAATTGAGCAAGGTGGTGAGTTTATATACAGATATATATGTGCGGTTACCATTGTGTGATTTCCCCGTCAACAGAGCGGACACCTGAGGATTCACCCATTTCATACTGACCCTCCGGCTCATCTGCAAATACTGATCTGTGAGATTGGATTGTGCAAAAGCCACAGCTGAGGGAGATTCTCTGGAAATCACCGTGTGAACAGGTGGAGAGATCCTTCCTGGAGGTACGAGTGAAGCTTTAGAGGAACCTGGAACAAGCTACAACACATCCAACGCTACTTTGATAAAAGGCAGAATGGGAAATGGAGCCTGCAAGAATACACAGGGACAACCAGAAATTCCACAAAAAGGTACTTGTACACATCATATGTACGACCGTTATGGTGCCGAAGCTATAAGGCAGGTCGAGAATTGGTATTTGTGGACAAAGGGACATGATGAGGAGTTTCCAAGAGATGGTACATTTGAGCGAAGTCGATTGGAAAGATTGGAACAAAGATTGAAAGCCAGGAAGAGACAGAATCTAACGGTAGACTGGCTTGCATTCCATCTTTGGGATGGTGAATCCAGACAACGGGAACAGCAAGAACGGATAACGGATCTAGAACTTAAAATAAAAAGGATACAGGATACAGTGGAGGAGACAAATGCACAACTGCCCTCGAAATTAGGAATGAAAGGGACAGTTGTCGCATCTGATTTCCAGTTGTCTCCCCAAAAAGGACGATACAGAGAATTTTTTCGTGTTTCGGGAGATAACGAGAGATTGCAGTGGCAACTCAGGGATGTAGAGATGCAGCCCAGCAATACAAGTGCACAGGTGCGCAGACCAGGCAACGACAGAAACCGGTGTTTCAAGTGTGGACGGATGGGACATTGGAAAAGAGGATGTCCGTATACCAAAAGGAAGACAAGTTCATAGGGTAAACTAAGATCAAGGGTACCAGTGCTGACCGATACCTCAGACAATGATTAGGCCTTCATTGCGACAAATCCCAAATGACGATTGGCCTCAACAAATTAGATTACTGGACAAACATGAATAACTGTCGATGATTCTTGGGTCTGAAAAGTTTTCGGAGCAAGAATTATTCATTTTTTCTTTTGCTTGTAAGCAAATTAGTAATTAATTGATCACATGCTGAAATTGGATCTTTTATGTTGGGCACACAATTTTAAATTTACAAAGTTGGAACAATTGCTTTGCAAATTTTTGAAACTAAGTGACAAGGGTCACATGATGATCAGGTGAGAATTTCGGACTAGTGTTCCGCATGATTGATAAGTCAGTGGTCGACTGACATGTAAATGGGTGTGTAGTCAAATTTGGATAAATTATTGTGGGAACTGAAAGGGTAATTTCAATGTGACATCATAGGGGTTTTCTAAGAATAAACTTTATGGTCCATTTGTGTATTAGCATTTCTAAAAAATTGAAGGACAAATTTTATGAAATTGAAATAAAATTGACACCCATCTTGATCTGTAAATAATAGTTCCAACGCAAACAAATACGCATAATGCATGTGTGTGTATTTTTTGTGTGTCAATGTTAGTGTTTTTATTGTTTTGTGTATCAATCTTACAAGATTGTTGACACCGACAGTGTGCCTGTCTGGAAATGGATAGTTTTATGTGGATGGGATTGAATATGCAGAGAATCCGTAAAATAAAATAGAAATAAAATTTGATTATGAACATTATCTCTTTTGTCAAGGGAGATGGAATATAAAGATATGATGTGCTGGGTTATGAGCAGCCATTAATTAAATAGTAAAATTGTGAGTAACTTGGGGATTCCATTTTTGATAGAATTTATATGGGAATAACAGCTATTTATGGATATGAGCTTCATAAAAAGAAATGAGGGAGTACAAAATTATCCAAATTTGGGAGAGGTCTTACACTGACTTCCCAGAATACTCTGCTCATGGATTTATATATATATATATAAACTTTTAAAAAAAGTTTTAAAACGGAATGCATTGTGCATCTTAAACCAAGGGGCAGCCATGAACGCGCTGTTACGTTATTTATACTCAGAACGCGCTGTTACGTGTACCTGCAACATATTTGTTAATCTCGCACACCTATATTGGCATACTGGTGTCAGTAGTACTCACTGGGTGCATAGAAATGGATGAGCAACAGTTAAGGGGGTGTAAAAAAAACAACAAAAAAAACAACACTTACTTGGATATTTTCTACAAAAGTAGGGGTTTCAATAAGTGGTACCATACACATGGGATTCATCAAATTAAGTTTTGGAGTTCAAACAAAGTCACTGGTTAACAGATGGGAATGGATAGTAAATAAATTCTTCGATGCTGGGTAAATGAAGTGAGATATTACAAAGACTTATTAGAGCTATTGTTCTTCCTTGCAGCAGTGGGAGAAAATTTAGATCCAACATAATGAATCTATAAATGAATGTGATAGGGATAATATCCTCAATTTGTACTAATTATTTGATTGTGGGTAAAGGAATTAATTAATCATAGCAGATTGTTAACAAGCAGCCTGAAATGTCCTGAGAGTGTGCATCCATGTAATCAGAAATCCCAGATTTGTTTTTACAAACAACATTTTGGTAGAGATCTTATGTGGACGAATACTTGCTTGGTAGATAAAACGGTACTGCATGTTGGCAGCCACTTCAGTGGCCATTTAGGCCGAACAAATAGGGAAAAACTGTAATTGAATATGTAATTTACAGATGAGTATTTGGGAAGTAAAAAGGGAATTTATTGATTTGGGAGACATTTTTCGAAGGTTTATTAAAGTGTTGCAATATGACATTTGGCAAGGAAAATTATTGGATGGGAAAATTAGATCTGTTTATAAAATGAGTTTGTTGACCCATTGAAGTTAATTCTTTGAATTGTTGTTTAATTAGCATTTTGAGTTCAAATTGGAAATAGTTTGGTAGAGCTTTGGTTAAAACCTTTGGTTGCAGTGTTTTGGAACAAATTGATAAACCGTAGGAGGTTGATAAGAATATAAACAAATATGGACCTAAAATAGAAAGATTGTTATGATGATATGAATAAATACTGAGATTAAAAGATTAAATCAAGTGATGTTGCAAATGAAACAGTAGAATTAAGATAATGGCATAACGACAATGTTATGAGTTGTGTCAATTACAATATCAGTGAACTCATATCACCACGAGTGACACACTGTTAGAAAAAAAAGGGAAAAGAAAAAGTGGAGAGGAATTATGGTAATAATACATTATGTTTAATTTGTTGGTTTGGAAAAATTGTTGTTGGGAATTAGGTATTCCCGTTTGTGATTGTAATCATATACAATGCTATTCTTAGTTTAGTAATAAAATACATACCTGATTGAATATTATTTGTGTGACGCATATAAATGAATATAACTTTTGTGTTAAGGAAAAACAACAAATTGTTGAATGTGAAACTGTCGGAAGATATACATGATTATGCTGATTTCATGGTAAGATGTACCCTATCTGATCCAGTGTGTGCGGAAAGCAGATTCAGATGTGACTGAGCATAAGGATAAGACGAGATCACATTTTGGAGGGATTGCTAACGGAATTGGGAAGAAGTTCGAGAAAGAAAATTTGTGGCAAAAAAAAATGAAGTTAATCGTGGCATACACCCTCTTTCTCAAAGAATGATGAAGACATTCTCCCGTGTAACTTGGAGATGAATGCTTACCTTCACCAAGGAAATTTATGTGACCATTTGCCTGGATCACACTGCAACATATGAAAGAAAGGCGATCACTTACTCTTGTTCGAAGGCTTCGAACATTCACCACATCAGAAGTTGCAGGACAACGACATTTTACCTGCAACCTCTGTGAAATGCGGGGACATATGTTATTACTTCACCAACGTCCGGGGAACCAGCATGGAGCTGCAAAAAACGGCTGTGCCCTTGTCACAACAGCTGTGCACGATTCTGCTGGTTGCTCCTGGTAAGGACCATGAATGACCTGAACACCATGGTCCCAACATCAGTGTGGATGCATCCGGCATCCCTGTTCCACATCTTGCTGGCCAATCAACGTCACACCAATACTTGCTGCCCACTCACAATGAGGGAGGAGGCAAGTCGACTACAACTGGGTGAAGGCCTTGTTCAGGAATTACTATGGTTTACAGCAAAAAGTGGCAAGAATGCTACAAGGAGAGCAGGGTCAGTCTATGACTCCGAAATGTTACCACAACAGCGAAATCCTACACGAAGTAGTGCAGGAGCTATGAAGACATTAGGAGAAAATGTTTCATACCAGGATTCAAACACAAGTGATCAGCCCTTCCTTTCAAACAAAGTCAACATTTGTGTGGAGGCAAACGTTTTTTGCCAGATGGTGCAGATGCTTTATAAAACTTGAAAATGAAGTGAAATTGTTGTATCTTGGTGATGGTGAAGTGTTGTTTTGAAAATATATTTGTGATGCAAATGCAATAGATTGAACGATATGGAAGGAGTAAATGACCAACGAAATGTTTTGTGATTCTTGCAGGATGACGGTGTATGCCCAAGGGAATTTGATTACCAAAGTGATTGATTATTTACTTATACTTGTAATGATGTTTACTTGTAGTGATTGATTATTTACTTATACTTGTTATGATGTTTACTTGTAGTGATTGATTGTTTACTTATATTGATGTTTAGATTAATGGTTAATATAAACAAAAAACAAAAAGATGAGGGAATTGTGGAAGTGTAACTCAGTGTAACTTATTAATTGGCACTGGTAACTTATTAATTAACCTGGTAACAAAGCAGATACATTTTACATGCAAACTCTGTGAAAGACGAGTTTGTAAATGAGTCAGGAATGCGCCCGAACATGATAATCTCTTGTCCACCTGGTCACAGCCCCTGGCTGAAGCACCCCCCTATCGTTTGGTAAACGGAACTCACAACAGGAGGGGAGCGAGCTGATACCAGGACTTGGTACATGCATGACCTCGGGGCATTAGCGGAGAGGGGATTAAGTCCAGTTTGTCCATATAAACGAGAGCAAACGTGGAGTCGACAGAAGCTGCTACCAGAAGCTCTGACCAACGGGAGTGGCAGAGGAACATCAGCCGAACGAGAAGGACCATGCGAAAAGAGTTAACCTGATCCATTATATTATGCGGTATTATTTGGTAAATGGAATGAAGTGAATAACCAGTTAATAAACCAGACCTTTTGTAAACCTGTGTCCGGTCATTGGAGTCCTGTGAGTCTCTCAGCTACAAATTCTCCAACAATGCCTACGAGTCTGGCAAGGGATTTAAAAAGATCTCCAAACAATTTGAAATCAATCATTCGACTGTCCGGAAGATCATCTACAAGTGGAGAAGATTCCAAACAACTGCCAATTTGTTCAGGCCACACCACCCCAGCAACTTCAGCCCGAGAGCAGACCGCAAGATGCTGAAAGAAGTCTCGAAGAACCCCCAGAATGTCATCACGGGACCTACAGGTCGCTCTTGCCACTGTTGATGTCAATGTGCACGGGTCTACCATTAGAAAGAGGCTGCACAAATTTAATCTACATGGGAGGTGTGCCAGGAGGAAACCTTTGCTGTCCAGAAAGAACATCAGGGCAAGACTAAAGTTTGCCAATGAACACCTCGGCAAAGACCAGCACTTCTGGAACAATGTGCTCTGGACAGATGAGTCAAAGGTAGAGCTATTTGGCCACAGTACCAGAAGACATGTTTGGCAAAAACCAAAGACAGCATTTGGCCACAAGAACCTGATACCAACTGTAAAGCATGGTGGTGGAAATATTATGGTTTGGAGCAGCTTTGCTGCATCAGGGCCTGGGCAGCTCACCATCATAGAATCCACTATGAATTCTTCATTGAACCAGAGGGTGCTTGAGGATAATGTGAGGCCATCTGTCGGAAAGTTGAAGCTCAACCGAAGGTGGACCTTGCAACATGACAATGACCCTAAACATACCAGTAAATCCACCAAGGAATGGCTGAAAATAAAGAAATGGAGGGTTCTGGAATGGCTAAGTCAAAGCCCGGATCTAAATCCCATCGAGATGTTGTGGGGGGATTTGAAACGAGCTGTGCATGCAAGAAACCCCTCAAACATCGCGCAGCTGAAAGAATTCTGCATGGAGGAGTGGGCAAAAATTTCTCCCAGTCGATGTCAGAGACTGGTAGACAGTTATAAGAAACACCTACTTGAGGTTGTTTCTGCCAAAGGGGGCAATACCACCTATAAGAGCCAAGGGTACTTACTTTTTCCACATGCGAAATTTGCATTTATGTTTATTTAAATTATACAATGGACTACAAAATGTAAATGTTTCATGATATTTGTTATATTATATCACCTTTATCTGTCAATATTGTTGAAATGAAGATCAAATAGCTGTATGTTGAAATATGTTGGAAAAGTCAAAATTTACATGGGGTGTACTTACTTTTTCACGTGACTGTACATCTCGGCCCAATTTCGTCCAAATCCATCCACAACTTCTGAGATATTTTGTTCACAGACAAACGGATAAACGGACAAACAAACAGACAGGGGTGAAAACATAACCTCCATCCACCTTTGGTGATGGAGGTAATGACGTCACCACAGCGGTCGCGTTTTTTTTCGTCACTTCAGATAACTCCGCCTATTTTCACGGTTCTGTTGTGCAATGGAAAAACAACACAGGGATTACCGTACCGAACCGAACCGTACTGTACATTGCCGTACCGTACCGTTCCGTGCAATGGAAAAGCACCAAAAATCAACAATTCAACAAAACAAGGTACGATTTAACATGGAACATTGGATGAAAAACCAAACAGGAAAACATGGCCAACAAGAATGGCACTCGGTAGAGAGCATACTTCCGTCAGGCTGAACAGTTTAGGTTTTGTATCCCACTGATAGGTCAGATCTCGATTCGGACCTGAACCAAAATCTAATCGGCTTGTTCTTGGCACTTACCCAACTCATCCACCAAGTTTTGTCAAAAGTCGTCCACAAGTTTTTGAAATATCTTGCTATATATCGTTTTTGACTCAATCACTCAATGAAGTCACTTTAAAAAAATTTAAATCCTCGCTTTTGAGATATCGTTTTTACACAGACAGACAAACAGACAGACGGGGGTGAAAACAACCTCCATCGACCTTCGGTGGCGCAGGTAAAAATATAACAGACAGGACGGATCCGGTCTGGAAAATTTAGTTTTGATGAAATCGAAGGATCAGCTGCCGAATGAACTTACGCATGAGCTGAACCGGAACCAGAAGTCCCAAAACGTTATTTTCTTCTCTCCAAAAGTTCTTCCTAACTTGTAGCTATGTAAAAAAACGGCTGGGCCAATCTCCACCAAATATTGCATACGTGCCAGTTGTACCCAGGTCATGGTTATGAAATAACCGCCTCCCTCATCCCACTGCAATTCTGGGGGGACTTGCAATTTTCTCCTGGACACCTGGAATAGTGCGAGTGGTTTACTGACCCCTGCCGAAGAGCACAGCACAATTGCTGGAAATTATTCCAAATGATTGTATTGAGGGCTGGAAATGATTCCAATTCAGAATTTTAGCTCTTTCACGAGCCACGATTCAGTATACAAAAAAAAGGGAAAAAAAAGAAAGAAAAAAAGAAATCCTCTCCCTCTCGGAGGGAGCAGGCATTGCAAGTCTATCAAAATAGGCCAATGTGACAATAAAAATGTTTATTTTCAAAGTGGCTTCAGACTTTTACACAGTACTCATTGTATATACACAGAAATACACCCACATACCTGCCGCACGTAACACATATGTAAGATGTAGCTATCATAAATAACACACATTTGGGAATTTTTATTTGGGAATAAGTAGCGAAACACACACTAATCTCACACTAAGACTAGAGAGAAAAACTGAAAACTTCTGACTACCTCAATGGCACCGGTGAAAAAAATAACAATATGGTCCTCGTTGACTACCTTTGCTCGGCTTAACAGGTACATGCCCCTCGAGCGTGTTGACAATACCCTAATTGATATTTATAGTTTACTGGTGTGAGCTGAATTTGTTCAAAAATCGTTTTATTTTTACCAGTCGGCTTACGGCCGCCGTGCCAATCGGAGGCAAATTTTACCCTGCGCTTCTCCCATCTGTTTCAATCAACACGTTAAGTTGACAAACGCGAAGGCAACATCGTCGCAAATGTCCGAACGGACCACTCAGTTCAGGTTCGTACAATCCCTGGGGGGCACAGAGGGTCTTTCGGCTCATTGAAACGGTTTTCCTCGGTTTGAATAAGGTGTTAATTATATATGTTGGATCCTTAGGCGTCGATCAGTGGGGGGTCAGGCGGGGAGGGTGGGGACATGTGCCCCCACCCTTTGGAGGAGTGGGAGAGGGGACAGTATTGGGGGCGGGGGGAAGAGGACAGCATATTGATTGGCCCCCACCACTTTTTTTGGTCGAAAAACAAATATTGTACACATTCACAAAGGATTGCGAAGCATTTTTCCTTGCAATTTATTTGATATATTTTATGAAAAGTTTGAATGAGCTGTTAATATTATGGATTTCATGGTTTTTGGGAACATTATTTACATCAATGTTGTGCATCCTGAAAATAATTAATTACATTCAGCCTTACTCCCTCCCTCCGTATTGCGCATCGCTAAGCACAGCATGTGTGGACTGGCGTTGGCAACACTTGAAGGCTGGTATAGTTAGTTGCATCATCATCATCATCATCATCAGAATCAGCATCAGAATCAGAATCATCAGAATCAGAATCATAATCATCATAATCATCATCATACTAATAATCATCATACTAATCATCATCATACTAATCATCATCATACTAATCATCATTATACTCATCATCATCATACTCATCATCATACTCATCCTCATCATCATATGCATCCTCATCATCATCATCATCATGCTCATCATCATCATCATACTCATCATCATCATCATACTCCTCATCATACTCATCATCATCATACTCATCATCATACTCATCCTCATCATCCTCATCATATGCGTCATCATCAGCAGCATACTCATCATCATACTCATCATCATCATAATAATCATACTCATCATCATCATCATACTCGTCATCATTCTCATAATCATAGTACTCATCATTATCATCATACTCATCATCATACTCATAATCATAGTACTCATCATTATCATCATACTCATCATCATACTCATTATCATCATCATACTCATCATACTCATCATCATGATCATACTCATAATATGCGTCATCATCAGCATACTCATCATCATACTCATCATCATCATCATCATCATAATAATAATAATAATCATACTCATCATCATCATCATACGCATCATATGCATAATACCTAGCATCATCATCATAATCATCATTATCATACTCATCATCATCATCATCATCATCATCATACTCATCCTCATCATAATCATATGCATCATCATACTCATCATCATACTCATCATCATCATCATCATCATACTCATCCTCATCATCATCATACTCATCATCATAATCATACTCATCATCATACTCATCATCATCATCATACTCATCCTCATCATAATCATACTCATCATCATACTCATCATCACCATCATACTCAACATCACCATCATCATCAATCATCATCATCGTGATCCTCATCCTCATCATCATAATCATCACCATCCTCATCATCATACTCATCATCATCATCATCATCATTACCATCATACTCATCATCATCATCATCATCATCATACTAAATATGCAATTTGGTGTCTGTTTTTGGTGGATACATTTGGTTGTTAGTTATCCAATCTAAACCAAATTTGCTAGGGGGCCAAAGGTTCATAAGACAAATTTGCTAGGGGGACAAAGGTTCAAAGTCATAAGACAAAGGTTATAACCTCGAGGCTGTCCTATCAGCCCATTAATGAACATTGAAACGAGAGAATATAATAAAACCTTCATTACCAAACGACCTCTGAATAAGAAATGCAACCATTAACAAGCGATTGCAATGCTTCACCTCATTTGGACTCCTCATTCATTTAGACATAAAACGATTAACTATCCAGAAATAAAATAAAATACACCCCTCATCTTGAAATAAAATGTACACACCTTACCCAGTCACATGCAATTCCTGGACTCTATGTCTTTTGCTCACCTGAGAAGGTGAAGAAGGTTCTGCTGCTCTTGTACATCCTCCCTCTGCCCTTTTCACCCTGTAATTTACCATAGGCATAGGTCAATAGGTCATCTTCCATATGCTTGGAAATTCACAAACATCACTGCATTACATATAAAAAGGTGAAAAACTGATCCGGTTAACTCCAAACATATCAGCTTACTTCCAATCATCAGCAAAGTCATGGAATCCATCATCACAGTTGATATGAAATCCTTCCTTTTCTCCAACAACCTCATCTCAGATCACCAATTCAGATTCACGTTTTCCGGGGATTTGATGCAAGAGAACGATTTGAACCAAGCGAACATTTTTCAGACTTATGAACCAAAATATTCTTCCAAAGGATTTAACCAGGAGAACGTTTTTCAGAATTATGAACCAAAATATTCTTCCAAAGGATTTAACCAGGAGAACATTTTTCAGACTTATGAACCAAAATACTCTTTCAAAGGATTTAACCAGGAGAACGTTTTTCAGAATTATGAACCAAAATATTCTTCAAAGGATTTAACCAGGAGAACATTTTTCAGGATTATGAACCAAAATATTCTTTAAAGGATTTAACCAGTGGAACGTTTTTCAGAATTATGAACCAAAATACGCTTTAAAGGATTTAACCAGGAGAACATTTTTCAGGATTATGAACCAAAATACTCTTTTAAGGATTGAACCAGGAGAACGTTTTTCAGGATTATGAACCAAAATACTCTTTAAAGGATTTAACCAGGAGAACGTTTTTCAGGATTATGAACCAAAATACTCTTTAAAGGATTTAACCAGGAGAACGTTTTTCAGAATTATGAACCAAAATACTCTTTAAAGGATTTAACCAGGGGAACGTTTTTCAGGATTATGAACCAAAATATTCTTTAAAGGATTTAACCAGTGGAACGTTTTTCAGAATTATGAACCAAAATACGCTTTAAAGGATTTAACCAGGAGAACATTTTTCAGGATTATGAACCAAAATACTCTTTTAAGGATTTAACCAGGAGAACGTTTTTCAGGATTATGAACCAAAATACTCTTTTAAGGATTTAACCAGGAGAACGTTTTTCAGGATTATGAACCAAAATACTCTTTTAAGGATTTAACCAGGAGAACATTTTTCAGGATTATGAACCAAAATACTCTTTTAAGGATTTAACCAGGGGAACGTTTTTCAGGATTATGAACCAAAATACTCTTTTAAGGATTTAACCAGGAGAACGTTTTTCAGGATTATGAACCAAAATACTCTTTTAAGGATTTAACCAGGAGAACGTTTTTCAGAATTATGAACCAAAATACTCTTTTAAGGATTTAACCAGGAGAACGTTTTTCAGGATTATGAACCAAAATACTCTTTGAAGGATTTAACCAGGGGAACGTTTTTCAGGATTATAAACCAAAATACTCTTTAAAGGATTTAACCAGGAGAACATTTTTCAGCATTATAAACCAAAATACTCTTTTAAGGATTTAACCAGGGGAACGTTTTTCAGGATTATGAACCAAAATACTCTTTGAAGGATTGAACCAGGAGAACGTTTTTCAGGATTATGAACCAAAATACTCTTTAAAGGATTTAACCAGGAGAACGTTTTTCAGGATTATGAACCAAAATACTCTTTAAAGGATTTAACCAGGAGAACGTTTTTCAGAATTATGAACCAAAATACTCTTTAAAGGATTTAACCAGGGGAACGTTTTTCAGGATTATGAACCAAAATACTCTTTTAAGGATTTAACCAGGGGAACGTTTTTCAGGATTATAAACCAAAATACTCTTTGAAGGATTTAACCAGGGGAACGTTTTTCAGGATTATGAACCAAAATACTCTTTAAAGGATTTAACCAGGGGAACGTTTTTCAGAATTATGAACCAAAATACTCTTTAAAGGATTTAACCAGGGGAACGTTTTTCAGGATTATAAACCAAAATACTCTTTGAAGGATTTAACCAGGGGAACGTTTTTCAGGATTATGAACCAAAATACTCTTTAAAGGATTTAACCAGGGGAACGTTTTTCAGAATTATGAACCAAAATACTCTTTAAAGGATTTAACCAGGGGAACGTTTTTCAGAATTATGAACCAAAATACTCTTTAAAGGATTTAACCAGGAGAACGTTTTTCAGAATTATGAACCAAAATACTCTTTAAAGGATTTAACCAGGGGAACGTTTTTCAGGATTATGAACCAAAATACTCTTTAAAGGATTTAACCAGGGGAACGTTTTTCAGGATTATGAACCAAAATACTCTTTAAAGGATTTAACCAGGAGAACGTTTTTCAGGATTATAAACCAAAATAATCTTTGAAGGATTTAACCAGGGGAACGTTTTTCAGGATTATGAACCAAAATACTCTTTTAAGGATTTAACCAGGAGAACGTTTTTCAGGATTATGAACCAAAATACTCTTTTAAGGATTTAACCAGGAGAACGTTTTTCAGGATTATGAACCAAAATACTCTTTGAAGGATTTAACCAGGGGAACGTTTTTCAGGATTATGAACCAAAATACTCTTTGAAGGATTTAACCAGGGGAACGTTTTTCAGGATTATGAACCAAAATACTCTTTGAAGGATTTAACCAGGAGAACGTTTTTCAGGATTATGAACCAAAATACTCTTTGAAGGATTTAACCAGGGGAACGTTTTTCAGGATTATGAACCAAAATACTCTTTTAAGGATTTAACCAGGAGAACGTTTTTCAGAATTATGAACCAAAATACTCTTTTAAGGATTTAACCAGGAGAACGTTTTTCAGGATTATGAACCAAAATACTCTTTGAAGGATTTAACCAGGGGAACGTTTTTCAGGATTATGAACCAAAATACTCTTTGAAGGATTTAACCAGGGGAACGTTTTTCAGGATTATGAACCAAAATACTCTTTAAAGGATTTAACCAGGAGAACGTTTTTCAGGATTATGAACCAAAATACTCTTTGAAGGATTTAACCAGGGGAACGTTTTTCAGGATTATGAACCAAAATACTCTTTGAAGGATTTAACCAGGGGAACGTTTTTCAGGATTATAAACCAAAATACGCTTTAAAGGATTTAACCAGGAGAACGTTTTTCAGAATTATGAACCAAAATACTCTTTAAAGGATTTAACCAGGGGAACGTTTTTCAGGATTATGAACCAAAATACTCTTTAAAGGATTTAAGCAGGAGAACGTGTTTCAGGATTATAAACCAAAATACTCTTTGAAGGATTTAACCAGGGGAACGTTTTTCAGGATTATGAACCAAAATACTCTTTTAAGGATTTAACCAGGGGAACGTTTTTCAGAATTATGAACCAAAATACTCTTTTAAGGATTTAACCAGGAGAACGTTTTTCAGGATTATGAACCAAAATACTCTTTGAAGGATTTAACCAGGGGAACGTTTTTCAGGATTATGAACCAAAATACTCTTTGAAGGATTTAACCAGGGGAACGTTTTTCAGGATTATGAACCAAAATACTCTTTAAAGGATTTAACCAGGGGAACGTTTTTCAGGATTATGAACCAAAATACTCTTTAAAGGATTTAACCAGGAGAACGTTTTTCAGAATTATGAACCAAAATACTCTTTAAAGGATTTAACCAGGGGAACGTTTTTCAGGATTATGAACCAAAATACTCTTTAAAGGATTTAACCAGGGTAACGTTTTTCAGGATTATAAACCAAAATACTCTTTGAAGGATTTAACCAGGGGAACGTTTTTCAGGATTATGAACCAAAATACTCTTTTAAGGATTTAACCAGGGGAACGTTTTTCAGAATTATGAACCAAAATACTCTTTGAAGGATTTAACCAGGAGAACGTTTTTCAGGATTATGAACCAAAATACTCTTTGAAGGATTTAACCAGGGGAACGTTTTTCAGGATTATGAACCAAAATACTCTTTGAAGGATTTAACTAGGGGAACGTTTTTCAGGATTATGAACCAAAATACTCTTTAAAGGATTTAACCAGGGGAACGTTTTTCAGGATTATGAACCAAAATACTCTTTGAAGGATTTAACCAGGGGAACGTTTTTCAGGATTATAAACCAAAATACGCTTTAAAGGATTTAACCAGGAGAACGTTTTTCAGGATTATGAACCAAAATACTCTTTTAAGGATTTAACCAGGAGAACGTTTTTCAGAATTATGAACCAAAATACTCTTTGAAGGATTTAACCAGGGGAACGTTTTTCAGGATTATGAACCAAAATACTCTTTGAAGGATTTACCCAGGAGAACGTTTTTCAGGATTATGAACCAAAATACTCTTTGAAGGATTTAACCAGGGGAACGTTTTTCAGGATTATGAACCAAAATACTCTTTGAAGGATTTAACCAGGGGAACGTTTTTCAGGATTATGAACCAAAATACTCTTTGAAGGATTTAACCAGGGGAACGTTTTTCAGGATTATGAACCAAAATACTCTTTTTGAAGATTTAACCAGGAGAACATTTTTCAGAATTATGAACCAAAATATGCTTTAAAGGATTTAACCAGGAGAAGGTTTTTCAGGATTATGACCCAAAATACTCTTTAAAGGATTTAACCAGGAGAACAGTTTTCAGAATTATGCACCAAAATACTCTTTAAAGGATTTAACCAGGAGAACAGTTTTCAGAATTATGCACCAAAATACTCTTTTAAAGGATTTAACCAGGAGAACATTTTTCAGGATTATGAACCAAAATACTCTTTTTGAAGATTTAACCAGGAGAACAGTTTTCCGAATTATGCACCAAAATACTCTTTTAAAGGATTTAACCAGGAGAACATTTTTCAGGATTATGAACCAAAATACGCTTTTTGAAGATTTAACCAGGAGAACATTTTTCAGAATTATGAACCAAAATACGCTTTTAAGGATTTAACCAGGAGAACATTTTTCAGGATTATGAACCAAAATACTCTTTAAAGGATTTAACCAGGAGAACAGTTTTCAGAATTATGAACCAAAATACTCTTTAAAGGATTGAACCAGGAGAACGTTTTTCAGGATTATGAACCAAAATACTCTTTTAAAGGGTTTAACCAGGAGAACGTTTTTCAGGATTATGAACCAAAATACTTCTTTAAAAGATTTAACCAGAAGAACATTTTTCAGGATTATGACCCAAAATATTATTTTTGAGGATTATCCAGAAGAACGTTTTTCTGGGATTATGAACCAAAATGCTCTTTTGAAGATTTAACCAGGAGAACGTTTTTCAGGATTATTAACCAAAATACTCTTTTTGAAGATTTCACCAGGAGAACGTTTTTCAGGATTATGAACCAAAATACTCTTTAAAGGATTTAACCAGGAGAACAGTTTTCAGAATTATGAATCAAAATACTCTTTTTGAAGATTTCACCAGGAGAACGTTTTTCAGGATTATGAACCAAAATACTCTTTAAAGGATTTAACCAGGAGAACGTTTTTCAGGATTATGAACCAAAATACTCTTTTTGAAGATTTAACCAGGAGAACATTTTTCAGAATTATGAACCAAAATACTCTTTTTGAAGATATAACTGGGAGAACATTTTAAAGAATTATGAACCAAAATACTCTTTTAAGGATTGAACCAGGAGAACGTTTTTCAGGATTATGAACCAAAATACTCTTTTAAAGGGTTTAACCAGGAGAACGTTTTTCAGGATTATGAACCAAAATACTTCTTTAAAAGATTTAACCAGAAGAACATTTTTCAGGATTATGACCCAAAATATTCTTTTTGAGGATTATCCAGAAGAACGTTTTTCTGGGATTATGAACCAAAATACTCTTTTGAAGATTTAACCAGGAGAACGTTTTTCAGGATTATTAACCAAAATACTCTTTTTGAAGATTTCACCAGGAGAACGTTTTTCAGGATTATGAACCAAAATACTCTTTAAAGGATTTAACCAGGAGAACAGTTTTCAGAATTATGAATCAAAATACTCTTTTTGAAGATTTCACCAGGAGAACGTTTTTCAGGATTATGAACCAAAATACTCTTTAAAGGATTTAACCAGGAGAACGTTTTTCAGGATTATGAACCAAAATACTCTTTTTGAAGATTTAACCAGGAGAACATTTTTCAGAATTATGAACCAAAATACTCTTTTTGAAGATATAACTGGGAGAACATTTTAAAGAATTATGAACCAAAATACTCTTTTAAGGATTGAACCAGGAGAACGTTTTTCAGGATTATGAACCAAAATACTCTTTTAAAGGGTTTAACCAGGAGAACGTTTTTCAGGATTATGAACCAAAATACTTCTTTAAAAGATTTAACCAGAAGAACATTTTTCAGGATTATGACCCAAAATATTCTTTTTGAGGATTATCCAGAAGAACGTTTTTCTGGGATTATGAACCAAAATACTCTTTTGAAGATTTAACCAGGAGAACGTTTTTCAGGATTATTAACCAAAATACTCTTTTGGAGGATCATCCAGAAGAACGTTTTTCTGGGATTATGAACCAAAATACTCTTTTTGAGGATTTAACCAGGAGAATGTTTTTCAAGGATTTGAACAAGGCGAATATTTACGGTTTTATGGAACAAGGGATCATTTGTCTGGGATTTCAACCAATATAAAGGTTTTCGGTAAGTTGAACCAGGAGAACGATTTTTGGGGTTATGAATCAAGTTGATATGAGTCGGGGATTTGCACCAAGATAACGTTTTTAGGGGGTGTGAACTAGAAAAACGTTTTTGGAGAATATGAAGCACTATAACATTTTTGGGGGGGGGGGGGGGGGATTTGGAATCCGAGAATGCTTTTTGGAGATTTGAACTACAAGAACGTTTTTCGTGAATTTGAACCCGCAGGGTGAACATAAGTAAAGGAAGATGTGGGACGAGGTGTGGAATGAAAGACCTTGCCACGCTCTCCTCCAAACTGTTGACATGTCCCATTGTCCCATGTTCCACTGATTCCGAACATGTTCAAAACACGCATGTCATACCAAAGACTTTAAAAATGGTGCGTGCTGCTTCCTTGCTTGGAACATTCCCAGCATTTAAACGGATACATCACAGACAAACACTGCTGGGAAAGCAATGGCTTGGTGCACCAAAAGCAATGGTGCATCAAATCAAATCAAAACCATAATTACATAAATTTGAGGGTAAAATATCAATTCAGCAACACAGACAAGGGTATGACGTCAGAGACGCAAATATAACGACAAAATATAATTTTGTGTAAGAAGATGCAAGGCTGTCCACTATAGGGCAAGAAGGCCCTAAAATGGATATAAATCGCTCGCTCTGTCTTCGGGGAAATCAAACGCCTGGACACATGCGTGCGCTCATTTGGGTTCCGGTCCATGACGGTGCGTGATTGGAACACAAGTGCCCCGCCCCCTAATGCTGCGCAGTGACGCGTACCCCGCCCTCTAACGCCCCCGCCCCCTGACGCCCCCGCCCCCTGACGCCCCCGCCCCCTGACGCCCCCGCCCCCTGACGGCCCCGCCCCCTAACGGCCCCGCCCCCTGACGGCCCCGCCCCCTAACGGCCCCGCCCCCTAACGGCCCCGCCCCCTAACGGCCTGCACTGCACCACTGAACTCCCCGCGCCAACTGAAAGTCTATATATAACTCTGCAGAAGACATTGTTGGAGTCTGATGTAGATTGGGACAAGCTATAGAGAAAGGCTTGGCTCATGAGGCGGTAAGAGACGGAGGATACAATGTACTGAGAGTGAGAGCTACCACTCGAACTCGATCATTAAGCATCAAGTTTGAAGAAGAGCTTGTTGACAGCCTTGGAGACAACCCAAAAGGCTTCTGGAGGTACGTTAATATTGCAAAGCAAAGAGGAGAGAGGGAGTTGGAAAAACTTGTGAAGGATGTTTCACTTACCACGACAAATTAAGAGAAAACAGGGACTCTTAAAAACCACTTCAGGAGTGTGTTCACCCATGAAGATCTCCACAACCTGTCTATATTGACACACATACATGATGGATCAAACCTGAACAATATTGTTGCGGTTCTGAGAAAGTGTACATATATGATTAATAAAGGTTAAAGGTTTTGCCCCCATAGTTAGTCCACATGCAACACGTAGGCCACCTTAGAACATTAGTTATGTCATAGTATATGTGAGATAAGGACATTTCCAATAGTGATACCTGCGTTGTGTAAAGAAATAAATAAGAGTAGGCCCCGTTCATTTTGCAGCCCACCCTCCAATCGACCTCGTTGGCCACCATTCAGTCTGCGCCCCATTCCCCATTGCGCACCATCCAATCGGCGCCCTATTGCCCCTCGCATTGGGATGCTCAAACCTCAAACCAGCCAAATGCCACGAGGTAGGCCTGGAAAAGGGGGCGGAGCGCGAGGTCGGGGGGTGTGGCCACGTCAAGCAGCACGTCAAGTGCGGAGCCGGTAAGAGACAACAACCAACCAGAGCTCGATGGGCATGGCTTAAGGGGCGTGGTAAGTGCGTGGCCGGCAAATTCCAGAGGGTTCGCTGGGCGGCGCTATATAAACGCGCACGCAAAGCCCTTCCAGAGGACTTGAGAGTATATGCGCTTTACCAAGAGGACTGTCACGTTTGGCATTGGTGAAAGGACTCGCTGGGGGGACTTTGATTGTGCAAGGGCTCGAGGACTTCATGTGGGAAAGCGCCATTGTTGAGGACTGGTTGGGAGAGGCGCTGTTATACTGACTGATTGCAAGGACTCGTTGAGGATTTGGCTTTGGGCTTGCTGGGAGCGCATATAAAGTGCCGGTATTTCTATTACGCACGCGGCCGAGACCGCCAGTATAACCGCCCAGCCGGTTCGTTTATTACGTACGCGGCTAAGCCGTGAAATAACCGCCCAGCCTAGCTCACCTTTCCCCGATAATTGTCCGATCCGCGCCAACGACACGCGGGGAGCGCCTGCCGTCCATCCTACCATCTTCTTTGCGGTACGAGTCGGGGACCCGGAGAACGAGCTGTGGACATCATCCCTGGACCTTCAACCCCAACCTTCTACATCCCTGTGTGAGTGTGTGTGTGTGCGGGCCCGTTTGTCCAGGGGATAAGTTAAGACTGGTTTTAAGGCTTCACTGTGTGCACTTCTCCTTCTTCCTGTGTAAATAATTAATAAACCAATCTGTTCTTCCTTTCTTCTTAATTCGACCGTATCAGTCTTTTCTTCCATTGGGTAAGCGTGACACGATTACAACCGCTCAGATCGGGTTTAGTACCTGTTAACGGCCCGAATCGCGGCTCGCTATCACTCGGCGTTTCCATTAAAACCGTGGTTCGGGCGGGGTTATTTCCTTGCTTCCTGGGAGGCACTGGTAATTAGGTAATTGGAATAATTCGGCCTACCACCCTATTCAGCGCTGACCGGAAGGAACGTCATAGCCCCGGATCGCGTCGGCTAGATAAAAGACAAGGGGATTAATCCCCCCTTGGTAAGGGGAAGGCCGGCGTTTGAGATCCGCAACAATATCATAGCAGCAGACAGCTTTGAAAGGAGGTTCAGAAGACTGAAGAGTAGTAGGTCAGCTGGTCCAGATAATATCCATCTACGACTACTGAAAGAAACTGAAAGCTCCATCGCACTTCCACTAACACTAACTTTTAATAAATCACTTGAGAGAGGGATCTTACCAGAAGCATGGAAGAAAACAAACATAACATCAATCGACAAGAAAGGTAGCAAACAGAAGGCTAACTGCAGACCTATTAGCCTTACATCAGTGGTAGGGAAAAACCTGGAAAGTTTTGTGTGGGATGCTGCAATGGAGTATATGGAAGTCAACAATCTGTTGACTACCTGCCAGCACGGTTTCACACTTGGCAAATCCTGTACTACCCAGCTACTCATCGTTTCAAATGAATGGACTAAACTGCTAGTCAAGCAGAAGCCTATCGATGACTACCTTGACTTTAGACGTGCATTCGAGTGTTCCACCTGAGAGGCTACTCGTGCAACTGACCGCCTATGGAATCCAAGGACAGATCTTAGCCTGGATTTGCACCTTTTTGAATGACAGGGTCCAACGCGTCAGTCAATGGAGCTGCATCTCCCTGGATTCCGGTACATAGCAGAATACCGCAAGGAAGTGTGCTCAGGCTGACATTGTTTGCAGTCTTCATTAATGACCTACCATCGAAAGTGCAGGCAAGGGTACAAATATTATTGCATGACACGAAAATCTATAGACCCTAAGTGATGCTGCAGACAAAGAAGCTCTCCAAGCAGACCTGGACAGAGTGGAAGCTTGGGCTGACAGATGGCAACTCCCTTTCAATGAGTCAAAATGTAAGACCCTCTATATAGGCAGGAGTAATTATAATGTCAGGTACACAATGTGAGGAACTAAATTCCAGAGTACGGCTACAGAAAAGGACTTAGGAGCAGTTGCGGGTGACTGGGTATGCGGGTGTCTTCTGATACTTCAGGGAGATGGGTGCCCCTGCCTTGCATAACCGCAGTTCACCTGTGGGCAAGGTGTAGTACCTGTCAGCCCCCCTTACCAGGGTAACGCTCCGCAGCCATGTGGTTTAAATGGCAGATGGCCCTGCACATCTGGTGGATGAGAGTCCAGTCGACTCCAACAGCACAGGCAGAAGAGGGTGAATTCCCCAACGTCCAACAGAGCGACGGAGAGGAGTGGCGACCCCCCGTCTATACCACACACTTACCCGTGTGTACCTGCCATAGAAAGGCAATGCCATCATTGCCCGAGGAGACTCGACATCATCATAGGAGCAGTTATGGACAACAATGCTGAATTTTCACCATCATATCTCACTTGTTGTCAGCAGGGCATACCAAATCCTCGGAATTGTTAAAAGGACCTTCGTCCACTTGAACATCAGGACCCTCCCTCTGCTGTTTGAGACTCTTGCTCATCCCCACCTGCAGTATGGTAATTATACCTGTGGCATCAGAGGTCCAAACTAGTTGCTGACAAGGATTATACCTGTGTCATCAGAGGTTCAAACTAGATGCTGACAAGGTTGAAAGGGTGCAGAGAAGACCACCAAACGCATCACCGGTAATTGCCATCTCAGCTACCAACAGAGGCTTGATGAACTGAACATGTATTCCCTGCTATACCGCAGAAGAAAAGGGAACATGATCCTGGTGTATCAGATCTTACACGGAACAGTTAAATTGGACCCAGACGACTTCTTTACCCAATAGCACAACATAAACTCCATAGGACATTCCTTGAAGATCTTCAAAGAAAGGAGGCACCGAGAAGTCAGGTCCAGTTATTTGCACATCGGATAGTGGATGATTGGAATAATCTTCCACAAAATACTGTGGAAGCCTCCTCTATCCAGACTTTCAAAACCAGCCTTGACAAGCATTGGGCGGGGGAAAGATTCAAACTACCATGAACCTTCATGCATGTTTTCATAATTGTAGTAAAGTTTGTAGGACGTGTCCGGGAGCTACAGGACTCTCCTTTATCCCATATGTTATGATGATAATGATGATGATGAAGAAAGATGAAAAAATGGGGAGTCAGAAGGAGCCGCCTGCCAAGCTTATCGATGGACCCTAGCATTTTGCATTTTCAGGATTGGGGTTGCATGGTCGGGGATCTTGAAGAATGAGGTTGAAAAGCAGAAGTAACAATAAAAGTATGAAATGCACGTTTCAATAATACTAGCAGAACTCACAGAACAGGGTTCTGTGGAAAATTCTCCCTTTTTAGGGCGGTGTATAGGCAACGAAATGGTGCCTTGCATGGTTGTATTATCGTTTTGAATCCGACTATGGCGGCCATTTTTGCTAATATAACGAAGCACCTCTCTTAATCGCTTGCACCACTAGCCGAGCGGCTAGGAGACCGTTTTGCAAAGTGATTGATAAAGAAAGCGATAGCACGCTAGCTGCTCGCTGGCGTGTGTTCCATTACCAATCAGCTTGCTATCGCTTGCCAAGGCAACCTTCCTTTTTAACCAATTGGAATGGAGGGTTTGCTTGAGTGCTTAAACCACTTGGCCAGCGGCAGCGCTCCACAAAAAACTTGGTAATGGGATGGAACACACCCCCGCTGTCCGTCAATCACGTTTAGTGAGAGGAGCAATGAGTGACGTCACGACTGTTCACGCTCTGGAAGGGCTGTATAAAAAAACTGTTGGGTGTGAATGGCTGGAGAACGTGAAAATCGGGTACACGATTCATTTTGGAACATTCGAGAATTCAAATTTGGAAACTTTGGAATAACGTTCTATTTTCGCTTTCATGAAATTTATTTCTCCAAACAAAAGGCGACGAAATTAAAACAGGGATAGGAATAATCGGAGTGGTGTATAGCGTTAAATTGCCAATATTAGGGCTGATATGCTTTAATTTGTGTGCTCAAAGTTTATGTTTAAATGAATCGTAAACCGAATGTTTTGTACAAACATTAAATAATACAGTGTTTAAAGCTCGCATGCGGTGTAGTTTATGAAATTTTACTTTTAAAATTCCACCTCCGGTTCCACTCAACGTGGTCTTTTGAGCCGGGTTGATCCTCGTTAGTCGAGTAGGCCGTGCGGCTCTGGCGGCTAAAATTGCATTTAGCAACAACCCAAAGTCTCTCACAACCACCCGAAGTGTCACTCACACCCGTTGTCTCGCTGTTGTGCTCGCTTTGCCCGTTTGCCTGTCCCCGGGTCCGTCCCTGACCGGCCCGTTATGCTACCCGACGGCGAGGCGAGCGCGATGAGTGAAGTTTTCTGTCACAAGAGCGGTAAGGATCCTGCGTTACGGACGAGTTGTTTGTTTGAAACACAACGGACGTGTCATATGGTTGGTACAAACAAAGAGGCGGTGGTGGTGTAATGGTTGGAGCATCGTGTCTTCGTCTGGGGGCGTGGGGGTTCGAACCTCGCACTGTCCAAGTCATACCGGAGATTTTAAAAATAGTACGTGCGACGACGTGCCCATTCCTTGCTTGATATTAAGCATTTCAAAAGGGTAGAGCAGGACAAACAACCTTAACCATGAGTTAGCAACATTTGCGCAGGCTTGATGGACTTGATGTGCTTGATGGGTGTAATGGCTTACTCACTGCGTCGAAGTTTCTTGTAGGGAATGTAAGTTAACTCATTTTATTATTTAAATAACCCGGGGTTTGGGCTCCTGGGGGCTCCTGGGGTTTATCGCTCCCTACGTTTGTGTCACCTGTTTGTCAATGAACAGACAGACTTTGAGAATGGATCAGTGATTTACTGTCCTAATGTTCATGTTGCCTGCACGGTATGTAATTATCTGGTTTGATATGCAGTACATTACATCATAACACCACCTCCCTCCCCCTCTGAACACCTTGACGCCCTCGCGGGGGGGAGGAGCCACGGTGAAGCCCTCTTGGGGGGGGGGGGGGCGAGGGGAGGGAGCCACGGTAACGCGCGCGCGCGGGGGGAGCCACGGTGAAGCCCTCTTGGGGGGGGGGGGGGCGAGGGGAGGGAGCCACGGTAACGCGCGCGCGCGCGGGGGGAGCCACGGTGAAGCCCTCTTGGGGGGGGGGGGCGAGGGGAGGGAGCCACGGTGCCGCCCTTGCAGGGGGGAGGGTGCGCCCCGGTGACCCCTCTCCCCAGACAGTCGCAATAACAACCTCCCACCCCCCTCTCCCACTCAATAAGCACCAGAGTGGTGGTTACAGGTGATAGAGCTTGGACTATGAGATACCACGGGCATCGATCCATCTTGAGATTTGGAGGGAAGTGGGACGAGATTCTTGGCACATCTAGAGTGCTACTTCCTGTCATACTTTGCAGAGAGAGTTTTATTGACAACAAGCAAACGTATCTGTCCCAAGTGATGGGAAAATCTCGCCATGATGGTGGTGAAAATAAACACAGAAGATGACAGTCAGGCAGTTGTCCAGGTAAATAAAATCAATGTTGCAGCGCTCGACTTCACCTAAGGTGGCGGTATTCAAACCAACTACAACAGCAAGGAGGTATACCCCATTATTTTACCCGGCGGCCGAAGGAGCTGCTAACTCCGCTAAAACCTGGCCGGCGCAAACTTTTACCTCTGACAAATTTGGTCCAAATCCATCCAGAGGTGTAAGAGTGTGCAGGTAACGCACAGACAGCTTGACATTTATAGTTATAGATGTCAAAACATACCCATTGCATCCTGAGTGCAATTTTATAAGAATCGTATTTTCGATACATGTAAGATTGACTGTGATTCATCACAAATATGAATACACTCTGCAACATACAGAGTACATGAAAGAAAATAATCGCGACACGCTTTTATGAGTGACTTCACATGTAGTAAACTGTTCAGCCTGGTGGAGGTACGTGCTCTACTGAGTGCTGTTCTACTCTTCAAGTTGCTATCACTGAGGTGGTCAATGATGTCATTCATTCATTCATTCATTTCGGTTTATTGAAATAATTAAAACACTGGACAAGGCAGTTCCACCTTTAGAGGCCATTTTTTCCCCGCAAGCGGGGGTTGGCCTTTTTCGGGGACCGTGGTTGTTGTTGTTTTTCGGTCCCCTTTTTGAAGCAATGTTTTACGGCCGGATGCCCTTCCTGCCGCCAACCCTTTTTGTCGCCTTTTTACGACAAACAGGGAATTACCAGTGAACTGGTACTCAAGGCAGTTCGAAGACTGAAATTTGTCAAGTTTACAATAACAAAAGTATTTCATAAAACTTACAAATATATATTAAAATAATAGTAATCATATAAAATTACATTAATCAAAATGTCAAAATAAGTACAAGGAATAAACAAATATGCATAATCAAACAACAATAAAAAAAATAAAAAATTCTACCAACAAAATAACCTAGAACAAGTACAGATACATTCAAAGTACACTGCCCCCATGCCAAATAATTAAATAGCCCCCGGTGCCCGGCAATACCACCGTGCAGCTCATCGAGACTGTATTTGGAGGGAGAGGTGCACAATAATTGATTGATTAATTGCATAATTAAAATCAAGAAATGATTATCATAAAATATTTTCTTAATCAATTGGCTAATAGCATAACTAAACCACTACTGCTTCATCCAAAGATGTATATTTTAGAAATTTAATTGAATAAGGCATTAATAAAAAATAATTAATTGATTAATCAATAAATAATGAATCGATTAAGTGATTAATCAATAAATCAAAAATATCCTTGATAGCCACATCACTTGGTCACTGTCATGTCCAAATATTAGCTTCCCAGCTCAAAAGGTGCCTGAGATATATACCCAGATGAGAAATAAAATAAATAAATAATTAATAATGAAAATAAATAATAATCATAAAAAAATGAAATAATTAATCAATTCGCTAATAGAACACATAAACCACCACCATTTCATCAGAATCTGTAACTAAAAAAAAATAATTTTTTTTTAGTCATTAATCAAATAATTAAATAATTAATCGATTAATTGATTAATCAATAAATAAAAAATAGCCTTTGCAGCCAAATCACCTGGTCATTGGCATGTCCAAATATCAGCTTCCTAACTCAAAAGGTGCTTGAGATAATGGCCAGAAGAGAAAGGAAATGTATAAGTACTTAATTAATCGCTAATAATTAAATAACTCATCAATTAATTGATTAATCAAAAAACAAAAAAATACCGTTTTTGACAAAGGACTTGCTCACTACTGTGCCGAAATTTCAGCTTCCTCGCTCAAAGGATGACTGAGATATCGTCCGGACAACCAAGAAAACAAACAAGAAAGAAAGCAAGAAAACAACCAGTGTGAAAACTGAGTACTACCTTTCAGCGTGCGTCATTGCTGAGCCCCCTTCGGTGCCCGGCAATGACGTTATGCAGCACCTGGGGATGGCATCGGAAAGGTGCGGTGTACAAAAACAAATAAACAAACAAACAAACAACCAGAGTGAAAACTGAGTACTCCCTTTCAGCGTGCATCACTGCCGAGCCCCCTTCGGTGCCCGGCAATGACGTTATGGAGCGCCTGGAGATGGCATAGGAAAGGTGCGGTGTACAAAAACAAACAAACAAACAAACAACCATAGTGAAAACTGAGTACTCCCTTTCAGCGTGCGTCATTGCGGAGCCCCATTCGGTGCCCGGCAATGACGTTATGCAGCGCCTGGAGATGGCATAGGAAAGGTGTGGTGTACAAAAACAAACAAACAAACTAGAACGGGCACTCGGTAGAGCGCATACCTTCGCCGCAGCTACTGTTCTGTACTTGGCATGGGAGTGTAGGGAACAGAACAGTGAACAGTTTGGTGCTGATTTCATGCAAATCGGATAAGAATTGACCGAGTTATGACAAACAAGATCGGGCATTGAATTCTGAACATTTTGGCATTAGTTGCATGCCAATTGGATAAAAATTGACCGCGCTATGGTAAAAATAAGATTTTGACCTTTTCGTGACCTTGACCTTGACCTTTGACCCGATTGCTCCCAAAATCTAATCAAATGTGTCCCGTATAATAACCAATCATCCCACCAAATTTCATGCAATTCGGTTGAATACTTTTTGAGTTATGCGAATAACATACACACACACACACACACAGACATACAAATAAATACACAGCGATCAAAACATAACCTTCCGCTTTTGCGAAGGTAACAAACAAACAACCAGAGTGAAAACTGAGTACTCCCTTTCAGCGTGCGTCACTGCCGAGCCCCCTTCGGTGCCCGCAATGACGATTTGCATTGCCTGGAGATGGCATAGGAAAGGAGCGGTGTACAATAGCAGAAAACTTAAGAAGATCAACAAACATATGATGCATGTAATTGATTTTATGCATCCACAATTCTACATAACAGAATTAAGCATTTCAGTCAAAAAAGGAATTGTTTCATTCTTGTATCTTTGAGTCTTACACCGAGGTAGGTCTTCCACAGATGTATTGTATTGTTACTGACGTGGCTTGGATGTTATTTCCCGAGCGGTTTTATGGTATGACCACGTCTGCACACGTTACCCGATTGTGCCCGAATGTTGACTAATCGCGCTATGCTGGCTCAATAAGAAAGAGAAGACACCCGGCTGGGTTATAATGACACAATACGACACCAGGGTTTCGATTCTCAGGTATATTCGTACGGAAAAAGGTTAGATTACAGGGACGAGAGGGACATCATAGGAAGACAGGCACTTAGACACACTCTTATATTAACCCTAGACAGACCACAGATAAACGGGACAACGCTGACTCACACGGGATTTGATGGCAAGGAAAGCGGCAGTCGATGGCTCAGGTGCACCTGGCTCAGGGACAGAATCACGTACGGTGGTGTCCAGCAGATGCGGGGAGGTCGCTCAGCGCTCGTGGGTCGCGACTTTGGTGGAGATGCCGGGGAGGTCGCTCAGCGCTCGGGAGGGTGGCGTCTTGTCCTTCCAAGCTCGGGGCGCATCTCTAACGTCACGTCCGGCGCGGGGCCGCGTATATCCGGCGGGGAGTCACGCCCTCGCTCGTTAGCTCCGCCCCATATGGCATCGGCCCATGGCTTCTCATTGGGTGCGGGGGTTACCGGTTCCGCCCTTGACGAGGGGCCGACAGGGAGCCCCCTTCTGGGTAACCCCGTCGAGCACATGTTCAATGGCGGCCAACCGAGCCGGAGTGAGGACGCAAAGCCGCTGTTGTTGTGGTTGTTGTTGGAGCTTGAGATGATGGGAAGAGATGCGGGGAGGTATGGGAAGGTCCTAAACTCCTACTGGTGCCATATCATCACATTCTGGTGCAACGAAGAGTCATAATTAATGGAAACAAGTCCTTAACTGACATAGATTAAGAATAACTAGCAAGATGTCCTATAATTGTCTACGTGTGGTGCGGGGGACCTGGGCACGACATTTAATGGGGGAATGAAGGGGAAGATCGGCTCTAATGGGTGTTGTTTACAGACAATGGGACTAGGGAATGGGGTAAGGGGAGAGTTGGGGAGTATCGGAGAAGATAGGGGAATATTTACAAGCGGATATGGAGGTCAAATTCCATATTCGCAACATTGCACCCTTCTCTACCCTCGGGGCGTCCCGACCCGATAAATTTTTACCTACTTTAGTGTGGCACGCAATGTAGTTCCCTCTACTATTAACTCTACCCTGAGTGCGACAGTTTTATAGATATTCACAAATGAGTAAATATGTCCCCCTGCGACGTTGCACCCTTCTCCTCGCAGAAACACACCCACAGGATAACCGAATCCGGAAAGAATCCTCAAACTAAACATACAGCCGGTAGGGAGCATTATTTACAAGACTACGCTGATATTTACACTACGATCCAGGACCTGTCTTTGGAGGAACACATGCAGATGTTATGCATAGAGAGAGCGCGCTTGCCAACATCGATACACCAACCCACGAGTGCTCTGTGGCCGACGGCCTTTAATAACGTGCAGAGCACCCTTTCCGAGCATCAACAGCACCACCCCACCACCAATCGGTGCAGTCACCATTGTTCAATGAAATAAAAATAAATTCGACAACCCCTAACCCTGCAGGTGTCTCTTGCTCTTCTTGTGGTGCACTTGGTGTTAATTATTAGTGGTTCACCTGTATGGCATAGGTGCCCCGTTGACCCATAGGTCCATCCCCGGGTGGTGCTTGGCCGCAAAAGAACTACGGTCCATTGTGGGTGGCCACCAACATTGCGGTCCATATGGTGTATCGATCCAGGCAACAAGCAGCGAAAGTGCAGGCCCACAACTGCGTAGCCAGCACCTCTCTCTCCTCTCTCTCTACCCCAAAGCCAGATCCTCGGAGGTGGGAGACAAAAGAAGACAAGTGAGCAAGGTGGTAAGGGCGCAAAAGTGCACGCAATGCAAGGTGATGCACACTGGGGGCACATGGGAACCAGGTGAGACAGGTACGTTCCTACCGTACGCCCCCCCCACCAGGTAACCTACATGGCCCCTCCCTTACCCCTTACTGTATCAACAAAACACAACACTACCCATAAACATCTACTTTACAAATCAACAAACATCCCTACTGTCTTCCCCGTTCCTCCCATAAACCAAATTCGTCTTCTCTCCCTCCTAACCAATCAAATTTGCCATTTTCAACTCTCATCAAAATTTGCCATTTTCAACTCAACATCAAAATTTGCCATTACCAATTCATCATCAGTCCCTCCTAGGGAGGGAGAGATGGAATCACCCCAATGTCTCATCCACGTCGTGATGCGTCTCACAAATCCAACAGCAATTCTCATTTCTGCAACACAAACAAAGAAAACACAGGTGTGGAGTCATCATCATCACCACAGGTAAGTGGCTGCGTATGGTGCGACAGGTTCATCAATCCTAACTATCTCCTAAACGACTTTAACAACTTTACACTACCCGGGGTCTCTCTCCGGCCAAACCATTGGCCCTCTTACACTATGGGTTCTAAAAACCAATTCCCATTGGCCAAACTGTGGTGCTCTTCAATTTGGGGTCTCACTCCCCCGATTCATCTCCCGGTGCCCTCGCACAATTTCTGGGCTGCGGCGTGTACCTCTCCCAGTGGGTCTACCCACCTGCACACCTCCACCACTGCAGTTGCCTCCGAGCTTACCTGCTCCTTGCCCTAACCTAACTACCTGGGGAAGGCCCTCTGGCACTCTCCCCACTCGGTGCCCTCTCTGGCACTGGGCTACCCGGGTCCATCCTCCGGATCCTCGGGCCCCATCCACAACTCTACCGGCTCCCAGAGCCCACCTGCGGCCTCACCTGGCCGACATCCTCACAGTGGTGGAGTGCCCAACCAACTACACACACTAACAGGCTACACGCCCAGCCATTTCCACAACACTAATGCACCCATTCACAACACCATTCTGCAACCGCACCACAAATGCCAATATTCAACCACAATTTACCTGCACCCTCTACCTAACACTTACACTACCCGCCCCGGGTACTCGTGAAAGGGGTCCACTCTTCCCCCATCCACACCTTCGCACCACGCACACCACTCCATACCACTTACTCCAACTCTCTCCACACACCTGTACTTGCACCCTGTGCTCTCACACCTGGTGCCACCTGCACCCTTCTCTCCCCAAGCGCATTCGCGCTGATCCACACACTCACTACTCATACACTGCTCCACACACCTGTCCAGTTGCACACCTGTGCAATCACACTTGTTCAATCCTCACACACACAGCATCATCTCAGCTAACTACTCCCTTCTGAAACTTTCGCTTCCCAGTCGTCCCTTTAAACTATTGCGCTCCCTCGTCATTATCATCCACACTAATCTACCTGCGTCCCCACTACAGGTATCAGTCACTAACTAACCTTAACGTTACCTAATGTCATCTTCGCTAGATCCCTACCAATATCCTAAACCACCCGGGCTAGTTTTCACTGCCATACACCCCATAATCTAGTGCTCCTTTGCCCCACTCATGGGAAGGGTGGCAGGGATGCCATCCCACCACATCGGGGGTCTCTCACTACCAATTTTGCACATCAAATTTCAACAAATCAAAAATTTGCCAATCACTGCCCATCATCTGCCAATCACTACTGCCAATCCTTTGCCAATCATCAAATTTTGTTTTTCTCTAATTTTGGGTCCAAAACACTAACCTCATCACCCAGTCTACTCACTAATACCTCTCGGTGCGCCAATCCCTGTCCAAAGCCCGGCTTCGTAAAGCCGAGCAATGAACGCGGATTCTTTTGTGCTGGCGGCTGGATGCGTCCCGCATTCGGGGCCGGGGCGGGGGCTTACCCGTGCCGAGATCCCACGCACCACCTCGGCGTGGAGCCATCCAATGTCCCGATCTCGACCTGCCGGCACGTCTCACCAAAAAGTGGTCGCCATGACGACCCTTTCTATCGGGCCGCCAGCTCCGCCTAGTGGAGCACGGACGCGGCCGTCCAAAGCGAGGCCCAGCACGCACCGAGGGCCCGATTCGGCTATAAGTCGTTCTAAACTCTATCCCGTCTAACGTCGATGCTTCACCTGGACGCTTACACCCCGCAGCCCGTTCCTTGCTCACACATCCAGCCGTCTCCATGCTCCTCGTCGTACCTTTCCTTACACACCAAGGTACTCTCATTCCACTCACAGACTTGGTCACACACCTGACCACCGAACACTTTGGCACACATTCGTTGGTCGCACACCTCACCAAAACACCTCTTCGCGCCCCCTCCTCAGTCACCTCCTCTGTGACAATCACAGGTGTGCTCTCATTCGCACACCCAACCACGTGCCTCACCACCAACTCCAGCGTGCATTCCCACTCACGCTCTACCATTCCAGGTGTGCATCCTTCCATCCCAGGTGTACATCCTCGCTCACCTGTCACAACTAACTCACGCTCCATGTCACTTTCACTACTTTCACCTCCATTCCTGACAGCGCACTCACCCTTACTCTTGACAGCGCACTCTTTCCCCATGCACCTGTCCGTCACACACCTTTCTCGCGCACACTCCTGCGCACACTCTCCCGTCACACCCTCTGTAACACTCACCACAGGTGGACACTCTTCCTTACTTCTGACAGCGCACTCTTTCCTCATGCACCTGTCCGTCACACACCTTTCTCGCGCACACTCCTGCGCACACTCTCCCGTCACACCCTCTGTAACACTCAACACACCGCGCTTCCACGTGCTCCCTTGCACACGCGCTACGACCGACTCACTCTCGCCAGCACACTCACTCCTTGGCACGCACTTTTTCCTCACACACCCCAGAGTCGGACTTTCTTGCACACCTCCTCTTTCGCACACCAGACCTGTCGCACACTTCACCGACGGCCTCTCACGAACACCCGGGTCCATCTCGAACCCCAAGCCTCTTAAATCACCTGGCGCATCATACGCACGACCATATTGGTCACCACTTACACCGGGTCCTCTTCCTCTTCGCTTCTCCTCCATCACCTGCGAATCCCTCATCCGGTTAACGAGCACATCACGATCCAAACACAGACTTTGGACCAATTCTTTTATCTCCTCTTTTATCTCTTTCTTATCCCCTCTCCGTCTCTTCTTAATTTCGCTCACCCCTTCTTCCACTTTTTCTAATTTCTGCTTCACCTCTTTTATTCCCCGGTACGTCTCCTCAAGCTCGTCCTCCAAGGCTACCTTGACCGTTTCCATGTGCGTCCTCACCTGCCGGTCCTTCGTCTCCATTACCTCTATCACCTCGTCCAACCTCGTTGTCAGTCCCTCACGTACTATCTGACATTCCCTCTTTGTCGCTATTAAGTCGTTTTTTATGTCGTTTTGTGTCGCTTTTAAACCTCCTAATACTGCAGTGTTCCTTTGAACCTGCTCCGTTAGTCCTTTTTGTCCCTCCGTCAGCTGTTCCACCTCCTGCGTCAGGTCCTCTATGCCCCCTTGTAACTTTACAGTCCCCTTTCTCACCTCCTTTTCCATGTGCTCCTCACAGTGCCTCACCTCCTCGCGCACTCCTCCGACCTCCTCACTCACTCCTCTTCTGATCTCCTCTCCCATCACTTGCATCTCCTGCCCAGATGCCACCCTCATCTGCTCCATTTCCTCCCTGTGAGCATCCAGTTTGGTTTCTACCCCCATTCTGACCCCCTCTATCTGCTGCTCCATTTGTTTAACTTCCCTTTCCGCTTGGTCCCTCATGTCCCTCAATTTGCCTTCCATACTGTTTTCTAACCCCTCTAACCCATTTTTCACTCCCTCTATCTGATTCTCCTGGGCAGCCATTCTATTTTCTACCCCCATTAACCCATTTTTCACTTCTTTTATCCCGTTGTCTAACCCCTCAAAATTATTGTCTAACTTCCCAAATTTCTTGTCTAACTCCTCAAAATTATTGTCTAACCCCTCACTGGTACCCCTCGCTTCGTCCCTCATTACCCCCATTTGCTCACTCTGAGCCCTCGCTTCGTCCCTTATTACCCCCATTTGGCCCTCCAATCGCTCACCCTGAGCATCCATCCGGTTCCCCATTTGTCCCATTTTGGCTTCTAGCCTGTCCATAAGGGCCCCCATTTGCAGGAGGAAAAGGTTCGGATCCACCAGGGGCGCTGTCACGGTCGCCGGCGCGGTGACCAGCGAGGCGCCATTTTGCGCGCCTGCTACCCTCGCTGTTTCGCTCTCCTCACGTCCCTCATTTTGGTCCTGGATCGACCCTACCTCACTCTCCCCTACCGGACCCCAGCCGTCTTGATCCGCCATAGCGCGACTTGCAAAATTCGAGTTTCGTAAAACAAAACAAATTTCGGCCGCTCCAAATTTTGACCAAATTTTTTTTTTCCTCTATTCGTTTTTTTTTTTTTTCCAAATTTGGTCGGGCCTCGAATCCCACTCCTGACACCAATTGTTACTGACGTGGCTTGGATGTTATTTCCCGAGCGGTTTTATGGTATGACCACGTCTGCACACGTTACCCGATTGTGCCCGAATGTTGACTAATCGCGCTATGCTGGCTCAATAAGAAAGAGAAGACACCCGGCTGGGTTATAATGACACAATACGACACCAGGGTTTCGATTCTCAGGTATATTCGTACGGAAAAAGGTTAGATTACAGGGACGAGAGGGACATCATAGGAAGACAGGCACTTAGACACACTCTTATATTAACCCTAGACAGACCACAGATAAACGGGACAACGCTGACTCACACGGGATTTGATGGCAAGGAAAGCGGCAGTCGATGGCTCAGGTGCACCTGGCTCAGGGACAGAATCACGTACGGTGGTGTCCAGCAGATGCGGGGAGGTCGCTCAGCGCTCGTGGGTCGCGACTTTGGTGGAGATGCCGGGGAGGTCGCTCAGCGCTCGGGAGGGTGGCGTCTTGTCCTTCCAAGCTCGGGGCGCATCTCTAACGTCACGTCCGGCGCGGGGCCGCGTATATCCGGCGGGGAGTCACGCCCTCGCTCGTTAGCTCCGCCCCATATGGCATCGGCCCATGGCTTCTCATTGGGTGCGGGGGTTACCGGTTCCGCCCTTGACGAGGGGCCGACAGGGAGCCCCCTTCTGGGTAACCCCGTCGAGCACATGTTCAATGGCGGCCAACCGAGCCGGAGTGAGGACGCAAAGCCGCTGTTGTTGTGGTTGTTGTTGGAGCTTGAGATGATGGGAAGAGATGCGGGGAGGTATGGGAAGGTCCTAAACTCCTACTGGTGCCATATCATCACATTCTGGTGCAACGAAGAGTCATAATTAATGGAAACAAGTCCTTAACTGACATAGATTAAGAATAACTAGCAAGATGTCCTATAATTGTCTACGTGTGGTGCGGGGGACCTGGGCACGACATTTAATGGGGGAATGAAGGGGAAGATCGGCTCTAATGGGTGTTGTTTACAGACAATGGGACTAGGGAATGGGGTAAGGGGAGAGTTGGGGAGTATCGGAGAAGATAGGGGAATATTTACAAGCGGATATGGAGGTCAAATTCCATATTCGCAACATTATGTTCAGTCATGGACCTTTTCTAATGCCACCCCTTGTGCCTTTAGTCTGTAGGAATCAAGAGCTTCACCATAAAAGTTGGTGATAGTTTTCAAGTCCTCTTCTGAAACTTCTTCCTCTTTCCAGCGAGCAGTTATAGTTTGCTCCACAGCACGAATTACCGGTGTTTCCTTGTCTGTTAGGCAGTGCTTTAATCTATGATGGCAACATCAGTTACCTGGCAGTAACGTTTCTGTATCTAGACGATAGCATCCACGAGGTGTGTCCTAGCTGTGAATGTCAGATGTATGAAATCATCGGGGTGTTCTTTCTTGCCGGGGAAGCTTTGGATCGTCTGGCTTGTACTTTTAAGCGTGTATTTGTGCAGATTTTGCTTTGTGAAGATGTCAGTGTGTTTGTGGAAGATTTTTTTTGCGGAAAAATACAGATTTTTCTTTCCCAGAACGTTGCTACTTCACATCACTACATGCGTGGAAGTGAAGTCGGCCAAGAGCACGCAACTTCCGGTTGTACTTCGTAGAGAGTAAAAAAATATGGGGCTAAGTATCCTGAACCATCACACAAGTCTCCTTAAAATAGCTTTCCCCCAGGGTTGCTCAAGTTGTATTTCATGCTGGAGGTCATGCATCATTCAGCCTGAAATACATTGTATTAAAGAAAATACATTTTTTGTGCAACTTCCGAATTTTTCTGCAAAGGTAAGCCTTTGCTTATCGACAATATTGTTGTAAACCGCTCCTTTCCTATGCCATCTCCAGGAGCTGCATGACGTCATTGACGGGTACCGAAGGGGGCCCGGAAATGACGCACGCTGAAAGGGAGTACTCAGTTTTCACTCCGGTTTCTTTCTTTCTTGTTTGTTTGTTTGTTGTAAACCTCTGCTTTCCTATGCCATATCCAGGTGCTGCATAACGTCATGACCTGGCAATGACGCACGCTGAAAGGGAGTATTTTTTGATTTATTGATTAATCATTTAATCGATTAATTATTTATTGATTAATCAAATAATTATTTCATTTTTTTATTCATGACATTTAGTTGAATTTTTAAAGGATACATCTTCGGATGAAGCACTAGTGGTTTAGTTATGCTATTAGCCAAAAGATTAAGAACATATTTTATGACAATCTTTTATTCATTTTAATTATGCAATTAATCAATCAATTGTTGTACACCTCTCCCTCCCAATACAGTCTCTATGAGCTGCACATCAGTATTTATTTATTTGGCATGGGGGCGGTGTACTTTGAATGTATCTGTTCTTGTTTCTTATTTATTTTGTCATCTCTCTTGCTTTCTGTCACAGAGAATTGTTGATGGCCTCATTTTCTTAACATTGTAATAACTAAACATAGTAGAAGTTGTGTAAGCCTGGAAATCTCACCCTGCTTTTGTAAGCCTTGTGTTTTGTCTTTGGTACTGAGCAGCACCTGTTGTGTGCTGCATTGAGCCGGTGGGGCGGTGGTTTGAGGCCTTGCTTCGCAGACGCAGTCATAGCACCTCTAGCCTGGTTTATGAACCAGAATCGGGCTCAGACTCTGAGGATGAGGCCGGCGGTGAGATTGTTCAACTGGAGGACTTTCCCCTGCTCAAAACGCTTGACCCCAAGGATTG
Source organism: Myxine glutinosa (assembly GCF_964187855.1). Classification (NCBI taxonomy): domain Eukaryota; kingdom Metazoa; phylum Chordata; class Myxini; order Myxiniformes; family Myxinidae; genus Myxine; species Myxine glutinosa. The sequence continues at coordinate 43,871,763 of NC_136272.1, read as the reverse complement.
GAAGGTACAACTTCTCCACTTGTTGTATTTTTACCTTCGCAAAAGCGGAAGGTTATGTTTTGATCGCTGTGTATTTATTTGTATGTCTGTGTGTGTGTGTGTATGTTATTCGCATAACTCAAAAAGTATTCAACCGAATTGCATGAAATTTGGTGGGATGATTGGTTATTATACGGGACACATTTGATTAGATTTTGGGAGCAATCGGGTCAGAGGTCAAGGTCAAGGTCACGAAAAGGTCAAAATCGTATTTTTGTTGTTCTGTTCCCTACACTCCCATGCCAAGTACAGAACAGTAGCTGCGGCGAAGGTATGCGCTCTACCGAGTGCCCGTTCTAGTTTGTTTATGTTTCAACTGATAAGTTCCAGCTTTACTCAGGATTGTGTACATTGAGCAGCACCTCAAATCTGCAGACCATTCCTAGTCCAACAGTGAATGCAATTTCCAACCTCTTGCAAAATTGGCCTGTTAGGGCAACAGCGTCATGTGATATACCCACAGCACGTAAAGTCTCATTGTGGGCTACGTGCACTTCAACTTCCTTTGAGCAACAACACGGGATATTTTGTAAATGGGAGGCAGTAACGTACATTTTGGTTCACAAAGACCTTTCAAAAGTGAAGTAGAAAAATGGATAATAAAAGCCAGGTGCAGGACAAAACTTGATTGAGGATCGGTTGAACCTCCCTCCACGGTTAAATTTAACCCTAAACGTTCCATTGATTTATAATTGCACACTAAATCTAAATTAGCGCCCCCGTTTAATATACCTTCTTGGTTTTCTAAAATAAAATACTAATTGATGAGTGGCAGTAAGAAATTGATTTGTGTACCAATGCCCCTGCTTGTCCGTAGAACCAAGACCATTACGCGGTGCTCGGTCTCGCTAGTATCCGTCACGGAGCCACACCGAGGCAGATAAAGGCTGCACGTGAGTATGCTGTGTATGCGGGCTGGGTCACCAGTACACTCACTTGTCTGTTGGGTGGATGGGATTGGGCAGTGGCGTTGGTTGTTGGTGATGATTGCTTGTGCAACTGTGTTGTAAGATCAAGTGACATTTGTGTATACCACCACATTGGCGATCAAACTAGTCACATCATCGTCATTGAATCGATGATGGAATTGGGCTCATTTACCTTTACATACTAGAACGGCACTCCGTAGAGAGCATACCTCCACCAGGCTGAATAGTTTACGTTTTGTATCCCATGGATCTGGATCTGGACCTGACCCAAGATCGAATCTGCTTGTTCTCGTCACCGAACCAACTCATCCACCTAGTTTGTCATTAAGTCGTCCACAACTTTTTTTAATATCCTGTTATATGTCGTTTTTGGCCCTATCTGACAATGGTGAAGAATTACTTTTAAAAAAAAAATTATTGTATACGGATTCAGATCTTCCCCAAAATTGAATCAATTCATCTTTATCACACATCCACCCAACCCTCCACCAAGTTTGATCCAAATCCATCCATAACTTTTTGATATGGTGCTATATATCAGTTTTATCCCCATCACTCAATGGTGAAGAATCACTTTAAACAATAATAAAGTTTCTCAGATCCAGATTCGGATCTTCACCAAAATTGAATTGATTTGTCCTTGCCATGCACCCAACCTGTCCGCTAAGTTTCGTCCAAATCCGTCCATAAGTTTTTGAGACATCCTGTTCAAAGACAGACTGGAGTGAAAACATAACCTCTGTCAACCTTCGGTGGAGGAGGTAACTAGAGAGTTCACAGAACCCCCGTGCAGTGTTCAAGTACAGTATATATGGTACTTCAATTTAAATAAAATAATGATTTCGTTAATAAAAATTCCTGAAGTTTAGCGATCTTGAAGCAGTCTTATACGCCACCCTTATACACCACCTTATTTAACATGTCCAAGTACTGCCAATCTGAAGGTTCTTGGAAGTGACAAGAAGGTGATTTGTGTTGTGTGTTCAAGTATGTAATTCAATTGAAGACCATAGAATTATAACCAGGCTAAGTCACATTTTTATAGATATTGAGTTAGTGACATTTTTACATAAAAGATGGCTCTCTCCATTGTCGAAAACCACTACCTGGGTGATATCTGTATCATGGCCTGAACTAGAACCGAGTAAATAGGTCAAAATACAGAATTACATTCAGGCTAAGTCCACCTATGTGACCTAGCCTGGTTGTAGTACTCGACACGAAGTGGGCACATGGCTCATGCCTGTCAGCCATTTTGCTGAAGTCAGCTTAGCTCATGTTTTTATGACCTGATACATTTCATAAAATATAAAGGTAAGCTTAAATAATATTTCATTTATCCTCTGGAAAGCAGAGAACACAAAATGCATCATGGTATATCTTCCATTTCGGGGAATACATTCATTTTCTTCAGATTGGACTTGGCCCGATTGTAATACTAGACAACATGTACAGGCAAATGTATTGAAAATCACATGATGTCCTATTCATAGTCAGATTCGTTGTCCATAAGGATGCAATTCTATATTTTAACTCTCACAAACCCAAGCTGATGAGCATGCATAGGCCTATAACAGACATACAGGTACTTTCAAGAAGTTCACCGCCAAACCCTGAGGACCCACCAAGATGAAGCTAAGAAAGGAAATCTGTCAATGTTGACTTTTGATTTTCAACAGAACTTGCCCCTTCCTACTGTTGGTACGTCGGACATGTTCTATAGCAGGATGCTGTGGGTATACAATTTCGGGATCCATGATTGTGCTATTGAGCTAGGGACAATGAACTTATGGACAGAGACCTCTGCAAAAAGAGGTGCCTCAGAGGTATGCAGCTGTTTGGAAAAATACTTTCAGACGCATGAATCCAAACCACGCTTGGTCTTATTTACTGATGGATGTCCTGGTCAAAATAAAAACAAAACTGTAATAGGTTACCTGCAACATCAGATAGAAACTGGACGTTTCAAAAGGATTGACCATTTCATTTTGACCAGAGGACACACACTCCTGCCTAACGATAGAGATTTCGCCAGTATTGAAATATACAAAAGAAAAAGGACGGCCTTCGTTGTGGATGACTGTAAGGAAACCATCGAAAAATCACGAGAACTCAATCCATTCAAAGTTGTAATGATGAAAAGTGGCGAATTCAAAGATTACAAAGCATGGTTAGATAAGAAAGTCAAAGCTCAAATGAAAGATCAAACAGGGAACAATGTGCCTATCAGGAAACTGATGTGGTATTCGTATGGCATAAGTGAAGAGCTAGGCCTTGGCTCCGAGCGTTCCCGGCTCATACCTCATAAAAATGAGGTGTGGGCAAGGCACAGCTACAGTCAATTTGAGCCATGGGTCAAGTTCAATCCATACAAAAGGAAAGCAAATGAAGCAGCCAACAATCCACAACAGAAATATCCTGATGGGCATGTTCCTCTTAAGCTAGAAAAATATAATGATCTTCAGAAACTAGTGAATAAGAATATCATACCTCGAGAACATCAGGATTTCTACCGAAATCTGCCACGTGTTGGACATGTGCATCGCAAAAATGCCAACAATGATGAAAGTGACAGCGATGGTGACGATTACGAAGACTGAATGAGGCCTTGCACTCCTGAACTACATGAATATAGACTAAACATTTAAACATGTTCATAATCTGAACCCTGGAAACAGGGTTGGAATCCCTGGTGTTGGGCTAGCGGCTAGGGTGCCGGCTTAGGATCCTAGGATCCTGGGTTCGACTCTCGGTCGATCGCCGAATTAATGCCAGGGGGGTTGACTCAGCCTGTCATCCTTCCGAGGTCGGCTATTTGAGTACCAGTTCACTGGTAATTCCCTGTTTGTCGTTGAAGGCGGCAAAAAGGGTTGGCGTCAGGAAGGGCATCCGGCCGTAAAACATTGCTTCAAAAAGGGGACCAAAAAACAACAACTACCACGGTCCCCGAAAAGGCCAACCCCTGCTTTGCGGGGAAAAATGGCCTCTAAACGGTGGTTTATAATCTGAACATTTCTAGTTTTCTGAACATTTCTAGTTTTCTGAACGTTGGTCAAATAGTTACACTTTTATTGAACTAGCGCATGCCCGTACTATATCTATATCTAAAATTATATCCCCCCCTCTATTTACATGAAATGGTTTGGTTCATGAAATGTTTTGGTCCATTCGCAACGCCAAAGCGAACGGCGAACGCTTTACATGAAATGGTTTGGTTCATGAAATGTTTTGGTTCATTCGCAACGCCAAAGCGAACGGCGAACGGCTTGCGAGTACAGTGACAATCCCCCCGGGGTTTTAATTAGTTTTAAAACATCGTTTAACGCCAACATAGCGCCAACATAGTTTGCAAACGTGAAATAAATGAATACGCTCTCAAATGTGCCATCCGAGGCAGAGTGTGTCCGCCACGTTCGGCACACGCGATAGCTCGCTGCTCTCTGATTGGTTGAATCGTTTTTTGGACATAGCTCGGTAAGTAATTGTCCGATTAATATGAAACCTTGAAAAGGCACATCCTCGGGTCCCCAGCAATATACCTGGCAAGTTTAAAGTATATCGGACCCGTGGTTGTCGAGAAACAGCGGTCACAGACAAACAAACGTACAAACGTACAAACGTACAAACAAACACACAGAGATTACTGGAATTATAGATAGATAAATCACTCATGATAAAATTACCGGTATATTTCTGTTCCTTGTGCTCTTTTAAACATTTACTAAGCAACGCCCACTTGTTAGTCAATATTACAAATGGGCCAAGTCCATTGTGACTTAGCTGGTTATAATATTAGCCATATTGGGATGTTGGAGTTTTGCCCTATTTTTACCCCATAGGAGTGATAAAAACATACATAACTGTTTAATTGAACCTTTTGGTGATGCAGGAATGAAACAAATATGATCACTTAAACGTAAGTGAGCAATATAAACATAAAAAAATTTTTTCACGTTTTTCTCGAAATGACTAAACTGTGACTTAGCCTGGTTATAATTCTATGGTCTTGAATTGAAATAAAATAAATATTGTAAAAGTCGTATAAAAAAAAAAATCCGGAATTTTCCGCCATTGATGTGGTGTCTATTACACCACCTTATCTAGTATGTTACATCAGTTATTCGTGCCTGTTGTATGTGTCCTTTAAACCACTAAGTTTCCTGATTGGAATGATTTTGAATTTAGTTTGATTGCCAGGCAGGCAGCGTAAAAAAATTTTTTTAATCAAACTGCATACATACATAGCCGAGGCTCGTGGAATAGCTATAATTAGTACACTGAGCGAGTCAGGACACAATATGACAAAAGGAATAGTTTGAGAGAGGAGGGAAACACCAACAGCAGAGTTGTTGAAGGCCAAGATAGAGGCAGAATTGGACAAACAATGGGTGTGGGGAGGAATGAGGGGCAGAAGAGGATGCATGGGGTGGACAAGATGGATACAGAAGGGAACTCTCAGGAGGGAAAACTGGAAATATGGAAGGAGGAGGGATCGTTTAACCAGGGTAGAAAATATCATGGTTTTGGATTGGAGGTGATCTGGGATGGCGATGAACAGCTGTCTTGAAGACCGGGAGAGAAGAAAGAGGTCAAAGAGAGTGTGGAAGGTGGTTCCACAGGCAGTAAAAGAGAGGAATAAGCAAGTGGATTTGAGCAGAAGTTCTGGATATAGGCAGTTTCACAAGAGGTGGTTGCTGGTGTTTGCCTTCTGCAGATACTTTGAGGATTTGGGGGTAAGATGGCAGAGCTCGGAGAGGGCAGAGGGTGCAAACCAGAAATGAGGCGGAAGAAGATAGAGATCACCGACCTGTCGGTGATGGCGAAATGATAGGCCGATTGACTCGGCTTCGTCGCGAGAGATTCCAATGATCTTGAAAACCTTGGTTTCCGTGGTGTCAAGCTGATCAAGATGTGAGGCAGGGGAGCCAAACCAGAGAGGACAGCAGTGCTCCATCAAGCTGGAGATGAAGGCCTTGTAGGTGGATAGGAGCTCAGGTGTGTCAAGGAAGGACTTTGCACGATGGAAGATGCCCAGTTGGCATTTGGCTTTGGAGACCAACTTTGAAATGTCACTTGCCTAAGGGAAACTTGCCCAATTGATAGCTTCAGTGGTTTCTGAGAAATAACTTTTTAAATATTTCCTTAAAACCAATGTGGCTACCACACCACATGACTAATTAAGTCATTATTGTTAAAATATATGCACCATTGGTCGTGGATCATATTTGTGAAGTATAAAATTGATAGGTTAAGTGGTTTCAGAGAAATAAAGTTTTTAATATGATCGACTATGCATGGGGAATATTGGTTGAAAATGTCAACATCATCGGTCAAATGGTCACGCAGCCACATTGGATGAAAAAAATATTCTTATCCGATCCATGCAAAACTTTAAAGACGCTATTGACTACCCATTTTAAATTAAATTTCATAAAGATGATGTCATTGGTCAGGTGTCTGATCAAAACAGGGTTGTATCAAAGGGGGGCGGCTTGTTACCCGGCCATACCTGCTCTCAGTTGCAAAGCGCGCACTTCTAGTTGTTATTATTATATTATTATTATTTTATTATTCGTTTAATGTTGTCGTTCTTATTTGTGCTCAGATAAGGCAATGGTCCTGAGACACCACCCAGACAAACGAAAAGCAGCCGGACAGCCAACGGGTGCTGGAGAAGATGATTATTTCTCATGCATCACGAAAGGTGAATGTGCTGAGGTTTCTTGTTTTGCATAAAGTTTTTGTTTTATTTATTTATTTATTTGCATGAACGATCAAGTTTCCTTGTCATTCCCAACATCTCCATACCAACCAACATGGCACTTTGTGGCCTCGTGGTCTGTGTCCCGCTCCCTCCACCCGTGTTGTGAATTGTGATTCTTTTGCTTTTGAGTAACGATTGCGTAATATTCCAATATCGTGCAACAACAGGGTTTACATTAAAATAAAAATACACAAATGTAAGTAGTTATTCACAGGAAGCTAGTTTTTTTTTGTTTTTCCCCCCCCCCCCCCCCCCCTCCCACTAAAAACCGAATTACATCAGCATGTGTGGGGGTCAAGTGTATAAGACAATAAGATGATGAATGATCAAAACATATTTGTGATGAATGAATGGGATTTGTTCATAAGCTGATGGGTGAGCAATAAATGGGGCAATTAAAAAGCATCGATCTCCTGTTATTTCTTCGCAGCCATTGAGATATTGGGAGACCCAGCGAAAAGGCGTGCGTTCGACAGCATTGACCCCATGTTCGATAACTCTATCCCCAGTAAAGCGGAAGGGCGCGAGGAGTTCTTCAATACTTTCTCCGAATGCTTTGAGAGGAACGGCAGGTAAGGACCCAACTTCCACATTCTCTTCGATCCTTGCCCACCAGGTCTTCAAGACAGCTGTTCACCAACGTCTCAGATAGTCCCCCATCCAAAACCATGATCTTTTATATCTTTGTTAACCCCCTCGCCCGCAAGCCCTCCTCCTTCCAAATTTTCAGCTTTTCCTTCCTGAGAGTTTCCTTCTGTGCCCATCTTGTCCACCCCATGCGTCCTTTCTTGCCCCACATCCAGTGTTTGTCCATGTTTCCCACTGTCTTGTCCTTCATACCTGAAGCTGGTGGTGTGCCCCTCCCCTTCTCTCTCTTTGTGCTATTCCTCCTGTCCTGCTATGTCCTGATCCGTTTAGTATGCTGGCTCTTTCACCAGCCTCGACGATACTTCCATGATCATGGACCAGCCGAGATCATGTATGGAAAAAAAAGAAGTAATCAATTAATTAAGTAATGCAGGATGTCTTTTTTTTAGCAGATTTTAGTCCCTCAAGAGATTGTTTTGTTTTCCATGATCATTGTTACTGCACTTGTGTGTTTATCTTGAAATTTAATAATGAATAGTTTGCTGTTGTATCTTTCCCATTTCTATTTAAAATTCCTTGGTGGAAAGACGTATACTTTCAAGAACACTGATGGCAACATCGATTTCCACTTTTAGCTCTGTGTGTTGTATCGACCAGGTTATCTTTCTGAACACTGAAACACTTATGATATATGCGTTGACATTTCCTTCAGCAAACCTACATGAGAATGGCATGTTATCATTTTACACAAGCAAAGTTTGTAAACTTTTATCTGTCTTGTGTTTGTTTGGAACTACAGTATTTTGAGGTTTCTTCCCTTAAAAGGTCCCCCCATGTCATGGTCTGCCATCAGGTGGTCTTTAAAACAACATGTGCCCAGTCTTGGAGGAGAAAATGCTACGTTTGAGGAGGTCGACATGTTCTATTCCTTCTGGTGGGTTCACAGTTACAGAGCGGTTTTATTGGTCACCTTAGTCAGGGTGGTGCATGTCATGGGATTGCATGCAATTTGTTGTGGTTTTTGAAAAATGGACTATGTTCGAACAAACTTTTCTGCAGGAGGGTTTTTTTTCTTCAAGATTATGCTTGAATAGCTCACCTTTTCATCCTGGTTGGTCACATCCAGGCTTTCTTTGAAATTGCTCACCTCTTATTGTGCAATAAATATATTGTTGCGGATCCGGGGGTCAGCGCTCCCCTTACCTACCAGGGGGGGGGGGGGGGGGGTTAGTCCCCTTGTCTTTTAAGCTGGCCGTTCCCCCCAGTCCTGGAAGTTACAACGCTCCTCCGCGGTCGAGATTGGCCAGGGTGATTGGTCAAGATGGATTCCCAAATACCTGCGTGCCAATCCCTCCGCGAAGCAGGGAAATAACTCCCGCTCGAACCACGGACAGGTGGAAATTGCCGAGCGGTTTAGCAATCCGCGATTCGAGCCGTTAGCAAAAATACTAACCCGATTCTGAGCAGTTCTAATCGTGCCACGTATACTCAATTGAGAAATCACTAAAACGATCGGATGGAGAGGAAACCAAAAGGTAGGAAGAACAGAGATTTATTAATTACGAACAAAAATCCGAAGAGGAAACGAAAGAAGGGCATGTACAAGGGAAGAAGAAGAAGCAGACACAGGGCAACCTTATACAGTCTTAATTAACACGCCCAGGACAACACGAACAGACTTACACGAAAGGGGAATAGCAGGAAGGAAGGTCCAAGCAGATGGGCCAGCGTTGGCTCTGGCCCCGGTTCACGATCCACTCCGGTCCACGCTCCACCTCGGTTCAGGCTCCGGTCCGTGGTGAAACCCGGCAGGCAGCGCGGTTGGTATTGTCGGCGCGAGCGGACCTTACATGCGGGGGGTTCATATATCGGGGAGGAATTGCGTCCGTGAATCGGGGGAATCGTGACGCGTGCCTCGTGACGCTCCACCCGCGTCTCTCGTCGTGGATCTCGTTCTCTCCAAGGGTGCCACTCTCCCCGGCAGACTCTCACTCAGACTCAGACTCCGGCAGACTCTCTCTGGCCGACAGACTCTCTAAGTAGTCCCACGCGAGCGCTTATATTACGCGCTCGTGTATCAAGCCGCGTGCTTTTAGGACACACCCACCGGTGAGCTCGCCTCGGCCCTGGTTGGTCGCGAGGCTCACCGACTCCGCCCTTAACAGGGCTACGCCTTGCTCCGATAACTCCTCCCCCTTTTTCTCCGCTCTGACCGCATGGTTAATGGCGTTTGAGCCAGGCAGCGAACGCTGCTGGGCGAGCAGAGGCGCGTAACCCAATTTGGAGAGGGCTAAGCTGCAAAATGAACGGGATTGAAAAAGGGGCCTATGTTATTTGATTAATGCAACGCAGAGTCAAACTATTGGGAACACAGCCTTGACTAAAACACATACTAATGAAATAACTGAAGAAGTTCCTGTGGTGTCCTACGTGTTGCAATATGGACTAACTAGGGTGCGACCTTTGACCTTTGGAAAATGGGAATATTTACAGGGAGTTATTTACAAGGGATTATTATTTACAAGTGATGGTTCTGAAAACCGTAACAATATGTTTGGGCAGCTGCAATCTTTCACTTAAGACCAAAAAAAGGAATGAGGATGATTGTTCCTAAATCTTTAACTTTTATGTGGATAGAGTTTATAATCACGTAACGTGACTAAAGAGGACTTTTGCCTTTTCAGGTACAAATTTGAGTCCTGGCGTGAGTTTTCTTACCTGGATGAGGAAGAAAAGGAGAAAGCCGAATGGTGAGGCTTTGCGCATGCCTGATCAAGATCATGTTCCAACTTCTCTCATGTTTACGATGCAGAATTCGTTATTATATGTCAGGTGATGAGGGAAAGGGGAGAGAAAGTTGTGGAAGTTTTTGAGTGTCGTGCGTACGTTGTTGTGCGCAGCCGTGATGAGAGACGCTGGATCGAGAAACAAAACCGTGCAGCGCGAGCGCAACGCAAGAAAGAGGAGATGCTGCGCATTCGCTCGCTCGTTGGTGAGCCAGGCAGCAATCACCCGGTGCAACAACTCAACCCTGAATTTGCACGTTGTCACTTTTCTAAGATTGTGGCATTTTGTTGTTTTGCTTTTGGTTTGCTGAACTTCCCAATCATTTAATTTTAACACATCCAGATGCAGCGTATGCCTGTGACCCACGGATCCGTCGCTTCAAGGAAGAGGAGAAGGCAAGGAAGGAATCAGAAAAACAGGCACGGCTGGCGGCCAAGCGTCAAAAGATTGAGGAGGAGGAACGGGTGAGTGTTTGTTTAATGAACTCTTGTTTTTCCTTTATCACCCAATTCCACTGAGCTGTAGTCAGGAAATTATTTCCCAATAGTGTGTGGAATATTTAGGAAGTTTGCTGAGAATGTCCTTTGACAGCATAATAGCTGTCGCCCACGGAAATGTCACCCATGGAAATTCCCTCCCCACCCACAGAAATTCCCTCCCCACCCACGGAAATTCCACAAAACGTAAAATATGACCAAGTCCTAAACCCCAACTTTTCAAATTCCCTCCCCACCCCAACTCTATCTCCTCTTTGCCCCTCCTCCCACCTGCACCACTCAACACCTCAACTCTCTCTCCTCCCCCTTTCTTCTTCAAGTCTTGAACTTTCCTTCCCCCCCCACCCCCCCCCCCCCTCGAAGCCCAACCCTAAATCCACATAATAGTCACTCAAATGCAGAACAGTAGTCATGGCGTCCCCCAGATTGACATGGGGGAAAAAATACTTGTTTAAATGAGCCATATAAACCACAGCGGCCAAGGAGATCTTTCGGATGTTACTCATTAATATTTTCCATAAGAAAAACATTCTGAGTTGAAAGACATGCACATTACTAAATATACATTTTGGTACAATGCCTTCAGAGTATTCACAGTATTCAAATTTTGTTGTGTTACAGCCTGAATTTAAAATGGATTAAATTGGGATTTTTTGTCACTGATCTACACATAATACCCCATAATGTCAAAGTGGAATTGTTTAAGGGTTTTAAAAAATAATTAAAAAAATGAAATAAGGAAATATCCAATTTACATAAGTATTCAACCCCCGAGTCACTACTTCGTAGAAGCACCTTTGGCAGCGACTACAGCTTTGAGTCTTCTTGGGTATGTCTGGATCAGCATTGCACATCTGGATATGGGGAGTTTCTCCCATTCTTCCTTGTAGATTTGCTCAAGCTCTGTCAAGTTGATGGGGATCGTCAGTGAACAGCAATCCTCAAGTCTTTCCACAGATTCTCAATGGGATTCAATTCTGGGCTTTGGCTGGGCCACTCAAGGACTTTCACGTTCTTGTGCTGAAGCCATTCCAATGTTGCTTTGGCTGTATGCTTGGGATCATTGTCCTGTTGGAACATAAATCTTCACCTCAATCTCAGGTCTTTTGCACTCTGAAGCAGGTTCTCCTCAAGGATTTACCTGTATTTGGCTCCATTCATTGTCCACCCTCCCCCCTCTGTCCTTACAAGTCTCCCAGTCCCTGCTGCTGAAGAGCATCCCCATGCTTCACAGTAGGGATGGTGTTCGATGAGCGATGATCTGTGCTCTGTTTCCACCAGATGTAGCGCTTTGCATTCAGGCCAAATAGTTTAATTTTCGTCTGATCAGAGCACAGAATCTTTTGCCTCATGCTCTGAATCTTTCACGTGCCTTTTTGCAAACTCCAGGTATACTGTCATGTGCCTTTTTCTCAGGAGTGGCTTTTGTCTGGCCTCTCTCCCATTAAGCCTAGATTTGTGAAGTGCTGCAGAGACTGTTGTCCTTTTGGCAGGTTCTCCCATCTTAGCCAAGGAACTCTGTAGTTCTGTCATCAGAGTGGTCATTGGGTTCTTGGTCACCTCCCTGACCAGGATCTTTCTTGCCTGGTTGCTCAGTTTGGTCGAATGTCCAGCTCTAGGAAATGTCTGGGTAATTCTTTCCCTTTTCTAATGATGGAGCTCACTGTCCTCTTGGGAACTTTCAACACTAGAAATTGTTTTATACACTTCCCCAGATCTACACCTCATAATTATATCTCAGAGTTCTACAGACAGTTCCTTGTACTGCATGGTAGAGTTTCTTCTCTGACATGCACTGTCAACTGTGCGACCTTATATAGAAAGGTCTGTTTCTTTCTAAGTCATGTCCAATCAATTGAATTGGCCACATGTGGACTCCAATCAAGTTGTAGAGACATCTCTGGGTTGGTCAAAGGAAATTGGATGCACCTGAGCTCAATTTGGAGTGTCATAGCAAAGGGGTTGAATACTTAATTACTCAAAGACATTTCAGCTTTTCATATTTCATTAATTTGTAAATTTCCACTTTGACATTATGGGGTATTATGTGTAGATCAGTGACAAAAAAATCTCAATTTAATCCATTTTAAATTCAGGCTGTAACACAACAAAATGTGAAAAAGTCAAGGGGTGTGAATACTTTCTGAAGGCACTGTAATGTTCCTTTCCATTGTGTTATGTCCTGATCCATTTCTGTGTTCGAGTGTCTGTTGTCCATGAGCCCCAACACTGTGTACAAAAAAAGGAAAAAAACCGAGTTGATCAGCTTTCATGTACAGTTAGTTGTGTCCAGTTTTTAGCTCACCTGGAAAGAAGTTCAGGGGAGTTTATGCAATGGCGCGTCGTCAGTCAGTCCGTCCGTCAGTCATTCCGTAAACACTTGAAACCTCTTCTCTGAAACTGCTGAAGGGATTGCGACCAAATTTGGCACAAATGCTATCTGTTGTGTTGTGACTAAAGTTTGTTCACGGCATTAAAAAAAAGTGGGTCTAAATGGGGCCTACCGGGGGTCAAAGTGGATCCACGTTTGACCCCCCCCCCCCCCCCCCACCCCAAAATAGGAATTTGCTTTTTCCTCTGAAACTACACACACGATTTCGATGAAACTTCACCACAACTTTAATCACCTGTGATGTACCAAAGTTTGTTCACTGCATTAAAATAAATCTGCCCCTTTGGCGGTCTATGGGGGGTCCAAGTGGGTCCAGGTTTACCCCCCCAAAATAGGTATTTGCTTTCTTCTCTGAAACTACACACACAATTTCGATGTAACTTGACCACAACCTTCACCACCCGTGATGTACCAAAGTTTGTGCACGGCATTAAAAAAAAATCTTCCCCTTTGGGGGTCTATGGAGGGGGGGAATTTGCCACACTAAATAGGTATTTGCTTTCTTCTCAAAAACTACACATGCAATTCTGATTAAACTTGACCACAACCTTAATCACCCATGTTGTACCAATGTTTGTTCCTGGCATTTAAAAAAATTGGGGTCTAAGGTGGTCTATGCGGGGGCTTGCCCTCCAAAATAGGTATTTGCTTTTTTCTCAGAACCGACACACACAATTTTGATGAAACCTCACCACAACCTTCATCATCCGTGATGTACCAATGTTTGTTCAAGGCATTGGAAAAATTGGGGTCTGAGGAGGTACACTGGTTGGGAGTGGGGGGGGGGGGCAGTTGCCCCCCAAAATAGGTATTTTTGGGGTTTGTTTGTTTAAAGTCTTTCGATTATGTTGGTATGATTCTGCATGCTGCCCTGTCTTCTAGCAACCATTGAAGTTGATTTAAAATACCTTTAATCAGTGCAGTATACTGTTTATTCTACCAGGTGAGCGCCGGGGGTATTGCCCCTATGTTATCCTGTATTTCTCTGTTGGCCTGTTAGAAGGAACATTTATATTCCACCTCGAGTGTAGCTTGGTGTCTGCATTTGATTTGGCAGTAAAGCCCACTTTGTTACCTTCGTAGGTCGTAGGCTTCGTACCACCCAATCAAATACTCTGACCACACGAACCTGGTGTGGTATTGAAATCCCTTTGTGTGCCGTTTGTGTCACGCTCTAATGAAAGGAACTATTTTGCTGAAATATCACACTGGATTCTTTATCCTTATCAAAAATTTCATTCACCTGTGACTTTTGCTGATGATTCTTTTAAACTACAAAAATATTCTTCACAGATGAGTTCTTTGGAAAAGGGGACATAAAGAAACATGTTTTTGTGAGGTTTAATTATTTAACTTCCTTTAAAGGTAAAGGCTAATCGACATCCGCACTGCTCATTATCACAATGATAGAATGTGAGCTTCACTCGTTTGAGGAGCTCAAGCTACAGGTGTAGAGGTGTTGTAATCTGTTGTAGAGTGGTTGAGGGATTGTAATATGGTGTAGAGGGATTGTAATCTACATTCTGGGAATTTATAAATTTTTTGTAATAGTCTTATTATTGATTACTATGAAAATAGTAAATTTTATCCAAATGAATTAAACTTTGTGTAACTTTATTATCACAGTGACTGTCAATATTGAGCTGTGCAGCAATGGTGTAGTTCGTATGTGTGTGTTTGTAGCGCCGGCAGGAACAAGCCGAAGCAGAGCGGCTAGCAAGGGAGCATGCAGAAGCAGTGGCCAAGGAGCAGAACCAGGCTGCACGACGGGAGAGGGAACAGCAACGCAAGGCCTTGAAAAAGGAGAGGCAGCGGCTGCGCACAGCCTGCAAGGTGTGAGATTCTGCCTGGTCAATGTGCGGAGGGGTGTGGGGTGCACGGGGATATCAAGGTTTTTGAATAACCCTCCTTTAACTCCCATGCACAGAACTGGGGCTACTTTTGCAGTGATAGTGCAGAAAATGTGCACATGATGGAGGAGGTGGAGAAACTCTGCAACCACCTACACCTAGCAAGGTCAGGGAATTTGGCATGGCAGCTCGCCGATAGGTGCTGACTTGTTTTGGAGGTGGGGGGAGGGGTGTACGTGCCAAGCTATGTGAGCAGTTATTTCCCTCCCCCCCCCCCAGCACTCTGATGAGCTCCATTCAGGACATTAAAATGAGCTCCATTCGACCAACTGACTGATCATCCGTCCACGTACTTTTGTGTACACGATATTTCAAAAACCGTTGAACTTTTAGCTTTCATTTTGCAGATATCTATTCATGACATTATCTCAACCTGATTAGATCATGTCTGCGATTGGGTGAATTATGTTGCCATGGCAACCATCCCAGTAACTTGGCTTGTGTGCACGATATTTCAAAAACCGTTTTCTTTTTGTATACCAAGTCGAGGCTCGTATAACAGCTAACGCATAGAACATATAATAGAGGGAGTGGGAGATAAGAAGGGGGAGAGAGAGGGAAGCACAACAGTAGGGAACAGGGACATCAGGAGATCTGTGGAAGAGAGAAGGCTATGGCGGGGTACACAGGATAAACGAGATGGACACGACTAGGACCTTCAGGAAAGAAAACACAGAATTTGAAGGAGGTGGGTTTGGAGGAGATGAGAGAATTCCATTTAGAGCCACACGTTGACTACGACAGGAGAGGACGTCTGTGAGCCATGCATAGAAATTTCCATGGATAACATAAGAGGAGAGTGGTGAGCAGAGTGGGGTGCCAGACCGTATCGAAGGCATGGGATATGGCAAGGGATTCAGCTCTGATTTCCTGTCTTGTGTTGAGGACCTCCATCCATCGTTGAGACAGCAGATGCAGCGTGTCCAGAGATTAGAGTAGAGTAGAGTATAGTGGTCTGGTCTGAATCCAAATTGATGTTTTGAGATCAAGCCATTGGAGAAGAGGAAGGATTTAATGTCGGAAGCGATGATTGATTCCATGACCTTGCTGATTATTGGGAGCAGGCTGATTGGTCTGTAGTTGCAAGGATCTGTTTTTGCACCTTTTGTATGAAGCGGTAATGTTGGCTGATTTCTAAGCAAATGGTCGATGACCTTGAACAGAAGAGAGGGTGAAGAGAACAGAGAGAGGGTGTGATAAAGCGGCAGTGCAGCATTTTAGGACCCGTGGTCTGATGCCATCTGGTCCAGTTGCAGAATCAGTCGAGGTTTGACAAAAACTTCTCCAACTTGTCGGGAGAGACGGACACAGAGTCCAGGAGCAGCTGGGTATGACTGGGTAAGGTGGGTACAGAGAGAGATGGGTTTGGGACACAAGATTTTGAAGCAAACAGAGTTTAAGCATTTCGCCTTTTCATGAGCAGTCAGCTGTATAGCCATTTGATGTAAGGGAGGGGATGAAAGGGGAACAAACAGTAGAAACAGATTTGACCAGACGCCACCAAGATTTGGAGGAGGGAGACAGGTTTGAGAGTTCAGTCTTGAGAGTCGAGAGATAGTGTTTCCTGGCTCTCCTGAAGGTAGACTCGCACTTGTTCTGAGCTTTGTGAAAGGAACTGTGATTGCCTTCAGTTGTATTTGCCTTCCAGGAGGCGAGAGCAAGTTGTTTCAGGGAAACTGCCTCACCACAAGATTCAGTGTATCCATGGACGGGAGGAAGGGTATGAAAACTGAAGACTCGATGGGATAAATCTGTGCATGAGAGAGAGCAATTTACTTTGGAAGAATTCCCAGGATGAGTTGATGTCAGAGGCAGTAGAGATGAGAGACCAGTCCAGATGATTGATGACTGCTTGAAAACCATGCCAGTCGGCCTGAGTGAAATGCCAGAGACTCGTTGGTGCTGAAGTGGTTCTCTGAGAATGGCCAAAGAGATGTCCACTTTAACAAGTTCAAGATTTAGCTTTAATATTACACAACTCTATTCCTAATACCACCCAAAAGGCAGGGGACCTAGAGTATCATATTGTGTATGAATGAATGAATGAATGATCGTTTTAAGGCCATTTTCCCCGCTAGAGCGGGGGTTAGCCTTGCGGGCCCCATGACAATCATGGTTCCCTGTTTGAGGCAATGTTTTTATAGCCGGATGCCCTTCCTGACGCCAACCCTTGGTCACGCTCTTACGATGCGCAGGGATACGGTGTACCTATTCTAAATCGGGGTACACACCGTGATCATTCATCCCAGCAAGCTGGTACTCAATTTGCCGACCTCGGAAGGATGACAGGCTAAGTCAACCCCCCAGGCGTTAATTCAGCGATCGACCGGGATTCGAACCCAGGATCCTAAGCCGGCACCCTAACCGCTAAGCCAACACCAGGCTAAAACACCATATTGTGTATAATTAGTGAAAAGCAAAAAATAAAAATGCAACACAAATCACCTTTGCCAACTTGCAAATTTCTGCATTTTATTGAATATGCTCTCTTTTGCAGCTGTTGTTGTTGGTTGTGCTTTTAAGTTTTACAGGGTGGCCTTAATGTCCCTTTACCCCTTTCTATTAAATAATTTGTTGTGAAACTCTTTTAATATGCATGTTTTATTGTGCAATGAACAAACAGACAATAGGAGTCTGGTACCTTTGCTTGCTTTTCATGTCACTGGGGACAGGTACTTTTGCTTGTGAAAATATAATACACATTGATGGGGTAAAAATTTGGTTTGGTGTCCCACGAGGATCGAGGAAACTCAAAAATGTGCCGTGATATAGAAAAAAAAAAAGGCTAACAAGCACCGTTGTCATCACGTGTAATTTACGTTTTTTTTTTTTGGTTTTTTTTTTTTGTATACTGAATCGAGGCTCGTGAAAGAGCTAACATTTACTTCACAAACAAATCAACCAGACAAACAAAATATATAAAAAGAGGGAGCGGAAGACAAGATGGGGAGAGAAGGGGAAGCACACAAACACAACATTTGAGAGCAGGGAGATGTGTGGAAGGGAGACGGCTTGGGGGGAGGAGGCGTGGGAAGGGGGGCGGGGAGGGAGAAGTATAAAACACAAGGACACCAAGGACAAAAGAAAAAAAAATGTTTGCCTGTTATTGAATTGTCAATTTAACTCCCCTCCCTCCACATAAATGGGATTGTTCTTCTTCTCAGTTTACAGGGATTAAATGAAATGCTCGAACAAGCCACTGAGAGTGAAGCAAAAGTAGAGATCAACAGAAAGGTAAGGGACAGGTAGAGAGGCATGGTTGTGGTGCAAGTGCTGTTTCTTTGGAGGGAGCATGTGTCTGTCTGTGTATGTCGGTTTGGGGGTGAGGGTGTGGTAGAGGAGGGATGGAATTCAACTGTTCATGATTCATTTGAAACGCCACCACAGCAGGCTCCTGGATCATGCTCATGCCTTTTTGCCTGTTTATGTACTGTTGCCTTGATGCTGAATGCGAGTCCATTTCCTGTAGCTGAACGAGGTAAATGAGACTCTGGATCGGGAAAAGGCGCAAGCACAGCTTCAGGGGGGTCGCTCAACGGGGGTTGATGGAGTTGCACAACCGGCGGGTGGCGCGACTGTAACCAATGCCTGGTGGTCGGAAGAGGACGTACAACTCCTCATAAAGTCGGTGAACCTGTTTCCTGCTGGGACGGCCGCTCGGTGAGTGGTTGTGGTATTTGGGCTGTGGACATTTAAAAACAGATTAGGGTGCCACATAACCACGCTAACTTTAGCAAAAATCATGTTAATTTTCTTTGCACCTGGAGTCTGAGGTGAGTTTTACAAAAAGGGTACAGTGTGGGTGTGCTGTGTGTTGAACCAGGTGGGAGGTTATCGCAAACTTTATGAACTCGCACTCCAGCAGTGGAGTGAAACGAATGGCAAAAGACGTCATTGCGAAAACAAAGACTCTCCAGAAACTTGGTATCACAACACACCTTTGTCTACATGTCTTTGTGTAAGTAGTATGATAATGGTGGTCTGTCCCCTCTACCAAAATCAATTAAATAATTTGAAACAGTTTAAACCAGTTTCTGAGGCACTTTTGCCAATAATTACTGCTTTGTAAGACACTCATTGATAATTAACTTTTTTCTGAGACAACAATGGGATGATTTTAAAATTATCAAAAAGTATCACTCTCCTTTAGGACACATTGTCTGTTTTCATGATTTGTTTACTATCCCCCACAAGTGAAGAAAATTTAATTGTGTTATTTTATTGAAAATTAATTTTTTTTATTGTTATCCTTTGTGAGAGGGCCCAAATACGATAAACAGCATATTTCAAAAAGTTGTGGATGCGTTATGACAAAACCTGATGGATGAGTTGGATAGGTGAAAAGAACTTGCCGATTTGATTTTGGTTCAGTTCCGGATGCAGATCCGGCCTATCATTGCGATACAAAACCAACGTAAACTGTTCAGCCTGGTGGAGGTATGTGCTCTACCGAGTGCCGTTCTTGTTTAAGGCACAAACTCACCATGCCTTTTTCCTTAGCACTCTGTTGTACACGTTCTTTAAACTTTATTGTTAAACCCTACTGTGAATCTATAAATGTGTTGTAGTTTAATTTTTTTTTTCCAAACAAATCCCAGAATGCATATTGTATTTCCCCTTTCTCACGTACAGACCCAGGGCAGAAGGATGAGCTGAACCGGCGAGCTTACGAACTCTATCACCGTGACCACATATCCAGCAAAGCAGCAAATGTGGCCGAACCTTCACAGAGGTTGGACGGTGAGGGTGATTGGATGCTATCCACCCACATTTATCTCATGGTTTTTTTTTTGGTTTTTTTTACAAGGTCTGACAAAGTTCCAGGACTGTTTTTTTTTTTTTTTTCCTTGACAGGTGGAAACAGGCTTGCATTTCGTAATTGGACATGCATCGTAATCTTCCTGTCAGCACTGTGTTAGTTGTTGTTTTGATCGGTTGTGTTTTGTAGTTGTACTGGAGTTTTGTTAAAATTATTAGTGTTGCAACGGTGTTCTGAAGATGAACGGCAAATTTGTGGAACGGAGAATAATCATCAGGTTTTTTGGTAATTCTCACCTCACATCACATCACATCATCACATCACCTCACATCAAAATCTCACATCAGGTAATCAGGTCACATTCTCAGGTCAAGTGTCATGGACATTTTAGACAAGTTGATGTTGGTGTACAGGGAAGACACACACTGTCAAGATCATGTGTGTTTGAGTGGGCCAAGAGGCTTGTGGTATGGAGAATGAACGTGAAGGACGATGCAAAGTCCATGCATGGTAGGGACGCCCATCGATTGCTAAAATGTCAAAAGTGTGAGAATGTTGGTCGATCTGACCGACGTCCGAAACTCCAATCAAAGGAACTGATTTTGAATCAATAGAAGAGCTCCAGAGAGCCGTGAACAATGAGCTAAAAGGAGCATAGTATTATATAAATGGCATAAAAATGAAAAAGAAGAAGAGACATGGTACAAAATTTGGAGCATGGCAGCGACATTGGAAAGCGTGTATAGACTCCCAGGGAGATTACTTTGAAGGCGACCACAAAACATAATTGGTACGTTTAGAAATAACATTTTCTATTGTTTTAATCCTGGAACGTTATTGTCGGACCTCGTATATCGGCACCCTGTTTACCAAGCTTTTTGATGAGCTTTGATATTACACCGTCTCCTTAACGGAATGCTGCTTTTATTGCTTCCCCGGCATGTTTGTAAGTAGGGAGGATAAGTTTGGAGCCAAATGTACAAGGACAAACTAAAGTTGATGAAGTGTTTTTTTTTCCCCCTGTATCTCGATCTATCGTGGCTTGTGAAAAGCAACGGACATTTATAACGTTTAGTTCAATTGGAAAACCACTCAACGGGTCTGACGATGCCAGATGCATAGCATTTAAGCCTCCTGCAAAAGCAAAAATATGGCAACGATCAGTGATGCGGATGTTGCATTGCATTTCACCATGGTAACATTTAGGTGACTCCTTCATTCGCCATTTTCTGGAGGAGGTATTTGCATCTCGTGCGTGATGTTCTCACACGATTAAGAGCAATCCAGTACTTTTGAGGCAAGAAAAAACAGGGTAGATCTTTTGTTGGATCTGCAATGAGTGCCACAGTGGAGATATCGTATGTTGACCATAGATCGCGACATTGATTTATCGACTCATAAAAGCGTTGTGGCACATGTCAAGAAAGGTTTTCTCGA
This sequence comes from Myxine glutinosa, assembly GCF_964187855.1. Taxonomy (NCBI): domain Eukaryota; kingdom Metazoa; phylum Chordata; class Myxini; order Myxiniformes; family Myxinidae; genus Myxine; species Myxine glutinosa. The sequence continues at coordinate 43,850,661 of NC_136272.1, read as the reverse complement.
CTTTGGTTAACTGAGAGAGGCTGGATTGATATCTTAATGTAATGTTAAGTCTCGACCAGATATGTAGAATGAAGAACTAGTCTTGCTTGTGAAGGCCCCTCAGGCTGTCTCATCATTTCGTCCATGTCATGTACATTACCTCCCTGCCAAATTTCGTCCGACCGTCCACAACTTTTTGAGATATCTTGTTCACAAACAGAGAAACAAAGACAGACAGACAGACAGACAGACCTTCGGTGGTGGAGGTAAAGACAACATTGCAGCACCAGAACGTCTTCACAAGTTTCTGGATGATGTTGATTCTAGGATTTGTCTTGTTTCTACCACGTGAGGGTTTGATCGAGGATATTTGATCCCAATTCCCAAGTACCTTTGCTTGTAGTCTTGTACAAATGCGATACCTTAGAATTTGACTTGACATTAAGTGATTTTCTGGCCTCCAAATTTTTCAAATGAAAAAGAGAAAAGACTTTTGTCTGCAATGAATTCCGACTGCGAGGCCTTGTGCTAATTGTACGGTATGTCTCGATCCACTTTGTTTGCTTTGTCACCACAAAGAAAGGTGCTTACATTTCCAATGCAATATTGTCCGCATATATAAATTTGTAAGATGTATTCAGTGAAATGTCGTTGAGATAGACGTTAAAGCTGTGTGTGCCTGTTACATGTTCTTCTAGTCACCCCCTCCAGATTAAACTTCCAAAATCCAGACTCACTACACACCCTCCACTCTTTTATCCCGTTGGTGGAACTGCCTTCCTGAATCTATTCAATAACACTCGTCCATCCAAAGAGTCGAGCCAACAGTGCAACACCACCATGCTATATGTCCCTCCTCACCCAATTCTCCCATCTCAACCACTGTCGACCTATTTTCCTCCTATCTTGCTGCCTCAACCCCTATCCACTCTCTTTGCCATTCTCTCTTCCCCCCAACTGTACCAGTATCCAGTCCATTTCAACCAGCTTTTTATTTATTTATTTACCAATCTCCCCATCAAGCTTACTTGCACACCAATCTCCTTCCTCATTTCATCCATCCTACTCTTATCCACCCTCTTCATTCCCACAATCCTCCTGATTCAGTTGTTCTTGCAGACCTGCAACCTCTGTTGTTGTCTCTTTGTCAGTGCCACCATCTCCAGAACGTGGTTCGTAAAGGTAGGCTGGCGTTACACAAGACACCAGAACTTTCCCTTTCAATTTCCTAGATATTTTTCTGTGTGCCATCAATCCTTCCACTTTCATCCACGCATTTGCACACACCTGGATCCTCCTCCGCACCTCTGCCTGTGACCTACCATCCCCGGTCACTGTTCCCCCGATACTCAAACCTATTTCCCTGGCTGATCTCCTTCCCTTCTAACCTGATATTGATCTGTTTTCTCTTTTGCCCGACCCATATCACCTCAGTCTTTTCCATATTCATCTTCATTCCATGCTTTCTGAGCGCCTTCTTCCACTTTCACAGTACCTCCTGCATCTCCTACTTGCTCTCTGCCACAACAGTTAGATCGTTTGCATACAATATCCTCCCCAGAATACCTTTCATTTTTACCCTCCTGCCACAAGTATAAAGGATGCCTCTTTTCAGTGGTTGTACCTCCACCTCCAACGCAAGTCAGGGGCCAAAGCATCCCCACTCTTCCATGCTGCACTGATCGATTGCTCCTCATGGATCAGCCCACTCCCTCTCCTCTCTCTTTTGTGGCCCTGGTTTCACAAAGGAGGGGCTACACCATCTTGGATGTGGGTGATCTTTGGGTCACTCCTGGGAGATTGATCGGCTGTCTCCGTTCTGCGGGCCTGTGCAAGAGAACTATCCGAGGCTATACAACCACCACCACAACAACACCAACCCTCCTGCTTACCAGTTCCGTCACCATGATAAAGCAGGAGTGGGCTGAGAGAGCTTCCCTGCCTCAAACCGATGTTCACGCTGAACTCCTTCGACATCCTAGGACCAGCCAAAACTCTACTTCATTCCCTTATGCATTCCTTCCACCAACCTAACTTCTGCTTCCGGCACTCCCATCCATCTCGGTGTTGCCATCACCATCTCTCTCAGGACAGTGCCATAGGCCTTCTCCGGGTCCACAAATCCCAATGCCATTTCACATTGCACCTCCAACCTCTTCTCCACCAGCTGTCTCAACATGAACATCCCATCCATCATTCCTCTACCCCATATAAACCCCTGTTGCTCGAAACCAAGCTCCATTTCCACTCTTCCTTATCCTTCCATCCAAAAGCCTCTGCAGTACCTTAATATACATGACTTAGGACTGTAATGCCTCTGTATTTCCCCGGATCTTGAACATCGCCCTTGCCCTTCCCCTTCCATATCAGCACAATTAGCCCTGTCCAATGCTCCAGAATGTAACCCTATTTCAGATACATACATACATAATACATACATACATAATACATACATACATAATACATACATACATACATAATACATACATTAAACAGCGTCTTCGTCCAACTGCCCCAAACTTTTCCTGTTGCAATTAGCATTGCTATATGCACCTCATCAATGTTTGGTGCTCTTCCCTTCTTCATCCTCTTTAATGCTGTCTGTACCTCCTCCTCCGTGATCTCCTCTAACCCCACTTTCCCCTCGACGTAACATGGTTCCTTCCTTCCTGGTTCAACATTGAAATGTGCTTCCCATCCTCTCACCTCTCACTCCTCTGTCACAAACCTCCTGCCACCATCCTTAATCATCAACTACCCCCCTGTCATGTCTTCATGCCTGCCACGAGCCAATTTACTCATATAGACGATCCTCTTCCAATGTGTTTTACACCTCTTCTATATAATTTCTCACCTTATCCACAGCTCTTGCTGCTTTCTTATTTTGTCCATACAGGTGCAGCAACCCTACATCTCGTTCCTCTCTCCTTCATATTCTTTATCAACTTCTAAACCTCCTCCTTTTCACCAACTACCGACCCCTGCTCTAATCTTCCCTCCTTTTCTTCATGCTTACAACAAACCGAGGCTATACAACCACCACAACAACACCAACCCTCCTGCTTACCAGCCACAGACTTGTGCTGGGTGGTGACATGCTCTCCCACCACCACGTAACAGTCCTTGTTCCTCCCCAACTGTTTCTTGCCTCACAACCAACAAATCCAACTCTGTTCTATGCTATCCACTTCTGCAAGTAATTTTTAGACTGTTCTGCTTCTGAAAGGATGAACCAGCTATGGCCTTCCCATTTCTTACAACCAGCTGCCATCCTTCTATATTCCTCATTTCTCAACCAAATTTAAACACACGTTCCTCTTCACCCGGTTCTGCTACCCCCATGTACGTGTTAAATTCCTCCGCAATGCACAGCATCGCCTCCACCTCCACCTGTCCCATCATCCTCTCCAGAGCGTCTCTGAACTCCTGCTTCTCTGCCTCAGTCCTTCCTGTTTGTGACCCATATCGGCATAACACATGCCATTTTCCTCTGTATTACGAACCATGCTATAACTGCCCATCCCTCCCATCTTTCCACTCTGACCACCTCCTTGCTGATCTCTTCCGATGCCATTATTCCCACGCAATTACTTCTTCCATCCTTTTCCATCTGTAAAAGCTTTGTACCCTCCTACCTTCCTCGCCTTGTATCCTTCACACACGCAGACACACTATCTAACCTCCTTCTCTGCCTCATCTCCACAACCTCAACTCCACTACACTCCATTTATCCCACATTCAAACTATCTTATCTATCCAGACCTCGCTTCTGAACTGCTACCCACCTGGCAGAGCTAGTCCCATCTTAATCAGTTTGGGACGTTCAATTCCTATTTCTGCAAGTGAAAGCGCTATTTCTACAGATTTCTCGCACTGACCCGAGACCAACCTTCATTACAGGGTGCCACCATCTTAAAAAATGCAGTGCATTTTGGGATATCTTATTCAAGGTGCACAACAAGTTGGAAGAATTGGTGGGAAGAAGATTGGGAATGAACATATGCATTGCAGCATAAATAGACTGCTTGAGAATTACCATAAGCTAATGACTCGCTAAAGACTTACTAGTATTTTCCTGCTAATTATATCTGAAAGGAACCCTGCGAAATATATATATATACATATATATATATATATATATATATATATATATATATATGTATGTATATATATATATGTATGTATATATGTATATATATATATGTATGTATATATGTATATATATATATGTATGTATATATGTATATATATATATGTATGTATATATGTATATATATATATATGTATGTATATATGTATATATATATATGTATGTATATATTGTTACAGATACGACTTTGATGGTATGGTGGGCCGAGCGGGATGGCCGCCGTATCCGTACAAGTTACCCGATTGTGCCCGAATGTTGACTAATCGCGCTACGCTGGCTCAATAGGAAAGAGAAGACACCCGGCTGGGTTATAATGACACAATACGACACCAGGGTTTCGATTCTCAAGTATATTCGTACGGAAAAAGGTTAGATTACAGGGGCTAGAGGTATATTACAGGAAGACAGGCACTTAGACACACTCTTATATTATCCCCGGACAGACGACAGACACACGGGACAAAATGCTGACTCACACGGGGGTTGATGAAAAGGGGAGGCAGGTCGCGATGGCTCAGGTGCACCTGGCTCAGGGACAGAATCACGTACGGTGGTGTCCAGAGATGCGTGAAGGTATCACAGCGCTTGTGGGTCGCGACTTTGGTCTCAAGCTGGGGAGGTCGCTCAGCGCTCGGGAGGGTGGCGTCTTTTCCTTCCAAGCTCGGGGCGCATCTCTCATCACGTCCGGCGCGGGGCCGCGTATATATCCGGCGGGGAGTGACACGCCCTCGGCTCGTTAGCGCCGCCCCAGATGGCATCGGCCCATGGCTTCTCATTGGGTGCGGGGGTTACCGGCTCCGCCCTTGACGAGGGGCCGACAGAGAGCCCCTTCGTGGTAACCCCGTGGAGCGCGTGGTCAATGGTGGCTAACCGAGCCGGAAGGAGGACGCCCACTCCCCATGCCGTCACCGCGCCGCCCCCCTCTTTTGTTGTTGTTGTTGTAGTTGGCGCTTCTTCATGGGGAAGAGATGCGGAGAGGTATGGGGAGGTCCTAAACTTCCTAACAGGTGCCATATAATCACATTCTGGTGCAACGAAGAGTCATAATTAATGGAAACAAGTCCTTAACTGACATAGATTAAGAATAACTAGCAAGATGTCCTATAATTGTCTACGTGTGGTGCGGGGGACCTGGGCACGACATTTAATGGGGGGATGAAGGGGAAGATCGGCTCTAATGGGTGTTGTTTACAGACAATGGGACTAGGGAATGGGGTAAGGGAGAGTTGGGGAGTATCGGAGAAAATAGGGGAATATTTACAAGCGGATATGGAGGCCAAATTCCATATTCGCAACATTGCACCCTTCTCTACCCTCGGGGCGTCCCGACCCGATAAATTTTTACCTACTTTAGTGTGGCACGCAATGTAGTTCCCTCTACTATTAACTCTACCCTGAGTGCGACAGTTTTACAGATATTCACAAATGAGTAAATATGTCCCCCTGCGACGTTGCACCCTTCTCCTCACAGAAACACACCCACAGGATAACCGAATCCGGAAAGAATTCTCAAACTAAACATACAGCCGGTAGGGAGCATTATTTACAAGACTACGCTGCTATTTACACTACGATCCAGGACCTGTTTTTGGAGGAACACATGCAGATGTTATGCATAGAGAGAGCGCGCTTGCCAACATCGATACACCAACCCACGAGTGCTCTGTGGCCGACGGCCTTTAATAACGTGCAGAGCACCCTTTCCTGAGCATCAACAGCACCACCCCACCACCAATCGGTGCAGTCACCATTGTTCATTGGAATAAAAATAACTTCAACAACCCCTAACCCTGCAGGTGTCTCTTGCTCTTCTTGTGGTGCACTTGGTGGTGTTAACTATTAGTGGTTCACCTGTATGGCATAGGTGCCACGTTGATCCATAGGTCCATCCCCGGGTGGTGCTTGGCCGCAAACGAACTGCGGTCCATTGTGGGTGGCCACAAACATTGCGGTCCATATGGTGTACCGATCCAGGCAGCGAACAGCGAAAGTGCAGGCCCACAACTGCGCAGCCAGCACCTCTCTCTCCTCTCTCTCTACCCCAAAGCCAGATCCTCGGAGGTGGGAGACAAAAGAAGCAGACAAGTGAGTAAGGTGGTAAGGGCGCAAAAGTGCACGCAATGTAAGGTAATGCACACTGGGGGCACATGGGAACCAGGTGAGACAGGTACGTTCCTATCGTACGCCCCCCCCCACCAGGTAACCTACATGGCCCCTCCCTTACCCCTTACTGTATCCACAAAACACAACACTACCCATAAACATCTACTTTACAAATCGACAAACATCCCTACTGTCTTCCCCGTTCCTCCCATAAACCAAATTCGTCTTCTCTCCCTCCTAACCAATCAAATTTGCCATTTTCAACTCTCATCAAAATTTGCCATCTCCAACTGCACATCAAAATTTGCCATCACCAATTCATCATCAGTCCCTCCTAGGGAGGGAGAGATGGAATCACCCCAATGTCTCATCCACGTCGTGATGCGTCTCACAAATCCACAGCAATTTCATTTCCTGCACAAAACAAAGAAAACACAGGTGTGGAGTCATCATCATCACCACAGGCAAGTGGCTGCGTATGGTGCGACAGGTTCATCAATCCTAACTATCTCCTAAATGACTTTAACAACTTTACACTACCCGGGGCCTCTCTCCGGCCAAACCATTGGCCCTCTTACACTATGGGTTCTAAAAACCAATTCCCATTGGCCAAACTGTGGTGCTCTTCAATTTGGGGTCTCACTCCCCCGATTCATCTCCCGGTGCCCTCGCACAATTTCTGGGCTGCGGCGTGTACCTCTCCCAGTGGGTCTACCCACCTGCACACCTCCACCACTGCAGTTGCCTCCGAGCTTACCTGCTCCTTGCCCTAACCTAACTACCTGGGGAAGGCCCTCTGGCACTCTCCCCACTCGGTGCCCTCTCTGGCACTGGGCTACCCGGGTCCATCCTCCGGATCCTCGGGCACCCACTCACAACTACCGGCTCCCAGAGCCCACCTGCGGCCTCACCTGGCCGACATCCTCACAGTGGTGGAGTGCCCAACCAACTACACACACTAACAGGCTACACGCCCAGCCATTTCCACAACACTAATGCACCCATTCACAACACCATTCTGCAACCGCACCACAAATGCCAATATCCAACCACAATTTACCTGCACCCTCTACCTAACACTTACACTACCCGCCCCGGGTGCTCGTGAAAGGGGTCCACTCTTCCCCCATCCACACCTTCGCACCATGCACACCACTCCGTACCACTCACTCCAACTCTCTCCACACACCTGTACCTGCACACCTGTGCTCTCACACCTGGTGCCACCTGCACCCTTCTCTCCCCAAGCGCATTCGCGCTGATCCACACACTCACTACTCATACACTGCTCCACACACCTGTCCAGTTGCACACCTGTGCAATCACACCTGTTCAATTCTCACAAACACGGCATCATCTCAGCTAACTACTCCCTTCTGAAACTTGCGCTTCCCAGTCGTCCCTTTAAACTATTGCGCTCCCACGTCATTATCATCCATACTAATCTACCTGCGTCCCCACTACAGGTATCAGTCACTAACTAACCTTAACGTTACCTAAGGTCATCTTCTCTAGATCCCTACACACAATATCCTAACCCACCCGGGCTAGTTTTCACTGCCATACACCCCATAAGCTATTGCTCCTTTGCCCCACCATGGGAAGGATGGTGGATTTGCCATCCCACCACATCGGGGGTCTCTCACTACCAATTTTGCACATCAAATTTCAACAAATCAAAAATTTGCCAATCACTGCCCATCATCTGCCAATCACTACTGCCAATCCTTTGCCAATCATCAAATTTTGTTTTTCTCTAATTTTGGGTCCAAAACACTAACCTCATCACCCAGTCGACTCACTAATACCTCTCGGTGCGCCAATCCCTGTCCAAAGCCCGGCTTCGTAAAGCCAAGCAATGGATGCTGGTTGTTTTGTGCCAGCGGCTGGATGCGTCCGGCACTCGGTGCAGGGACGGGGGCTTACCCGGGCCGAGATCCCACGCATCACCTCGGCGTGGAGCCATCCAATGTCCCGATCTCGACCTGCCGGAATGCCTCAACAAAAGGTGGTCGCCATGACGACCCTTTCTATCAGGCTGCCAGCTCCGCCTAGTGGAGCCTGGACGCGGCCGTTCAAAGCGAGGCCCGGCACGCACCGAGGGCCTGCTTCGGCTAAAAGTCGCTCTAACCTCTAACCCGTGTAACGTCGATGCTTCACCTGGACGCTTACACTCCGCAGCCCGTTCCTTGCTCACACATCCAGCTGTGCCCATGCTCCTCGTACCGTTCCTTACACACCCAGGCACACCCATTCCACTCACAGCCTTGGTCACACACCTGACCACCGAACATTTTGGCACACATTCGTTCGTAGCACACCTCACCAAAACACCTCTTCGCGCCCCCTCCTCGGTCACCTCCTCTGTGACAATCACAGGTGTGCCCTCATTCACACAGCCAACCACGTGCCTCACCACCAACTCCAGCGTGCATTCCCACTCACGCTCTACCATTCCAGGTGTGCATCCTTCCATCCCAGGTGTACATCCTCGCTCACCTGTCACAACTAACTCACGCTCCATGTCACTCTCACTACTTTCACCTCCATTCCTGACAGCGCACTCACCCTTACTCTTGACAGCACACTCTTTCCTCATGCACCTGTCGGTCACACACCTTTCTCGCGCACACTCTCCCGTTACACCCTCTGTAACACTCACCACAGGTGGACACTCTTCCTTACTTCTGACAGCGCACTCTTTCCTCATGCACCTGTCCGTCACACACCTTTCTCGCGCACACTCTCCCGTTACACCCTCTGTAACACTCACCACAGGTGGACACTCTTCCTTACTTCTGACAGCGCACTCTTTCCTCATGCACCTGGCCGTCACACACCTTTCTCGCGCACACTCTTGCGCACACTCTCCGGTCACACCCTCTGTAACACTTACCACACCGCGCTTCCATGTGCTCCCTCGCACACGCGCTACGACCGACTCACTCTCGCCAGCACACTCACTCCTCGGCGTGCACTTTTTCCTCACACACCCCATGGTCGGACATTCTCGCACACCTCTTTTTTCGCACACCTGACCTGTCGCACACCTCACCAACGGCCTTTCACGAACACCCGGATCCAAACCAATCCCCAAGCTTTTTAAATCCCCTGGCGCATCATACGCACGACCATATTGGTCACCACTTACACCGGGTCCTCTTCCTCTTCGCTTCTCCTCCATCACCTGCGAATCCCTCATCCGGTTAATGAGCACATCATCACGATCCAAACACAGACTTTGGACCAATTCTTTTATCTCCTCTTTTATCTCTTTCTTATCCTCTCTCCGTCGCTTCTTAATTTCGCTCACCCCCTCTTCCACTTCTTTCCGTGTCGCTTTCAACCCTCCTAATACCGCAGTGTTCCTTTGAACCTGCTCCACTAACTCCGTCTGTCCCACCGTCAGCTGCTCCACCTCCTGCGTCAGGTCCTCTATGCCCCCTTGTAACTTTACAGTCCCCTTTCTCACCTCCTTCTCCATGTGCTCCTTACAGTGCCTCACCTCCTCGCGCACTCCTCCGACCTCCTCACTCACACCTCTTCTAATCTCCTCTCCCTCTACCCCATTTTTCACTCCCTCTATCTGATTCTCCTGGGCAGCCATTCTATTTTCTACCCCCATTAACCCATTTTTCACCTCCTTTATCCCGTTGTCTAACCCCTCTCCGGTACCCCTCGCTTCGTCCCTCATTACCCCCAGTTGGCCCTCCAATCGCTCACTCCGAGCCCTCATTCGGTTCGTTATTTCTTCAATTTGGTTTCCCAATCGCTCACCCTGAGCATCCATCCGGTTTCCCAACCGCTCACTCAATCGCTCACCCAATCGCTTTCTATCAGCCCTCATTTGCTCACAATTCTGGGCCATAAGGGCCTTCATTTGTATCCAAAAGGAGTTCAAATCCATCGGGGGCGCTGCCACGGTCGCTGGCGCGGTGATCAGCGAGGCGCCATTTTGCGCGCCCGCTTCTTCGTGCGTGACGGCGCTATTTTGCGAACCTGCCGCCCTCACTGCTTCGCTCTCCTCCTGTCCCTCATTTTGGTCCTGGATCGACCCTACCTCACTCTCCCCTACCGGACCCCAGCCGTCTTGATCCGCCATAGCGCGACTTGCAAAATTCGAGTTTCGTAAAACAAAACAAATTTCGGCCGCTCCAAATTTTGACCAAATTTTTTTTTTCCTCTATTCGTTTTTTTTTTTTTCAAAATTTGGTCGGGCCTCGAATCTCACTCCCGACACCAATTGTTACAGATACGACTTTGATGGTATGGTGGGCCGAGCGGGATGGCCGCCGTATCCGTACAAGTTACCCGATTGTGCCCGAATGTTGACTAATCGCGCTACGCTGGCTCAATAGGAAAGAGAAGACACCCGGCTGGGTTATAATGACACAATACGACACCAGGGTTTCGATTCTCAAGTATATTCGTACGGAAAAAGGTTAGATTACAGGGGCTAGAGGTATATTACAGGAAGACAGGCACTTAGACACACTCTTATATTATCCCCGGACAGACGACAGACACACGGGACAAAATGCTGACTCACACGGGGGTTGATGAAAAGGGGAGGCAGGTCGCGATGGCTCAGGTGCACCTGGCTCAGGGACAGAATCACGTACGGTGGTGTCCAGAGATGCGTGAAGGTATCACAGCGCTTGTGGGTCGCGACTTTGGTCTCAAGCTGGGGAGGTCGCTCAGCGCTCGGGAGGGTGGCGTCTTTTCCTTCCAAGCTCGGGGCGCATCTCTCATCACGTCCGGCGCGGGGCCGCGTATATATCCGGCGGGGAGTGACACGCCCTCGGCTCGTTAGCGCCGCCCCAGATGGCATCGGCCCATGGCTTCTCATTGGGTGCGGGGGTTACCGGCTCCGCCCTTGACGAGGGGCCGACAGGGAGCCCCTTCGTGGTAACCCCGTGGAGCGCGTGGTCAATGGTGGCTAACCGAGCCGGAAGGAGGACGCCCACTCCCCATGCCGTCACCGCGCCGCCCCCCTCTTTTGTTGTTGTTGTTGTAGTTGGCGCTTCTTCATGGGGAAGAGATGCGGAGAGGTATGGGGAGGTCCTAAACTTCCTAACAGGTGCCATATAATCACATTCTGGTGCAACGAAGAGTCATAATTAATGGAAACAAGTCCTTAACTGACATAGATTAAGAATAACTAGCAAGATGTCCTATAATTGTCTACGTGTGGTGCGGGGGACCTGGGCACGACATTTAATGGGGGGATGAAGGGGAAGATCGGCTCTAATGGGTGTTGTTTACAGACAATGGGACTAGGGAATGGGGTAAGGGAGAGTTGGGGAGTATCGGAGAAAATAGGGGAATATTTACAAGCGGATATGGAGGCCAAATTCCATATTCGCAACAATATGTATATATATATATGTATGTATATATGTATATATATATATGTATGTATATATGTATATATATATATGTATGTATATATGTATATATATATATGTATGTATATATGTATATATATATATGTATATATATATGTGTGATTATGTTATTTCAAATTGATTTTCCATCAGATTTATCTTTTTGGGTAGTAGGGGAGGATGGGGAAAGGGTTGGATAAACTTCAAAGTAAACTTGCTAGTGTAGAGTCCGATTGCCTGCATTTGGACACTGGTTGCACCTCAGGCCAAGAGGTGACCAAGGGAGAGACAATGGCTCCCTGGACAGCAGCCGAACAGAAGCTCCTTGAACAAGCTCTGAAGACCTTTGGTGCTGGAACGGCAGAGCGATGGGATCGTATTGCCGAAGCTGTGCCTGGACGAAGCAAGAAAGAATGCATGCGCCGCTACAAGGTTCATCTTCCTTTACCCGTTTTTCTCAAATTGTAGTTACTCGTGATATTTCATGAGCAAGACAGTTACATGAATTACTTTTATTTGTGTAACCTGGTGAACCCTGGTGTTGGGCTAGCGGCTAGGGTGCCGGCTTAGGATCCTTGGATCCTGGGTTCGAATCCCGGTCAATCGCTGAATTAACGCCAGGGGGGTTGACTCAGCCTGTCATCCTTCCGAGGTCGGCTAATTGAGTACCAGTTCACTGGTAATTCCCTGTTTGTCGTTAAAGGCGGCAAAAAGGGTTGGCGTCAGGAAGGGCATCCGGCCGTAAAACATTGCTTCAAAAAGGGGACCAAAAAACAACAACAACCATGGTTCCCGAAAAAGGCCAACCCCCGCTTTGCGGGGAAAAATGGCCTCTAAAGGTGGTTTTTGTGTGAAGTGCTGATGGAAAATGGTTTTGGTTACTTTTGTACCTCATAATTGTGTGCAGTGGAAACGGTATATATGATTATTAATTTAATTCAGCTGCTAATTTTGATTGGCTGAGGCTGAGAATGTTTCACTTATTATTATTTTTTCTCTGCAGGGTCTGAGGCTCATGTGAGAGCTGTTACATGCAAATAAAGCACACGCACACACACTAGAAATACAGAACTGAACCCTCCTCCCCACCCTTATCCCGATGGGTTGGCAACCCATGGAGCTTCTTCATGCTCTATGCCGAACATCAAGCAAGGAAGCAGCGTTTCATTTTTTTTTGTTTTAACTTGAGAATAAAATGTTTAGTTGTCCATCGTTACTCCATTTTGGTGATCGCGGGAGTGGTTGCACACTCGACTACAACAAATTTGGTGAAAATCCGATTAATTTTGACAAATGTACAACCTTTATTGACTATTGAACGTGAGACATTCAGGAGCCTCATCGTTCTCTCTTTGTCATCGTTATCGCGATGGCTTTAAATGCTCTTCAGGCCCTCACTCATTTTAACTCCGATTCGATTTCTGTTTTATAATCGCTGAGGTCGATAAAGGCCCCGGTAAAACAAATTTGGTGAAAATTGGTTCCGTTTTGACTACAGTATAGCGACATGTGGTGAGGCTTTGCTCACCGTCCACCCTCCATCCTCTCTCTTTTCCCCACCCTTTCCCCTCCTCACTCCCCTCTTCTCTCTCTCCCCCTCTAAACAAATTTAATTTTATATACATATAAAATATATATGCAAACTTTATATATATACATATATATATATATATATTATATAGTTATATAATATATAGTTATATATCCACATCCATGATCTATTCTAAACACACTGAATTTTCCCATATTGTTCCTCTGGGCTATTGCTCCTTCCTTTTGTTCGTACTCGTGTTTACATTTCTTCCTTCCCCAATACAGTTTGTTCATCTAAAGCTGCTGCCATTTGTTGGTTTGCTCCTTCATGAGCCTTGACCGTCGCAAAATAAACAATTGGTTGTTCAGGGCAGGTCGCTAGCTTGCGTTGTTGGAAAGAGGAGAAAAAGGAATGTGCATACCTTGCTCATCAGGATTGACCAAAAGGGGTGTCTCCCAGGAATTGGAAACATATCCTTCCCATTTGGAAATGCATCTTGTTCCCGTATTATCATTGTCGCACTCGTGCCTGTGTACTATTTTAGTCAAAACACGTTTGGTTTGTTCGATTCGCGTGCAGCATGCTGGGAAAACCGACTATGGTCAATCAACAATGCGAGGTAACTGGCAGACATCTTTAAGTGTCTGATGGGCTCAATATGAAAATGAAGCACCAGGGGTGAGTTGACAATGTTAGTTGTTGTGCATGGCTGGTACATAGTTGGTTCTCAGAACCTTGGCCTAAAAATTGGGAATCCCAGAGCTAGTCAAACCATGCATGAGCTACTTTTGAGGCCTGGTGAGCTGCATACGGAAACTATATCCTGAGTTGGATTCATTGAGAAAAACACTATCCTGTTTTCCACAATGCGTGATAATTTTTCTTCGCTAAGTGGTTGTGAAACACTAATTGGGAGAGCAGCAGACTGCATCTCGTTCTCCACATTTCATCATGTCCGTTGTTTTTGGTTTCCAGTGGCATGGGGTGAGCATCTGTACATCTTATTCCACTGCCTTTATTTATCAGCCATAGTTTGCCTTCTTCCCCCACTCTCCAGCGATGGGGACTGTTTCCCAGGAAAAAAACAAAACCATAGCCTACTACGACTACTACACGACTACTACATCTAATGATTGTGCTTGGATAAGGTTAAGGCTTGATATGCTTGGTTCTTATTGTTTTGTAATGCTCCAAATATTGTTTAAACCAACCTGTTTGACCATCAATTCCATCTGAATGGTTCTGTTATTGGAGACTTGTCCTCATTGTGCCTTGCTGTAAAAAGCACCTTCAACCTCCAACTCAGAGGCTTAGCCTTCCACAAAACACCAATGAAGGTGAGGCTTAGTCTTTAAAGTGTGCTGGAGGTCATCTTGCTCCGTGCTCGATGTGACACCTTGAAATGTGTCCCCCACTCCTCGTAGGAGCTTGTGGAGATGGTGAAAGCAAAAAAGGCAGCACTGGAAGCTGTGAAGATGATGCAAGTATGAGGATTCTTTTTGTACCCATTTGCTGTTATCTGCACTATTCTTCTTTTCTACCACGGTATCCAAACAAAGTCCTGCGGGGAAGATTTGGTGGATGTTCGAGGCAGGGAAACCATACCTAATTGTGAGCAAAGTTGGAATGTAATACGAAGTCCCCCCCACAATCATCACTACAGCCCAACCACCAGCAAATGTAGCACAGTTGGCAAAGCGACGAGGTTTTTCATTTGGAGGATAAGAGTTGGACATGGACGGCTTTGTTGAATTGAACCGTGTACCAGCATGAATAAATAAAATGCCATGGACGTGATTTTGCAACATTGCTCTATTTCACATTGTAAACAAGGAGTGCAAAATATTTTTTTAAACTATGCCTGTGAGAAAAACAAACTTGACCTTGATCAAGATCAACCCATCATTTTGGTTTTGATTTGAGAAACGCAACAAATTTGAAGGTACAACACCGAGTAAAGTGCAGATTGTCCTTTTGGATGCACAATGGGTCGATTGTCTTTTTGCAAGGTTGTGCTCCGCAAAACGCATCCTGGGTGCTGCTCGTACAGAGAGAATAGCGATTCCACAGTTGTCACAGCCGTACTGCAACGGAAGTGTTGGAAGTGATCTGCAACAGGACGCAACATAGTCAGTGAAAACTTAAGGATTTCCAAACTCAAACCTGTTAGGGTAATCTGGTCGGATTACCATAATCGAGCTTGAAACTTTTAAATGTGCGGAAGTGCTCATCTGTTACTTGAACCAGCATCTCGCATGTGGACTTTCTACCCTGTTTTCAGGACAAGTTTTATTTGTAGTTCATGTGCCACTGGTTGGAAGTTCATTGGGCAAATGCACCAACACCCCTCAAAACTACAACTTAAAAGCGTGTGAGAGAGGGAGAGAGAGAGGGAGCCAGCAGAAGTGTCACTGCCTGAGCGAGCAGTATCATCCTCATCGTACGTACGTTATCCAAGGTCGTATCCTGGAACACGTTCTGCACATACAACACTGCATCGTGTATGGAGAGAAAAAGAAGGGATTTTGAAACTGACTCGAAGAATCCCGCTTGTTCCAGGCTCAGGAGAACTGAAGCTGCAAGAATAGATGTGACAATTGATCGTTAAATACCAAGCTGAGTGCACACGTGTGATTGTTTTTCTTTCCTCTGCCTTGCTGCATGTACATAGGTCACGTTAAGGAATTGGAACTTGTACAATAAACTCATTGCTATTCTTAAATGTTATTGACTTTTCTTTCTTTTGTACAACCAGGCATTCTCAATACCGGATATTTCAACACTAACTTAAGGTTTAAACGACTCTAACCAGAGTTACTGACAATCACCACATTACGTACACAAATATATTTGAATGGAACGAGTTAATTTGAGGCAGAGTGAATAACTAAATCGGCCACTGTTCACTTGTCTGTAGGATTACCCAAACTATATATATATATATATATATATATATATATATATATATATATATATATATATATATATGTATATATATATATATATTGTTACAGACACGACTTTGATGTTATGGTGGGCCGAGCGGAATGGCCGCCGTGTCCGCACAAGTTACCCGATTATACTCGAACGTTGCCGAGTCGCGCTACGCTAAATCAATGAAGGAAAAGGACACAACGGCTGGGATTAAAATGACACGACACCAAGGGTTCAGTTCTCAAGACCTCCGGAGGAGGTTATATTAGGGCGGAAGGTCAGATTACAACGACAAGAGGGACAGCATAGAAAGGCAGGCACTTAGACACACTCTTATAATAGCCCCGACAGACGACAGATAAACAGGACAAAAACTGACTCACACGGGGATTGATGGCAAGGAAAGCGGGTATCGATGGCTCAAGGTGCACTCTTGGCTCAAGGACAGAATCGACCCGCTCCGGTCCAGAGATGCGGGAGGCCTCACTCAGCGCTCGAAGGTGACTTTCTTTCTCCAAGCTGGGGGCGCATCTGACGTCACGTCCGGTAAGTCGCTGCGTATATCCGGCGGGGAGTGACACGCCCTCGGCTCGTTAGCTCCGCCCCAGATGGAATCGGTCCGCCCTTCTTATTGGGTGCGGGGGGGGTTACCAGGCTCCGCCCTTGACGAGGAGCTGACAGCCAGCCCCTTCGTGGTAACCCCGTGGAGCGCATGGGTAATGGCGGCTAACCGAGCCGGAGTGAGGACGCACACTCCCCGCGCGCGCCGTTGTTGTAGTTGTTGTTGTAGTTGTTGTTTGGGGAAGAAGATGGGAGGAGGTATGGGAAGGTCCTAAACTCACTACTGGTGCCATATAATCACATTCTGGTGCAACGAAGAGTCAGAATTAATGGAAACGAGTCCTTAACTGACATAGACTAAGAATAACTAGCAAGATGTCCGAAAGTTGTCTACGTGAGATGCGGTGGACCTGGGCACGACATTTAATGGGGGAAAAAGGGGAAGGTCGGTTCTACAGAGTGTTATTTACAGGCAATGGGACTAGGGAATGGGGGATTGGGGATAGTTGGGGAGTATTGGGGAAATAGGGGAATATTTACAAGCGGATATTGAGGCCAAGTCCCATATCCGCAACAATATATATATATATATATATATATATATATATATATATACACACACACACATATACATATACACATATATACATATATCTGGTTCCCAAATATATATATACATATATACATATATCTGGTTCCCAATATATATATATATATATATATATATATATATATATATATATATATATATATATATATATATATATATATATATATATCTGGGATATATATATATATACAACAACAAAAACATGCATTTTAAGGCCATTTTCCCTACGAGAGCGGGGGTTAGCCTTGCGGTCCCCATGACAATCTTCTCCATTTTGCCCTATTTTCTGCATCTCTCCTTGTTAACCCCCTTGCCCGCATTTCTTCTTCAACCATCGTTAGCCAAGTCTTTCTCGGTCTTCCCCGTCCTCCACTTCCTTCGACATTCATTTCCATCACTCTTCTCAACCAGTCACTTTCATCCTTCCTCAACACATGACCAAACCATCTCAACCTGTACCTCTTCACAGCATCAATCACAGGCTCTATTCCCATCATCTTTCGCAATTCATCATTTGTCTTCCTCTCTCTCAACGATACTCCGCACATCCACCGAACCATTCGCATTTCCACCCTTTCCAGCATTCGTTGCTGCTCTACGTTCATTACCCATGTCTCGCTCCCATAAATCATAACACTTCTCACACATGCAGCATACACCTTTCCCTTCAGCTTCAACGACACTCCCCTCCTCATCAGCACGCCACTCAGTTCCCGAAGCTTCTTCCATGCACATCTCACTCGAGCAACCGTTGCCGAGTCTGA
This sequence comes from Myxine glutinosa, assembly GCF_964187855.1. Taxonomy (NCBI): domain Eukaryota; kingdom Metazoa; phylum Chordata; class Myxini; order Myxiniformes; family Myxinidae; genus Myxine; species Myxine glutinosa. The sequence goes on along the minus strand of NC_136272.1, from coordinate 43,832,639 downwards.
TCCACCTTCTCCATTCAGCATGTCTCCGAGGTAGCAAAATGTTTTCACACCTTCCAGCTTCACGCCGTCTCCAAGATCCAACTCAACATTTCCTCCATCTGCAGCTCCCTCTGTGCACACCTTACATTTGAATGTAGCTGCCACACTGGTTAATGACCCTCTCAGACCACTACATTTTTGATGAACCCACTCAGCGCACATTGTACATTGAATGGAGTTCACTCCGACACCCTTCCTGCACACAGCACATGGCCACTTCCCAGTTCTTTCCACCTCACCACATGCTTTACCACTTGCAATCACCTTCGTCTTTCCGATATTCACCTTCAGACCTTTTGTCTCCATACATTCCTTCCACTTGTTCATCTTTTCCTTCAGTCCATCCATACTTTCCGCAATCAACACCAGATCATCTGCATACAACAATTCCCATGGTAAACCCTCCTTTACGTTCTGAGCCAGCATCTCCATCACAGCTACAAATAGTAGTGGACTTAGTACCGACCCCTGATGCACTCCTATCTTCACCTCAAACTCACCACTGTTCCCGTCCTTCGTCCTTAAAGCTGTGCGCACTCTTTTGTACATTGCCATCGCTACTCTGATCAACCATTCCTCCACTCCTAACTTCCTCAATGCCCATGTCAATACTTCGCGTGGAACCCTATCAAATGCTTTGTCCAGATCAACAAACCCAAGAAACAACTTCTTCCTTCCTCTCCACGTACTTCTCCTGCAACTGCCTCACAATAAAGAGCGCGTCTGTCGTTCCTCTTCCTGGCATAAATCCAAACTGCATTTCGTCGATCTTCACCTTCTTCCTTATCCTCCTTTCCAACACCCTTTCCCATACCTTCATTCCATGCTCCAATAACTTTATCGCTCGGTACGAGCCACACTCCAGAGGGTCACCTTTCCCCTTGTATAGAGGGACGAGGGTACTCAGTTCCCAATCCACTGGAATGTGGCCTTCTTTCACCACCAGATTACAGATCTCTGTCATTCTCTTCACACCCCAACTTCCTGCTGCCTTCAACATATCTCCCACAACTCCCGTCGGCCATCCCGCTTTTCTACTCTTCATTGCTTTTATCGCTTCCTCAACTTCCTTCTCAGTTATCTTCTCTGCCGGTCCTAAAACTCGGTTACTCTCCATGTTGCCATCCCATTCATTCTCTGTATTCAACAGCATTTCCATATATCTTTTCCATCTTCCTTTAATTCCATCTGGGTCCACAACGATTTGTCGCACTTCATCCTTCAAGCAACTCACCCCCATCACATCACACCTCTCTTTCGCTATCTGGTTTGCAATCCTGAATACCGCTCTCTGACCCTCTTCCGAATCCAAGCGTTCTCTGAATATTTTCCTACATGCCTCCTGCGCCTTTGCTACCTCTTTCTTTGCAGCCTTATAACTTTCATGCTCTGCTTTTTCTGCTCCCGTAACCTTCGCTTCTGCCACTCCTTGAACTTCTTCCTCTTCTCGTCAATCCTCTTTCCAACTTCATCATCCCACCACCATGTTTCCGAGTGCCTCGGTGGTCCTTTTGTCCATCCACATACCTCACCAACGGCATACCTCAACTGAGGCAGTTGTGAAACAGCCTCCTCCCCCGGGATCACCTTTGTGTCCCGGAGGTGCCCCCTATCTTGCCTCCGCACCATCAGGTAGTCAACGGTTGTCGTCGACCCACCTGATGTGTATGTAACAAGCTTATTATCCTCTTTCTGGAACTGAGTATTACAAATCAACAAATCAGCTCCATCAGCAAACTCCAAAATCCTTTCACCTTCTCCATTTCTCACACCATATCTGTAACCCCCATGAACTCCCTCAAAACCGTCCATACTCCTTCCCACATGTCCATTTAGGTCTCCTCCAACCACAACAACTTCCTCATCTTTCACGTTTTCCATCAGCTTCTCGATCGCACACCAGAACTTGTCCTTCTCTTCATCGCTCCGACCAACCTGCGGAGCATATCCCAAGATGACGTTCACCAAGAGCTTTCCAATCATCATTTTCACCATCATCAACCTATCACTCACTCTAGTCACACTCACCACACTGTCTACAAACTCCTCAGAAAACAGGACACCAACACCATTCACGCCCTCCGGGCACCCTTGCCACACAAACTTGTATTTCTGTCCCTGCCTACCCTTCACCATTCTCACACCACTTCCCTTCCATCTCGTCTCTTGCACACAACATATGTCCACTCTTCTTCTGACCAATACTTCCACCACTTCTCCTGATCTCCCTGTCATTGTCCCCACATTCCATGTCCCAAACCTCAGAAACCGATCTCCACTTCGGGCTGTACCCTGCCCATATGTAGTTGTAATTGTCATGGTTCTCTTTTTGAGGCAATGTTTTTATGGCCAGATGCCCTTCCTGACGCCAACCCTCTTAGTCGCCTCCTACGACACGCAGGGATATGATACGGTGTACCTATTCTAAACGAGGGTACACACCGGGAAACCAGGGTACACACCGGGTGCAAATTACATAATAATGGATTTTAAATGAGGCACCAACAATCCTACAACATCGTCTCCAATTCAGGCATTAAATCTCAAATCCTTCTTCAAACATTGGTATAAATACGCATTGTTTGTACGATTAAATGGACCCTAACATCAAGGACACAAAAACATCTCCACAGACATTAACCTCTTTCGTAACGTCAACATCATCATCAAGAATGGGATGTAGTCATGTAGATGATGTTCTGTAGTTCCCCATCACTCTGTCACAGGCGATTTCTATACTTGGTACATGTACACACATGAATCAGGGCAGATCGACTCTCTACCCACCGATGTTCGTCTGCCTTCACCTTAAATGTCCGTGCAACATGTCCCTCGACCAGGGTCTGCAAGAGACCATTCTAGTCCTCCATAATCTGTTTACTAAAAAACTTGCTTCTCACATCTAATCGGTTATGCTGTTTGAAGACCGAGCAGTTACCTGTTGTGGTTCGGTACTCAACCATGGAAGAGAAGCGTTCAGGTTGTACTCACTAATAATATAGTTGGAGGGTTAGCATGGCTTAAGGGGGAAATGCAACCTGTTTGTACATCAACAATTAGTCCTTCATTCACTCTCACCAATAAGCATCACTTCAGACAACTTGTGACATCACAACAACAAGTGTGACTTTTCACGAATAGTGAGAAATTATTGAGATAGTCGTCGAATAACAGATTACTCTTCTGTCTCAGAGCATCACCGACATTGCAGGTCATATGAACACAATTCCTAAATATGTCACAATACTAACGCTCGATCAATCTATCGTTATACGCATCGGTATTTCCAACTCGAGGATACAAAATTAACACCTGCACTAATCTTTTATGTTACCAATGCTTTGGTTGCTTTCCCTACTGAACATAAGCAAAATTAATGTCCTGGTAAAATAGATGAAGAGAAGGGAGATGGTCCCATCTCTCGCCAGGATGTCCGTCGGAGACATGGTATACCCTCATCAAGAACATAACGAGGTAAGAACCGAAACAAGAACACAATTAGCCGTGATGAATTTCGGACAGAAGAAGGGTTTGAAGACAGAAGACAGAAGAAGGTATATATACAGTCACGTGAAAAAGTAAGTACACCCCATGTAAAGTTTTGACTTTTTCAACATATTTCAACATACAGCTATTTGATCTTCATTTCAACAATATTGATAGATAAAGGTGATATAACATAACAAATATCATGAAACATTTACATTTTGTAGTCCATTGTATAATTTAAATAAACATAAATGCAATTTCGCATGTGGAAAAAGTAAGTACACCCTTGGCTCTAATCGGTGGTATTGCCCGCTTTGGCAGAAACAACCTCAAGTAGGCGTTTCTTATAACTGTCTACCAGTCTCTGACATCGACTGGGAGAAACTTTTGCCCACTCCTCCATGCAGAATTATTTCAGCTGTGTGATGTTTGAGGGGTTTATTGCATGCACAACTCGTTTCAAATCCCCCCACAACATCTCGATGGGATTTAGATCCGGGCTTTGACTTGGCCATTCCAGAACCCTCCATTTCTTTCTTTTCAGCCATTCCTTGGTGGTTTTACTGGTATGTTTAGGGTCATTGTCATGTTGCAAGGTCCACCATCGGTTGAGCTTCAACTTTCCAACAGATGGCTTCACATTATCCTCAAGCACACTCTGGTACAATGAAGAATTCATAGTGGATTCGATGATGGTGAGCTGCCCAGGCCCTGATGCAGCAAAGTTGCCCCAAACCATAATATTTCCACCACCATGCTTTACAGTTGGTATCAGCTTCTTGTGGTGAAATGCGGTCTTTGGTTTTCGCCAAACATGTCTTCTGGTACTGTGGCCAAGTAGCTCTACCTTTGACTCATCTGTCCAGAGCACATTGTTCCAGAAGTGCTGGTCTTTTCCTAGGTGTTCATTGGCAAACTTTAGTCTTGCCCCGATGTTCTTTCTGGACAGCAAAGGTTTCCTCCTGGCACACCTCCCATGTAGATCAAATTTGTGCAGCCTCTTTCTAATGGTGGACTCGTGCACTTTGTCATCAACAGTTGCAAGAGCTACCTGTCGGTCCCGTGATGACATTCTGGGGTTCTTCGAGACTTCTTTCAGCATCTTGCTGTCTGCTCCCGGGCTGAACTTGCTGGGGCGGCCTGGCCTGAACAAGTTGGCAGTTGTTTGGAATCTTCTCCACTTGTAGATGATCTTCCGGACAGTCGAATGATTGATTTCAAATTGTTTGGATATCTTTTTTAATCCCTTCCCAGATTCGTAGGCATCGATAACCTTCTTTCTGAAGGCCTCAGAGAGCTCTTTTGATCTAGGCATGGTGACGCCACACACTTCAACAACAAAGAGCAAACCAAACTCAATGTCTAAGGTTTAAATAAGACAGGCTTCTCCAAGATCCTCTCTAACGATGTTCTAATCATTTGCACCTGAGCTGGTGCACCTGATTCTAATTTTAGATATTTGAAGTAGTGATAAATGTAGGGGTGTACTTACTTTTTCCACATGCGAAATTTGCATTTGTTTATTTAAATTATACAATGGACTACAAAATGTAAATGTTTCATGATATTTGTTATATTATATCACCTTTATCTATCAATATAGTTGAAATGAAGATCAAATAGCTGTATGTTGAAATATGTTGAAAAAGTCAAAACTTTACATGGGGTGTACTTACTTTTTCACGTGACTGTATATATGTACATACATATATACAAACACACGAGTGGGGCACCCATGGGAATCCCACGGGCATGGACGTGTGCGACATTTGGACATCTTGATTTAGATGCTGCACATTCAGTTTTACAAAATGGTTCCTGGCAATTCATAAGACCCAGTCTTCCCATGTGCATGTTATCAGAAGTGGACAATTTATTTACTTCTGATAACATGCACATGGGAAGTACAGTTTTTAATGTGTAATTACACCTAATTTCAACACTTCAAATCCTCTCCCTCCCACATCATGCACACTGCACAGGGAGAGAGAGAGGATCACACACGGGGGGGGAAACCACAACGTTCAAAAAAAGAATGAGAACAGAACGAGCCCACCAATGTCATTTTGGAAATGGCAGTTCAAACGCGGCAGTTAAGTTACGACGAGTGAGTGGCAACATTTAAACGAAGCTCCGCCCCTCTCCTCACATGCAGAGTACCTAATGATTGCAACTTTTTATTGTGATTACGTCTGAAGAATGAAACATTGACTATATAAAGAATATAGTTCAAATGGAAAAGTCCCAAGGAAAAAGTCTTATGGGCTGTGTATAAGGACATTACATTACACCCTTCTGTCCAGTGAAAACCAAAATTACTTTTTGTTGCAGCATACAAAATGCCTTTTTTAAAATGAAAGATTTCAAATAAACTTCTTTAGTGCACGTGCACATAAATTCTAAAATGAGAACGAAAAAAAATCTCTCGGCCATTTCTCCTCTGTACTTATTTATTTCACACAGCGGGAGTATTTATTTGTTTTGTTTTGTATTTATTTATGTGAATGTGGACTTGTATCTATATTATAATAGCCGTAGATGATTCTGTCTGTCTGTCTGTCTATCTGTTGGGTGTCTGTCCGGGGTGTGGCTTACTCGGTTTGCAGAGTAGCTCCACCCATAGCTCCACCCATTCTGGGAGTGGCTATAAACAAATATCCACCATTTTATTAACTCGCATAGCTTTGAGGCCTGTTTTGTAGGCCCGTGGTGTCTTGCTCTCCCCCAGTTTTATTTCAAATCAAATTCGATAAATCATTTCATTTTTCACAGTCGCTAACATAGTTTTAGACTCGGTTGAAAAAAAACGGGAAGAAAATCCGATGAAAGTTGCCGTTTATAGAACGAAATGAATTCTCAAAGGCCTGTAACTTCAAGGCCATTGAGTCTCTCTCACGCCTTTATCTCCAATCTAACTCACCATATGATTTCATTTTTATCGATGGTTTTACTTTTAGACTCGGTGTCAGCAATAATTGAGAACAATCCACACACGCGGGAAAATGCAGAGATATATTTTTTAAAATCGCGTCATGGTGTATCATACACCGCCCAACATGACACCGCCGGCAATGTGTCGATATATATTAAAAATTCGCTTTTGCTTTTCCGTTATGATATATTACTATTTCGTTTGATGATAGTCGTCACAAAAACGTCAACAATGATGCCGACATATATTTCTTCGTTTTTATTTCATTCAACATATTAGCCGGAAGTAAAATATGTTTCAGGAAATTACCGAGAGATATTTCTTCGTTTTTTTTATTAGTTATGTGCGCATACACTTTAAATAGGTTTATTTGAAATCTTTAATTTTCCACAAACATTCCACACACGCGGGAAAATGCAGAGATATATTTTTTAAAATCGCGTCATGGTGTATCATACACCGCCCAACATGACACCGACGGCAATGTGTCGATATCTATTTTAAATTCGATATATCATATCATTTTTCACAGTCGCTAACATAGTTTTAGACTCGGTTGAAAAAAAACGAGAAGAAAATCCGATGAAAGTTGCCGTTTATAGAACGAAATGAATTCTCAAATGCCTGTAACTTCAAGGCCATTGAGTCTCTCTCACGCCTTTATCTCCAATCTAACTCACCATATGATTTCATTTTTATCGATGGTTTTAGAGTCGGTGTCAGCAATAATTGAGAACATTCCACACACGCGGGAAAATGCAGATATATTTTTTAAAATCGCGTCATGGTGTATCATACACCGCCTAACATGACACCGACGGCAACGTGTCGATACATATTAAAAATTCGATATATCATTTCATTTTTCACAGTCGCTAACATAGTTTTCGACTCGGTTGAAAAAAAACGGGAAGGAAATCCAATGAAAGTTGCCGTTTATAGAACGAAATGAATTCTCAAACGCCTGTAACTTCAACTTCAAGGCCATTGAGTCTCTCTCACGCCTTTATCTCCAATCTAACTCACCATATGATTTCATTTTTATCGATGGTTTTGGACTCGGTGTCAGCAATAATTGAGAACATTCCACACACGCGGGAAAATGCAGAGATATATTTTTAAAAATCGCGTCATGGTGTATCATACACCGCCCAACATGACACCGACGGCAACGTGTCGATATATATTAAAAATTCGCTTTTGCTTTTCCGTTAAGATATATTACTTTTTCGTTTGATGACAGTCGTCACAAAAACGTCAACAATGATGCCGACATATATTTCTTCGTTTTTATTTAATTCAACATTATTAGCCGGAAGTAAAATATGTTTCAGGAAATTACCGAGAGATATTTCTTCGTTTTTTAAAATTAGTTATGTGCGAATACACTTTAAATAGGTTTATTTGAAATCTTTAATTTTCCACAATATAATTTACTTGCCATTTATCATTTGATGATTACGAGACACTTCCTCTTGAGGATCGTGACAATTCATGCGCTGCGTGGAAACTTCTATTTCCAAAATGAATGAGACGCTCGATGAAGAACGCAGACTTGAACAGGATGCAGCAAGAAAACGAATGAGACGGGCGAACGAGTCCATCGACGAACGTCAATGCAAACTTGCGGGGTCACCCGTGGGAATCCCACGGGCATGGATGTGTGTGACATTTCGACATATTGAGTTAGATGCTGCACATTCATTTTTACAAAATGGTTACTGGCAAGTCATCAGATCCAGAAATGGTGTAAAAACCACCGTTTAGAGGCCATTTTTCCCCGCAAAGCGGGGGTTGGCCTTTTCGGGGACCGTGGTAGTTGTTGTTTTTTTGTCCCCTTTTTGAAGCAATGTTTTACGGCCGGATGCCCTTCCTGACGCCAACCCTTTTTGCCGCCTTCAACGACAAACAGGGAATTACCAGTGAACTGGTACTCAATTAGCCGACCTCGGAAGGATGACAGGCTGAGTCAACCCCCCTGGCATTAATTCGGCGATCGACCGAGATTCGAACCCAGGATCCTAAGCCGGCACCCTAGCCGCTAGCCCAACACCAGAAATGGTGTCATGAACACAATTTATTTACGCACAAGCACAAAAGCAAGACGGGTCGATTTCCGATTCCGACGGGCGAGACGGGCCGATTTCCGATTCCGACGGGCCGATTTGGAGCAAGAAAAAGAACGAGACGGGAGAAAAAGGAGAGAAACGAGACGGGGAAAGCCGATTGGAGAGGCGAGTGAGGCGCGATTGGAGAGGAGTGTGAGGCGCGATTGGAGAGGAGTGTGAGGCACGATTGGAGAGGAGTGTGAGGCGTGATTGGAGAGGAGTGTGAGGCACGATTGGAGAGGAGTGATTGGAGGGGAGTGTGAGGCACGATTGGAGAGGAGTGTGAGGCACGATTGGAGAGGAGTGTGAGGCGCGCTTGGAGAGGAGTGTGAGGCGCGATTGGAGAGGCGTGTGAAGGATTGCAGAGGAGAGGAGTGTGAGGGATTGGAGAGGTGAGGGATTGGAAAGGAGAGGGATGTGAGGGTTTGGAGAGGAGAGGAGTGCTAGGTGGAGAGAGGAGAGTGTCAGGTGGAGACAGGAGAGTGTCAGGTGGAGACAGGAGAGTGTCAGGTGGAGAGGAGTGAGGGGTCACATATTATGTGAAATAACTAAATTCACACCATTTCTGGATCTGATGACTTGCCAGTAACCATTTTGTAAAAATGAATGTGCAGCATATAACTCAATATGTCGAAATGTCACACACATCCATGCCCGTGGGATTCCCACGGGTGACCCCGCTAGTATAATTATAACTGTCATTAATCAAAAAGGCTTAGGCACAAAAGGGCGATAAAAAAAAAAATCAAAATAACGAACTTTTTTTTTTTCAAAGAAATATTTTTCCCCTAAAACACTCCCAGGCACTCACTGATGAACCTCTGATAGTTTGCTGAAGATCCGTTCAGCCATCTGAGAAAAATGGCGACAGACAGACCAACGGCTCTCTTATATATCTGTATACGTGTATTTCACATATGTGAATTACATGTTGATGCACACGTGAAATGCAGTTTGTTTATTAATCCTGGACTTAAACACGATTCAGCCTTCAAAACTCCTGCGAAAACCAAATAGTTTTTTTTATATTGAAGACTTCACGATTTTATTTCCTATACATTATGAAAACGCATCTTCTTTGGGCGGTGTATAATCGCTTCAAATGAAACGCGTTAACTTGCTTCCTTTGCATGATTTGTAATCATAATGCGCCTTTGTTTCTTCAAAAGGTAACTTGTTATGACAGAAGACACGTTGATTCAGTCTTTAAATGGACATGAGAGGCCTATGGAGCCTTAGAGATATGCGAGGAAAACAAAATGGTGGATATTTGTTTTTGAAGCCCCTACCAGAAGGGTTTAGCCACTCCCACGGACGGACAGACTCGTACACACACTACACACACACCTTTGCAGAATACAAGAGATATATATATATATATATATATATATATATATATATATATATATATATATATATATATATATATATATATATATATATATATGTACCAGCTGAAGTACCCGGCTTCGCCCGGGTTGAATAAGAATAATACAAATATATGATGAAAAGAACATGTATATTTTAGAGCAATATCGCAGTACATTTCCTACATGACGTTTTTTCAATTTTCAATTTCTCAAAACCTCTGGGTATACAACATTTCTGGTTTTCTTACTTGGTGCCAAGACATAAAGATTGCTTGGTTTTCCAACCCTCAAGCAGCCCACGTACAGCTGGCCATGGGCAAATACTTGTTCTGTGAAGTTCAGGCCGACAACCTTCATTGATTGCCCCTGCGCCCTGTTGATGGACATAGCAAAACATAGCCTGATGGGGAACTGAATCCTCTTGAAGGAGAATGGAAGGTCAGGTGGAATAAGTGGTATCCTTGGAATGAATACTTTCTCTCCTCTGTATTGTCCTGAGAGGATGGTTGCCTCTAGGACATGTGGCATCAATTGCTGGATTGTCAATCGTGTTCCATTACACAGCTTTTGTGGATCAAGATTCCTTAGAAGCATGATTGGTGCTCCCACCTTGAGAATCAACCTGTGTGTTGGGAGTCCTTGAGGCTGACGACTGTTGAGAAACTCAGTTGGGAGGTTTACTGCCTGATCTTCATGTCACTTTGTCAAGAGAATCATAATTTATTTCATGACCGGGCAGCGAACGTCATTATGTGCGACATTACGTCACTCCTACGGACGTGAAAACATTTGTTTTCCTTAAAAATATATTTAAAATAAATAAAATAGTACATAAATTAACAATAAAAGAAGCTAAAAAACAATTTAAAATTCAATAAAAAGCACATTAAAAATATATAAATATGTACGTACAGTATACTGTACGTACGCGCAACTGCTGATTCTCATTCAAAACAGAGGCGACGTACAGTATTCCTTTACTGTGTCTGTGTTAGCCATGGGTCCGAAGAAGGATAATGCTAGTGTTTCCAAGCGTAATGTGGTTATGATGGACGATAAGGTAAATCTGATTAAAAGGTATGGAAAAGGTGGAAAAGTGTCGGTGATAGCGCATAGACCTTATCGCGAATCGGAACCGCAATGCGTCATGGGATCGGAAAGGGGCAATAGCGCCGCCACAAACTACACCATGGAATTGCAGCTGGCCCGGTTTTTTAAACCATTGATATTAAAATAAAAAGTAGCCTATAACCACCGGAATTTAATGCCGATTCCGAATCTGTGTCTAAAACTTTTCTCCGATGTGTAGTTCTTGAGTTATAAGCGGACATCCAGACAGACACACACACACACACACACACACACACACACACACACACACACACACACACACACACACACACACACACACACACACACACACACACACACACACACACACACACACACACACACACACACACACACACACACACTCCTCCTTTATTTTTATATATATATATATATACACAGTATATATATATATATATACACAAAATGGAGCAAGTGTATGCATCATCTGCACCTCAGAGGATTTGACCTAGGAAGCTGAAACTTTCATGGATTAATGAGGATGAGCTGAAGTTGTGCATGTGCAAATTTTGATTCCATCAAGTTTTGAATTTTTTTTTTTCCATCCATTCTGGCATTTTCTTCCTTTGGGGGAGGCGGGTGGGGGGGGGGGGGGTGGGAAGGGGGGGGGGGGGGGGGAGAGGTGCAAGATGGGACGAGGGTGGGTGCAGTTGGAATTGTTCAAGCTATACGTCTATAGCTATAGTATAACCAAAATGTATTATCTATGCACATAAGCAGTATGTATGTTTTTGCTTCATATATGTAACCAGGGTTTTTTTTTTTCTTTCTGGGAGTGATCGAGGCAGCAGTCTGTTACCTATACACTGCCCAAGTAAAGGGACATGTCAGAAGAATGTGTTGCATGCTGAGAACAAGATCACCCATAGATTATATTGATAAAAGATAACATAACAACCTGTTTCCCCCTACCCCCCACCCTCTTTCCCCCTCCGAAGGCTCCTGTAAGGAGCGGGTGCTTCGACAAGTGTAATTAACGACTGCTCTTGGAGGAAATGTTTAAAGCATTACAATTAAAAACCAACCAGAACTAGTTAAATTATGGAACTTAAAAAAAATACTTACAGGGTGTCCTCAAAATCTTGTTCTGGTTTGGTTATAATAAAATGTTAAAACTCGAAGACTGGAATGCAAAATTCAGCAAAGTAATCAGGCTGGAGCCATTTGGAGCACAGCTAGCATTGTGTGCTTCCCTCTCTCTTCCCATCTTGTCTCCCGCTCCCTCTATCATATGTTTTATGTGTCAGTTTGTCTTTTTATGATTAAGGCTAGCTCTTACACGAGCCTCGATCTTGTATTAAAAAAAAAAAAAAAAAAAACTCACAGCGACAAGCAGCCACACACACCAGCACTCCCACCTCATTGTACTCCTGGAAAATCTGCGAAACATTAAAAAAAAACAAAAAAAAAACGCATTGTAAATGGGTATATGATAAAGCACCCCTTGGTCATTTGTACATCGTACAATACTCGACCTCGTTGCTGGTTGCCTGCCTGACATCCGTTATGCGAGGCAAGTTATAGGAACGTTACGAAGCTTCATTCATGGAACTCTAAATGGTCTTTCCTTCAACATTCCTTTTGACAAAATAAACCTTAAACTGTTCGAGGCAAACTGGTTCTGTAATGAGGATGTGAATTTGGGAATGGATAAACAGCTTAAACGAGGTTGGTGTAGGTGTCACTTAAACACACTCACTGGGCGACTGACAACAGTCGATCTTACCCCTTGCAAGAGAGAAACGCCAACGGTGTCTATAAATCCGACAGAGCTCAAGTCCAAAACGATGGCCTGTATGAGCTGCGCACGCTGGGAATCGTCCAAGTCTTCCACCGCCGCAGCGCTCAACTCATAAGTCTCTTCTGCTGGCACATCCAGAGGGATGGGCACGTGGCCGATCTCCGTAACGTTCCCTTCTTCGCTATGGTTTGTGTTCAGTCCATTCTGTAAGACCTATGGTTTCATCCCGTCATCAACACTAAACATCCAGATATCAAGAAGTTGTTGAAGAGGAACAACATAATTACGCAAAAAAATTCGTTTGCAGAAAAAGTCTAGAGTTACAAAAGTGAAGGGAATAAAACTCCCACCACTCTTTCTCCATTGCAATATTTTGCTTCTGACCGTTACTCACGTTCATTCCGGGAGAAGACCCTGCCCGACGTGCTTCCTTGCGTTTTCGTTTGGCTTCGGCTCTTTTACTGCACGTGATGAGTTTTCTTGCATCCACACCCGTCTGTCTCGCAGAAGGAGATGGCAAAGTTAAAAATCCGGTTTATATAATAGCCAGAGGCAGACATACAATTAAAGGAAAGGCCAATATTGTTGGAAAAGTCAAGTGAAACCTGAGATGAACCTTATGAACGAGAGCTTTTAAAAAATTGTCCGAGTTTGCAAAGTACAACGAGCTGTTCGTCTGGAAGATCTTTACACCGTGTATCTCCTGAGCCTGTCGAACAAAAAAAAAAAAAACAAGAAGAAAAACATTGCTTTAAAAAAATCCATTGATAACATTCTGCAACCGTTGGTCCGATTGACAGGAAATTTTCACCATAGGTGCAACTCCACCACTATAATTTTTTAATGATAATTATGACGTCATAGGTCACGTGGTTCGGCCGCCACCTTGGAAAAACTAAAAACATTTGCACCTCTATATCTCTGAAAGTGCTACACAGAAAGAAAATGAGATGGCTCATTGTAAATAACTCTCCATGTGGAATAACATCTGTTAATGATGATGTCATAGGTGTCTCCATTATGACGTCATAATTCGACTAGTACAAAACTTCATCCGATCAAGATAAAATTTATTGAGCATAATATAGGGATAAATTGGAGAAAAAAATAATGATGACGTCATCAGTCACGTGGTTCAGCCGCCATGTTTGTTTAAACACAAATCCTTAAAAAACACCGAGAACATCCTGGCGAGGGTCTGCAATCCGATTGCTCTTTCTTATTCTAAAGGTTTCTTGCTGTCGGAGTAATAAAAATGGTACCTTGGAAAGCTAATCGATTTACTTGGAACAAAAATTTCAAAGTTGTAAAATGTCATGTCAAGTTAACGTGGAGCTTAATGTAGCAGTTCCAACAGTTAAAAAAAAAAAACACCATGGTGTCAATACCCCCTCCCTGCTCGAGGTCTTGCTTCTTATTCGCATGACCGACAGACGCATGTCTGTTCAGTAAAAGTAACAACCGTTCTTCGGGAGCGAAAATAATGGGCCAATACCTGCGCCCTCCGGGTGGGGTCAGTGGTTATATTGCACTATTCATTGCACACTTGCATTGCACGATTCTCCATGTGCAGGCAGAAAAACTCGTCATCTCAGGTGAGGGAGGGAGGGCGGCGGTTAGAGGATGATTGAGGGATTAGGGAAGGGTGGAGGGGGAAGAAGGGAGAGATTGGCCCAGCCGTTTTCAATTCTACATTAAATCAGATGTACCTACATACACACGTACAGAGAATTGCCTTTTGTTAGTATGATTCTATGACAGCAGGCACCATTTAGGATAAAAACCACCTTTAGAGGCCATTTTACCCCGCAAAGCGGGGGTTGGCCTTTTTCGGGAACCGTGGTTGTTGTTGTTTTTGTTGGTCCCCTTTTTGAAGCAATATTTTACGGCCGGATGCCCTTCCTGCCGCCAACCCTTTTTGTCACCTTTTACGACAAGCAGGGAATTACCAGAGAACTGGTACTCAATTTGCCAACCTCGGAAGGATGACAGGCTGAGTCAAGCCCCCTGGCGTTAATTCAGCGATCGACCGGGATTCGAACCCAGGATCCTAGGATCCTAAGCTGGCACCCTAGCCGCTAGCCCAACACCAGGCACCATTTAGGATAAAGCGTGATAAACACTGAAGGAACAGACAAAATTATATACAGTATAGTAGTACTTATCAAAGCATTGGAGAGAGAAAAGTACAGGTAAGGAGCACTCAAACATGAACCACAGCCACGATGATTGAAATAACAACTACGTACAACTATCGGGGCTGCCTCTTCACAGTGTTTGTACCGACCAATGCTATAAGGGGGCCAAATTTTCCCCACTCTTTGTTACCCGATTTCATCAGGTCAGCGCTGCCACGGTTAGAGCGCCAATCGGCACACTTCATCTATATGTACCCCTCACACAAACACTCAAATCACTGCAAGCCCTTTTTTGGGGAGTGACCTCCCTTCTCTTTCTAGCAGGAGACATAGAAACTAACCCAGGGCTCACCACAATATACATTTACCCAACATATAAAACTCGCATCACTGTCTCCAGGGACAGAGGGGATTCCATCCATGGCATGAGGTGCGGTGAATGGTTCCATCTGGAATGGGACTACACACATATATGGGCCTGCCACTTCAGGTATCGACTGAATACAAGCTCAGACCCAAACAACAACATGCCTACACAAATACACCACCCGATACATCAGCTGCACATAACCAACCATCACCCCAAAAACACACGGAAACTTCATATCCTCCAATACAACGCAGACGGCCTCATCAGCAAGGCCAAATAACTTAGACTTCACTCTCACAAAAAAATATTCAGATCGTCATCATATTAAAAACCAAATTGCATCAGAAAAACAAAACACCGACCATTCCCAACTAGACACTGATAACGCACAGACAGACCGGATGCCGGAGGTGGAGGCCTCATCACATCCGTACACAAGTCAAATAGACACACAGATATCACGCAAGACACAAACACTCCTAACCACCAGCCAACACCCTTCAACCCTTCAAAATTAAAACTGGTAACAAAGAACACACGAACATCATAAACATTTACAAACCACCAGACACCCCCCACTGTACCAACTAAATACCACAACCACAGAGCATCTACTCCCTCCCAAACACAATCACACAAGAGGACTTCAACGCCAAAGACGTGGCCTGGTACACCCACCACCAACCAAACATCCAAATCATTGCCACACAACAACATTTGTTATTCATACCCTAACAAACCAAACCAACACACAGTCACACATACACACCTGGTTACAATAACTCATCACCAGACATAACATTCTGTTGTCCATCACCTTCCACCACAACCATGTGGAGAACAGTGCAACAACTGCCTTCAGATCACCTACCCATTATACTTACCACAAACAAAAAATATTCACCAATTACAAAGAGCAATGTGGGACAATTTGAAACATGACACTGAACAAGAATTCCAACAACTCAACAATAACATCACCAACTTTGACATCCACATCAAACAGTTCAATATTATCACAACCGCAGCTACCAAATACATTCCAAAGGGTGATGATGAAAAACACGTCCCCAACTACGTGCCAACAAATAACACACCAACAACCAACGAGAAAACTTAAAATACAACGCGCCAACACCCAAATAGAAAGTAGAAAGGATTCAAGCACTAAACACAGAAATAAACAAAGTATTTGTGAAAAAACAAACAAAAAAAACCTGGCACTCCCTTCTACACACAACACCACTCAACCAAGACTAAACACTTGTACAAAATTCATAAACAGCATCACGAACTCCAACAGTGGCATAACACTTTCACATGCAGCCATATCTAGCACAGACAACATACCATCAGATAAAAAACAATCTAACATTCTCAGACCATGACACAAACACAAGGCACATAACCAGAAAAGAGGAAATAAGTATTACAAGACGCAAACTCAGCAACCAATTTGAGCACACCACCACGCCATCCACTTCCTTACAAACAAACAAAAATCATCAAAAATGTTCACGCTATCGGCCCTGACATCTTAAAAACACCTGGAACCCACACGCCATAGCAGCCCTTACTGGAACAGCACTCGGTAGAGTGCAAACCTCCGCCAGGCTGAACAGTTTTCGTTTTGTATCCCACTGATAGGCCAGATCTGGATCCGAACATGAACCAAAATCGAATCGGCTTGTTCTGGTCACTTAACCAACTCATCCACCAAATTATGTCCGAATCCATCCACAACATTTTGGGATCTCATGCTACATATTGCTTTTGGCCCTATTTCTCAATTCTGAAGAATCAATTTTAAAATTCTCGTGTCACGATCTTCACGAAAATCTAATAAATTCGTCCTCGTCACACACCCAACCCTGTCCACCAAATCAATCCATAACTTTATGAGATATCATGCTCAACCTGGTGTAGGGTTTATGAACCAGGTGTAAATGAACCGGAACTAATGAAGCACTGCACATAACCAATGAATTGCCTATCATGCAAATTGTCGTACGTAGCTTTTAAAGGCAAGACATCACTCACACGATACTTTCCGAATGGAGTCCCTCAAGTCCCTGAGTCCCTCAAGTCCTTTCAATCCACTCTTTAATCGTTTCATGCACGGCATTCCACAACCATCCAAAAACATACAAATAGTCTCGTATGCGGAAGATGTAACCAAAACCTCCACCCATAGCAAAAACAACATAGCCACAGCACAACTTCAACCCTTCCTCAGCACCTGACAAACCTGGCTCACCATCAACAGACTAAAAGTAGTCCCCTGAAAATCGATAACAAAGTCACTTTCCACAAATTACAACGATAAACATAGCGCTGCACCACATGTCACATTGTACAAAATCCCTATCCCCCCTCACACAAACCAAACAAAAATACTCAACAACACTTCGAACACATCCATGATGATCTTCGCACTGACTTCGGACACCACAAAGAAACAACCTCACTTATACAGAAACTACATTAGATCTGTCATTGACCATGCCAACTCATCCCAGGCCTCCAAACAAACATATCTCAACACCCACTCTCAACACAGATCATACAAAACAAAGCCCTTCGCATCACATAATCACAGGTTGAACATTAACAACACCCAACGAGCACTAACACAGAGAGGTAAAAATGTTAAAAATAAAACCACTTGGACATGATAGGTATGCAGTTCCTTGCAGCTACAAGTGCCAACACTAATCACCCGCACCACTATATGTCCAACCACACACACAGCCAAGACACATTAAGACTACACCACAAACACACTACAACGACATCCTTCAAAAATCTCACTATCAATCAATGACAATTCCAATAAATATCCCCGATTGGGCTGACTGTCGTCTCTTGAGGTTGTAGTTCAAACCTCTGCTGATTTGGGGGAATGTCCCTGATCCCCTGGGAAGCTGAAATCGAAAAATCTAAGACCGAGCAATCCTGCAGACTATCGAGCAGAAGGGCTGTACAGGGGTTCAGAAGAATCGCTTGGTAAATAATGGATGAGTATGGATCTGAAGTTTGGTGGGGTAACACCCTGGGAGCCCGCATAAACCAAAATCGAAAAAAATTGAAGCCCGTGCGATTGTGCAGGTCATCAAGTATTGTATTGTATAGCATCAAGTATAGGGCTGTATTGGGATTCAAAGCAATCGGTTGGTAAATAAGGGTTTAGTAGGGATCTGAAGTTTGGGTGTGGGGGAGGGAAGGGGGCAGGGCTGTCTTGCCCCCATGATCCGAAATCGAACCCCGAGCGATTGTGCGGAATACTGTCTTGTATTCATTTGTCACATTTCAGAACAATCAGCCGGGTGATAAGGGAGCAGTAGGAAAAATAGCAAAAAGTTGAAGGACGGACAGACAGACAGACATGAGGATATCATGACCAATTTTATAAATTAATCTCTTCCAGAATCAAGATGAGATGACCTAAAAATACATCACCATCAACAACGTACGACTGGCCTGACCACCAGGACCAGCCCTCATCTAACAGCCATCGCTGCGGTGTATACTGCAATAAAAGTCTTAAGAATTTATCAATGTAAAAGGAGCAGCAAAAATGGCAATGTGTGAATCGGTGCTTACCTCAGGGTATTCTTCCACATCCTGATATAGATTGGTGTCAGAAATTTGCCCCAGCAAGGAATATTTCGTTCTGTCGAAAAACGATGCAACACAGCCTCCACCTCTATGCTCACATGCCGGATCAAGGGCTGAAGGCACCGCACCTCAAAATTCATTCTCAAACCGAAATGATCAAGTTTAGCAACACATGGAAACATCACCGGGTTACTTCATCCACGAAGCTCGTTGAAACAGACATTGCAGGGCCATTTGATTACAAACAGTCTATGATGGATTCGTCACCCAGACCCCTTACCATTACCTCCACAAGATACTTACAGCTGTGTGCGCAGTAGTATTGTTAAAAGCGCAAACACCACGGCGACAGCCAGGCCCATGTCCAGGCCGAGCAGCAAGGTGGCAATGAAGGTCACGGTCCACACAGCCTGAGGACAGAAAAAAAAAGAAACAAAAATGGGAGAGTTGTATGGAGTTTACAAAGCAAACTATAATTACAATATGAATTCAAATAACTTTTAATAATTTTTAATTTGCCTCAGGATACCGAGACCCTCCCCTCCTGCCCTTCCTTTCTCCATTATGTCATGTACGATACATGATGTCCTTGGCTTTCATCCTTAACATCAAATGCAAGTGGAAGCTATTTCCTGAGGTTTTAAGGGTGTAGGAAAGGTTTAAAGCAAACAAAACTCAAATCCAAGTCAAAATCCGAGGAGGTGGAAGAGTTGTTACAAAATAATGAGTGTAAAAACGCGGGTGCATTACCAGGTCAACGCGATTCACCCTCCATAAACGAGGAACATCTCTGAACTGTATGAACATCCCTTTGAGATTCACCAGCACAATCGCAGCAAGAACTGTCTGGGATGATCAGACAATTATTACGAAGTGGAAAGGGGTAGAGGTGTGAGGGGAAGGGAGACAAGTCACAAAATAGATGAGAAAGACGTGCACGTGCGTCACTGCAACGCAGGCAGGCATCACATCATGAGAGAGAGAGAGAGAGAGATAGCCGACACCACTCACCCTAGGAAGATTTTCAAACAGATCCCCGATGCAAATGATGACAACCATGACTATGATGGCCGAAACGAGACTCGCCACCTGGAATGGTCACAAAGACACCCAAACTGCAATGTGGAGGATTATTCTTTTTGAAAATTTGCACAGACGTTCAATGTGTTCACTTTTGTAATTTAATAAAATGCAAAAGGTACATGACGGATTGTGTGCCATTGACATGATAGGCCTCCCACCCCTATTATAGCTGAAGCTCATGGAAGAGCTTGTACATGTGCCATGCAGAGGACAAGAACATTTGGAGAAAAGTTAAAACAAACGTCAAGGAGGTAAGATACATCACTGTGCATTTACTTGTAGTACCCCGCTCCCTCTGGGAGCGTCAGCTTATCATCCTCTGTGGGGGTATATACAGTCGTGGCCAAAAATATTGGTACCCTTGCACATTTTTCAAGTTACAATTTTCTCTAAAAATAAGTTGAAATTGACAAAAGTATTTGGTCTCCACAATTCTTTATTTCACTGTTAATATGACAGAACCTTTGTTTTTGATTCAGAACTTAACATATCTTTTTAAATCAGAAAATAAAAAGAAATGGCATTGACAAAAATTATTGACACCCTCGGCTTAATATTTGGTATCACGGCCTTTGGACAAAATAACTGCAGTCAAGCGCTTCCTATAGCCATGAATGAGCTTCCTACACCCCTCTACTGGCAGTTTGGCCCACTCTTCTTGTGCAAACTGCTCCAGTTCTCCCAGATTTTAAGGGTACCTTCTCCCAACTGCTGTTTTCAAATCTCCCCACAGGTGTTCAATGGGATTTAGATCTGGAGACATTGCTGGCCACTTCAGAACAGTCCAGTGTTTTGTCTTCAACCATTCCTGGGTGCTTTCTGAAGTGTGTTTGGGGTCATTATCCTGCTGCAAGACCCATGACCTTCAACAGAGACCCAGCTTTCTGACATTGGGTTGAACATTGCACTCCAAAATGCCTTGGTAATCTCCTGATTTAATGATGCCATGCACACATTCAAAGCTCCCAGTGTCAGAGGCAGCACAGCAACCCCAAAACATCACTGAACCTCCTCCATGTTTGACTATAGGGAAGGTGTTCTTTTCTTTGAAGGCTTCATTTTGTTTTCTGTAAACATAGAGATGATGTGCTTTACCAAAAAGCTCCAATTTGGTCTCATCTGTTCACAGGACATTCTTCTAGAAGGATTTTGACTTGTTCAGGTGTGTTCTGGCAAACTCCAGTCGGGATTTCTTACGTCTCTCTATCAGCAGTGGGGTCTTCCTGAGTCTCTTACTATAGAACCCTCTTTCAGCGAGTTGGCCACGGATGATGCGAGTTGAAACTGGCGTACCTTTGTGTCCGAAGGTCAGCTTGAATCTGTTTGGCAGTTGATCGAGGTGCTTTCTACACCATTTGAACAATCCTTCGCTGCAATCTTCGATCAAGTTTTCTCTTGCGTCCACGTTCAAGGAGGTTGGCTGCAGCGCCATGGGCCTTAAACTTCCTGATAAGATTGCATATGGTGGACACAGGAACATCAAGGTCTCTGGAGATGGACTTGTAGCCTTGAGATTGTCCATGATTGGGTACAATCTTGTCTGACCTCCTCAGACAATTCTCTGGTTTGCTTTCTCTTCTCCATGCTCATTGCAGTACTCACAGTGACACAAAACAGCAGAATGACTCCTTTTCTCCATTCAAAGTGGTTGAATGAGTGATTAGTTTTATTGCAGGCACCTGCAACTCACCACAGGTGAGTTCAATTCCAAAGTAAAGGAGAATCACCTGCTTGAAATCGAATTATTTCTAACAACTTCTAAAAGGTGCCAATAATATTGTCCGGGCCATTTTAGGATTTCTGTGTGGAATAAGCTGAGATTTTGTAATTTTTTCAGCTTTTTTTTTTTTTTTGTTCCACTGCAAACCAAAGAAATACAAATGTGGATACCAAAATATTTTTTTAATTTCAACAATTTTCTGGAAGAAATGGTGCATTATTTGAAAAAAGTGCAAGGGTGCCAATATTTCTGGCCACGACTAGATTACTGTAGATCTAGGCTCGGGTCTATTAGTCTGTGGGAGATGCGATAAGCATTTAATGCCTCAAGGGCGTCGGGTTTCCTTCCTCTCAGTTTCATGTTGAACAGCAGTAGTGACTGTCTAAAAAGGTAAACATCCGTGTTTGTGGTTTATTATGTATATATATATTTTTTAACTTCTGGTAGAGGTGCCCCCATGAAACGTCATGATAAACTATCCATACATCTTAACAGGGATTTTGCCCAAGGTGGAAAACCCCTTTGGATGGGGAGCAAATGAAATGTCTACAACCTCAATCGTGTGACCCTCAGTCCTCGTCAAGTTTGTCCGAGATAAATAACGGACAAATGTATAGACAGACACTAAATTGTGTATTTTAGCATGACTACAAGGACATTATGTGATGTCGATGCACTTTTACCCGAACCACAGCACCGTATGTGACCTAAACCAGGGATTCGGCCACAGGGCAGAGGGTCCCAGAAGAAAATCGCAAGCAGGCCACTCATATGGACATTTCCTTGTAAAATTAGACAAATAATTCAACATACACAGGGTGGCCAAGAAATAACTGACACATTTAAAATTCAAGTGAGATCCTAAGCAATGCTTGTTTATTTATATTACAGATTATAAAGGACTCATGTAGGATTTACTAACATGGAGAAGTGAACAAATATCGAAAGAGCAAGAACCCTAGAACTCTATTTCAAGTCCGGTTCAATAATCCAGGTTCAAAGAGACTTACAATTAATTTACAATGTTTACAAAACGCTTCGTGAAACTGCTGGTGCATAACCCTCACCTTCTCTGGGACAACCCGTAAGTGCCCGTATGCCTAACGATATTGCAGTTGTGCACGTAGCCATTAAGTGTAGTCCACGCCGTTCGATAAGAAAACGGTCACAGGCATTGAACATGAGGAGAACGTCCCTCAAGAACATGCCGACGGATGATTACCTCTGCCACCGCAGGTGGATGGAGGTTATGTTTTCATCCCAGTCTGTTTGTTTGTGAACAGGATATCTCAGAAAATTGTGGATGGATTCGAAGGAAATTTGGCAGAGAGTGTGACAAGGACGAAATGATTCGATTTTTAGAAGATTCGGATCCGGCGACTAGAATTTTTAAAGTGATTCTTCATCATTGGGATATAGGGCCAAAAAGGATACATAGCAGGGTATCTCATGACTTTGTGCACAGATTTGGATGAAACTTGGTGAACCGGTTGGGTTCGTGACACGGACGAATCGATTCGATTCTGGTGAAGATCTGAATATGGATTCGGATATGAGAGTTATTTAATTCTTAAGTGATTCTTCATCATTGAGAGATCTGGCAAAAAGCGATTATATAACATGATATTTTAAAAAGTTATGGACGAGTTATGACTGAACTTGGTGGATAAGTTAGTTAGGTGACAAGAACAGGCCGATTATATTTTGGTTCAGGTCCGAATCCAGATCCGGCCTATCAGTGGGACGCAAAACAAACCGTTCAGCCTGGCGGAGGTGTGCGCTCTACCGAGTGCCCTTCGAGTTTGCACATGTTTCCGTACAAAAGTCTAGTGGATCACAAACTTACTGATGTTGATAAAAACGAAGCCGGCTGGAATGTTATGAAACATTTATTCAGAGGAGCGAGGATGATTTCAGGTTTATTGGGAGACCGATAATGTCGGATGAAGCTCTTTTCTAGCTCTCGTGTTGTGTCAATAAGCGGAACTCCTGATTTTGAGCAGAAGAAAAGCCTCAGCGGCTCCACCAATGACCTTTACACAATCGACGCATCACTGTGTGGCGTGGCATTTTGTTTGCATAAAATGAAAATGGTGGACATGGATTTCAAGACCAGGGTAACTGACGTAATCTCCTCAGACTTGTTTTGTATGATAGGCTAATATTCTCATTTTCTGTTAAAAGGCTCTTTTTACATCCATAATAATAAAAGAGAATGTGTATCAGTCCATCAGGCAGTCCGTCTCCTCCAATAACTCCAAAACCATGAAACCTAGCAGACCCAATCTTTGCATGCATACTTATCAAACTCCAAGGGAGTGAATTAATAAAACTGCGTGTTTTGAAGATCATTTATGCTAAAATGTACACTAAAACTAGACACAGGCGTAAATTTGGTCAGCCCACGTTCAGGTCGCTCTTAATTCGACCATTTCGTCTGTTCAACCCAAGTATGCCTTGCCTCAGACCAGGTCGGTTTCTGTACAATAAAGCTTAATCTCTCTGAATGGTAATTATAGATCCATCTTCATACCTACTAGTCGCTGTATTCCTGTGTACGTCGCAATGCTTATAAACGCTGGTGTTCTTGCCTTTATTTAATTTCCACGATCGAGAATCTGTTCACCTGAACCAAATTTTAACTGCAGAATTGACCTCAGCAGCAGTTACGACTATTGATAAAAGTGTTCATTTGGGTGTGTGTGTGTGTGTGTGTGTGTGTGTGTGTGTGTGTGTGTGTTCATGAAGCATAACAGATCATTCCACGCCTCTCACTCCCCCACCCATCTCCCTCACTCCCCCACCCATCTCCCTCACTCCCCCATCCATCTCCCTCACTCCCCCACCCATCTCCCTCTCTCCCCCACCCATCTCCCTCTCTCCCCCACCCATCTCCCTCACTCCCCCACCCATCTCCCTCACTCCCCCACCCATCTCCCTCACTCCCCCACCCATCTCCCTCACTCCCCCACCCATCTCCCTCACTCCCCCACCCATCTCCCTCACTCCGCCACCCATCTCCCTCACACCCCCACCCATCTCCCTCACTCCCCCACCCATCTCCCTCACACCCCCACCCATCTCCCTCACTCCCCCACCCATCTCCCTCACTTCCCCACCCACTCTCTCACTCCCCCACCCATCTCCCTCTCCCCCACCCCTCTCTGTATTTCCCTCCCCTCCCTCTTTCTCTCTCTCTCTCTCTCTCTCTCCTCCCCACCCAACCCACCCCACCACCCCCCCCTCCCCCACCCCTCTCTCTCTCTATCCCTCCTCCTCTATCTCCCGCACTCTCCTCACATTCCCGTCACGAAGTGACTCCATGTTACCCAGCAACGCCGGGTACCTTTGCTAGTTAAATATAAATTTGTTAGGTATTTCTTGGCCACCCTGTACAAACAAGAAACATGATAATTAATAGCAGAAAATCTCCTCCAAGAAGAAAGTTCCTGTCGATAAAGTTAAAGCCACAACCAAAAAAAAAAAGCAACGTGTCCAAAGGACACGGCTATGGCTTTTTGCCCACGGCGTGTGTTGAACCTACCTGGGTTTTCCCTCCGGTGTTGTCCTGCAGCATGGAGCGAGACATGGAGCAGGAGATGGGGAAAGTCTCAAAGAAAGAACCAACTGTGTTACTCAGACCGATGGCCAGCAACTCCTACACAAAGTAGCGAGGGTGAAGTGATCAATTTAGTGACGAATGTTTGATGTTTGTCTTAATCATGAAATATAAACTTTAACCACTTTAATATGAGAGGTTAAAATGTAAATTAAATCAGCATGAAAAGAGGGATTGACAATGGAGAGGAGAGTTGTGCATGACAGGTGGGATACAGGGAAGTGAATAAAAAAACGAACATACCTGGTTGCCATCAATCTGGTCGCCGTACTTCAGAGCGAACATCTTTCCTATGGAAGCCGTGAGGGAAAAACTGACAATCGCGATGGCAATGGCATCGACTAACAAGGATCCCATGAGTGAGGTTGATGGAACCACAGGTGATCTCAGGCTATTTTGTGGAGGGGGAGACAGCAGCAACAGGAAGGGAGTGCGAGTCGGTGAGCAAGCACGGCTTATAGTGAGTAAATGCAAAAGCAATGAGGTTTCTTCCTCGTGAAACGTCTTTTACCATCAGAGAAAGTACATTCTTTGAAACCATCTTACTATAATTCACCAAATGTCTGTCCGTCTGTTCCCAGGTACCGCAAAAACGACTGAACCGATCACAACGAAATTTTGGGTGGGTAATCCTGGGACGCCCTGGAGTAAAATAGGCTATATTGTTTTTCCAATTTTTTTTCCCCAATTTTTCCTATTTTCCAGTTTTTCCAAACACGATGGAATAATATTTCCCGATATGAACAGTGATGTGGCTTTTATTGAAATTCCACAAATACTGTTTAGACTTTGATGATTTGCGTGTGATATGATTTAACGGATGTTTATATAAATCGTTTAAAATAAAAAAAGCCTTCAATTTCTGATATTTTGCCTTTTCATTTGGGCCTCCCAATTGAAGCCCCGCCCGTAGGGTAGGTACCGTTGCTAGTCTTACAATAATTCACCAAATGTCTGTCCGTCTGTTCCCAGGTACCGCAAAAACGGCTGAACCGATCGCAACAAAATTTTGAGTGGGTAATCCTGGGACCCCCTGGAGTAAAATAGACTATATTGTTTTCCCAATTTTTCCAATTTCCAATTTTCCAGTTTTTCCAAACACGATGGAATAATATTTACCAATATGAACAGTGTTGTCGCTTTTCTTGAAATTCCACAAATACTGTTTAGATTTTCATGATTTCCGTGTGATATGATTTAACGGATGTTTATATAAATCGTTTAAATTTAAAAAAGGCTTCAATTTCTGATATTTTGCCTTTTCATTTGGGCCTCCCAATTGAAGCCCCGCCCATACGGCAGGTACCGTTGCCAGTAGGTAGAAATTTGAAAGGCAAGAGTTTGAAACCACCTCAAAAATAACAAAAATAATCCGAATCCAAAAACTCTTCGGATGGGCAGATATTCTTAACTGCTCCAAGCAGCTAACAAAACAGCCATTCCGAGGTCAGTTTTTCATTCTAGGGACTCCATCAATTAATTATTTTTCCCAACATCCACATTCTCACAAGGCCTATGACTCATCGCAGACAGGTCAACAGGCTGTCTTTTTACTGCCTCTCCTCCAACATAGACCACTCTGCTCTCTCGGCCCTCCGACCCTGCACAGCTCCTACAGCATGCATAAGTTCTTCCAGTGACCTCCTCTATTTAAACTCTCAAAATCTAGACTCATACAACAACAACAGCAACAACAACAGGCATTATAAGACCATTTCCCTGCTAGAGTGGGGGTTAGCCTTACGGTCCCCATGACAATCTTCTCCATTTTGCCCTATTTTCTGCATCTCTCCTTGTTAACCCCAACCCCTGCTCTTGGGCCAACCCCTGCTCTGCAGGGAAAAATGGCCTCTAAAGGTGGTTTTTTTTTCCTCTCCTTGTTAACCCCCTTGCCCGCATTTCTTCTTCCACCATCTTTAGCCAAGTCTTTCTCGGTCTTCCCCGTCCTCCACTTCCTTCGACATTCATTTCCATCACTCTTCTCAACCAGTCACTTTCATCCTTCCTCAACACATGACCAAACCATCTCAACCTGTTCCTCTTCACAGCATCAATCACAGGCTCTATTCCCATCACCTTTCGCAATTCATCATTTGTCTTCCTCTCTCTCAACGATACTCCGCACATCCACCGAACCATTCGCATTTCCACCCTTTCCAGCCTTCGTTGCTGCTCTACGTTCATTACCCATGTCTCGCTCCCATAAATCATAACACTTCTCACACATGCAGCATACACCTTTCCCTTCAGCTTCAACGACACTCCCCTCATGATCAGCACACCACTCAGTTCCCGAAACTTCTTCCATGCACATCTCACTCCAGCAACCATTGCCGAGTCTGATCCACCTTCTACATTCAGCAAGTCTCCTAGGTAGCAAAATGTTTTCACACCTTCCAGCTTCACGCCGTCTCCAAGATCCAACTCAACATTTCCTCCATCTGCAGCTCCCTCTATGCACACCTTACACTTGAATGTAGCTGCCACACTGGTTAATGACCCTCTCAAACCACTACATTTTTGATGAACCCACTCAGCGCACATTGTACATTGAATGGAGTTCACTCCGACACCCTTCCTGCACACAGCACACGGCCACTTCCCAGTTCTTTCCACCTCACCACATGCTTTACCACTTGCCATCACCTTCGTCTTTCCGATATTCACCTTCAGACCTTTTGCCTCCATACATTCCTTCCACTTACTTGTTCATCTTCTCCTTCAGTCCATCCATACTTTCTGCAATCAACACCAGATCAGCTGCATACAACAACTCCCACGGCAAACCCTCCTTTACGTCCCGAGCCAGCACCTCCATCACAGCTGCAAATAGTAGTGGACTTAGTACCAAACCCTGATGCACTCCCACCTTCACCTCAAACTCACCACTTCCCGTCCTTCGTCCTTACAGCTGTGCACGCTCTCTCATACATTGCCATCACCACTCTGATCAAGTATTCCTCCACTCCTAACTTCCTCAATGCCCATGTCACTACTTCACGTGGAACCCTATGAAATGCTTTCTCTAGATCAACAAACCTAAGAAACAACTTCTTCCTCTTCTCCATGTACTTCTCCTGCAATTGCCTTACAATAAAAAGCGCGTCTATCGTTCCTCTTCCTGGCATAAATCCAAACTGCATTTCATCGATCTTCACTTTCTTCCTTATCCTCCTCTCCAACACCCTTTCCAATACCTCCATTCCATGCTCCAATAACCTTATCGCTCGATACGAGCCGCAGTCCAGAGGGTCACCTTTCCCCTTGTATAGAGGGACGAGGGTACTCAATTCCCAATCCACTGGAATGCGGCCTTCTTTCACCACCAGTTTGCAGATCTCTGTCATTCTCTTCACACCCCAATTTGCTGCTGCCTTTAACATATCTCCCACAACTCCCGTCGGCCCTCCCACTTTTCCACTCTTCATTGCTTTTATCGCTTCGTCAACTTACTTCTCAGTTATCTCTCTGCCAGTCCTAAAACTGGGTTACTCTCTATGTTGCCATCCCATTCATTCTCTGCATTCAACAGCATTTCCATATATCTCTTCCATCTTCCTTTAATTCCATCTGGGTCCACAACGATTTGTCCCACTTCATCCTTCAAGCAGCTTACCCCCATCACATCACACCTCTCTTTCGCTATCTGCTTTGTAATCCTGAATACTGCTCTCTGACCCCCTTCCGAACCCAAGCGTTCTCCGAACATTTTCCTACATGCCTCCTGCGCCTTTGCTACCGCTTTCTTTGCAGCCTTCTTGGCTGCCTTATAACTTTTATGCTCTGACTTTTCTGCCCCTGTACCCTTCGCCTTCTGCCACTCCTTGAACTTCTTCCTCTTCTCGTCAATCCTCTTTCCAACTTTATCATCCCACCACCATGTTTCCGAGTGCCTCGGTGGTCCTTTTGTCCATCCACATACCTCACCAATGGCTCCCAACAGACTATCTTTCATTGACATCCAACCACTTTCAAGCTCAACCACATCATCCTCTACCATACCCAGCCTCTCTTTTAATGCCCCCCTCACCGTCACCTCTTTCAACCTCCACACCTTCATTCTCGGTTGGTACTTCACCCGCCGAGCTCTCCTCGCACCTTTCACCCTTATGTCGCAGACAACCAAGTGGTGCCGTGAAACAGCCTCCTCCCGCGGGATCACCTTTGTGTCCCGGAGGCGCCTCCTATCTCGCCTACGCACCATTAGGTAGTCAACGGTTGTCGTCATGTACGTGACGTGTATATAATACCTGACGTGTATGTAACAAGCTTATTATCCTCTTTCTGGAACTGAGTATTACAAATCAACAAATCACCTCCATCAGCAAACTCCAAAATCCTTTCACCTTCTCCATTTCTCACACCATATCCGTAACCCCCATGAACTCCCTCAAAACTGTCCATACTCCTTCCCACACGACCATTTAGGTCTCCTCCTACCACAACAACTTCCTCATCTTTCACGTTTTCCATCAGCTTCTCAATTGCACACAATAACTTGTCCTCTTCATCGCTCCGACCAACCTGCGGAGCATATCCCGAGACAATGTTCACCAAGAGCTTTCCAAAATCTAGACTCAAAGCACACCTCAAATACTTTTGTTCTTCTTTCCTCCCGTTTTTGGAACTATTGCACAGATCTATCCCATTTAACCTTCAGCCAAGGGCCCTGTGCTTTTTCTGGTCTTCATCAATGATCTCTCTGACTCTCTTGAAAATCCTCTCTATCTCTTTGCTGATGACTCCACTCTCTGCCGCTCCATTCCTCATCCCTCAGATCGGCAGTCTGCAGCCTCCTCACTCTCTGCAGACCTGGACAAAATCACATACTGGGCAAACAAGTGGAACATGTCTTTCAATCCTGACAAATCTCACACTCTTACGATGTCTCTCCGAAAAGACCGACTGGACAACCCTCCCATCTACTTTCTGAATAATCCTCTCCAAGAAGTTCTGTCACTCAAGCTTTTGGGTCTCACTATCTGCCATGATCTTTCCTGGGAAAACCACATTTCCAAGCTGGCCTCCAAAGCCAGTCGCCGACTGGGCATCCTCCGTCGTGCGAAGTCCTTCCTTGGCACACCTGAGCTCCTCACCACATACAAGGCTTTCATCCGCAGCTCAATGGAGTACTGCTCTCCCCTCTGGGCTGGTGCTCCTGCCTCACACCTAGCTCGTCTTCACGCTGTTGAAACCAAAGCTTTCAGAATTATTGGAATCTCCCGCGATGAAGCTATCTCTGAGGGCCTTTCCCTCACTCACCGCAGGCAGGTAGGTGGTCTTTCTGTCTTCTACCGACTCCTCTCCAGCCTTGCACCTCCAGCTCTCTCTGTGCTCTGTCCCCCAAATATTCCTACAGGTCGCACAAGATCTGCCAGCAACCCTCTGATGGTTAAACTGCCGAAATCTCGGCTCTCTGCTGACCTTCACTCTTTCATTCCTCTTTTCTCCCGCCTCTGGAACAAACTCCCTCACTCCCTTCAATCCCACTCGTCCCTCCAGGTCTTTAAAACAGCTGTTCACCATCATCTCTTATCTTCCCCCATCCAAAACCTTGATCTGTTCTGCCCCCGCTAATTCACCCCAGATCCACCTTGTTTGAAATTCCAACTTCTTTCCTGGAAGTCCTGGCAGTGTCCATATGTTTTATACCTCTCCCACCCCTCCCCATTCCCATGCCCCCCCCCCCAAAGCCCTCTCCCTCTCACAGATCTCTCGATGTCTCCATGTCTCTCGGTCCCTGCTCTCAAATGTTGTGTTCGTGTCCTTCCCCCTCTCTCCCCATCTTGTCCACCGCTCCCGATGTTATGTTTTATGTGTCGGTTTGTCTTTCTGTGTGATTAATGTTCGCTCTTTCACGAGCCTCGTATACACGATCTTGTATACAAAATAAAAAAGTTGTCGTGACCTTCCTCCCGTCCATGGTACACTGAATCTTGTGGTGAGGCAGTTGCCCTGGAACAACTTGCCTTTGCCTCATGGAAGGCAAATCCAACTAAAGGCAATCTCAGTTCCTTCCACAAAGTTCAGAACAAGTGTGTGTCCCCTCAGGAGAGCCAGAAACAATATCTCTCTAATCTGAAGACTGACCTCTCAAACCTGTCTCCCTCTTACAAATCTTGGTGGTGTATTGTCAAATCTGTTTCTGGTGTTTGTTCCCCTTCCATCCCCTCCCTTACCTCAAACGGCTACACAGCTGACTCCGCACATGATAAAGCTGAATGCCTCAACTCTGCTTAAAAATTTTGTGTCCCAAACCCATCACGATCTGAACCCCACCCCCCCCCCCCCACACCCCCTTACCCAGTTGCTCCTGGACTCTGTGTCCTCTCCTGACAAGGTCGAGAAGTTTCTGTCAAACCTCGACTCTGATTCTGCAACTGGACCAGACGGCATCAGCCCACAGGTCCTAAAATCCTGCCCTGCCGCTCTATCTCACCCTCTCTCTGTTCTCTTCACCCCCTCTTTTTCTCAAGGTCATCTGCCATCTGCTTGGAAATCAGCAAACATTACCGCTTTACACAAAAAGGTGCAAAAACAGATCCTTACAACTACAGACCTTGTAACCACAGCTTGATGGAATACTACTCTCCCCTCTGGGCTGGTGCTCGTGCCTCACACCAAGCTCGGCTTCACGCTGTTGAAACCAAAGATGCTCCCGCGATGAATCCGATTCTGAGGGCCTTTCACTCTCTCACCACAGGCAGGTTGGTGGTCTTTGTGTCTTCTACCGACTCCTCTTTGGCCTAGCTCCTCCTGCTCTGTCTGTGCTCGGCCCCCAAATATTCCTACAGGACGCACAAGATCTGCCAGCAACCCTCTTATGGTGAAACCGCCAAAATCAAGACTCTCTGCTCACCTTCACTTCTTCATTCCTCTTTTTTCCCGCCTCTGGAACAAACTCCCACACTCTCTTCATTCCCACTCATCCCTCCAGGTCTTTAAAACAGCTGTTGACCACCATCTCTTATCTTCCCCCATTCAAAACCTTGATATTTTCTACCCTTGTTAATCCACCCCAAATCCACCTCCTTCAAATTCCATTTTCTTTCCTGAAATTCCTAGTCGTGTCCATCTTATTCCCATATACCCCACCCCCAACCCTCTCTCTTCCACAGATCTCCTCATGCCCCTGTTCTCTGCTGTTATTGTGTTTCCCTCTCTCTCTCCCCTCATCTCCCGCTCCCTTTATTATATGTTCTATGTGTTAGCTCGCATACGAGCCTTGACTAAACATACCAAAAAAAAAAAACAACTATAAATCTCACTTTATTAAAAATATATATTAGTGGGGCGGCTTAGCCCAAATATTCAAAAGAATTGTGCATTTTGTGATACAAGCACCAAATTTGGCACAAATGTACATTAATATGTTGCGAACATTTTCAGATATTGGGCCACTTGAAATTCTCTCTTTATGTCCGCCATATTGGATTTCAAAATGGCCGCCACTTGAAATCTACATTTGCTATTATCTCTGGACGTAATGCAGCTATTGACTTGATTCTGGTATCTAAATGTATGTTTTTGGGGGCAAGGAATCCAATGGTACCAATTTCAACTGAATATTATCTATCACAGTCTGTTATATAATTTTATTTGGAAATTATCTAGGCAAATATTGGATTCAACACAATACTTTGAAAAGAATGTCTTAGTTCTGTAAATATAAATAAATAAAAAAAACTATACTAAATCACTAGTAACAACTCAGACAAGCTCATATATACTGGCAGTCTAAAATATAAATTCATATCCCATTAGGAAACAAAGTGACCCATTCATTTGTGTTTTTCATATGCATATTTTATGTAACATTACATTCATATTGTCAATAAATACCAAACATGCATAATCCCCTTTTCCTAGACCCTTTAAGCCATCTTTTGTGTTTCTAGAGTACAGAAATTTCTTGTATAGGCTTCCATCTGTCTTGTTTCCTTAACAATGCACTGTAGCATGTCTTTAACAATGTTTACAAACATGACTCCACTACATGTCTTTAATCACAGCCCTGACCCAAATAAAAGAGTAGAGAGGCTGCATGTGTGTTGACCCACATCAACTGTGTTCTTTGTGTGTGGCTGTGTTTAAATCACCTTGTGACTCCACATAAATGAGTTAATTACATACAATCTGGGCTCAGCTAGACAACATTGTGTGGTCAGCAATGAAGACGAGAGTCTGAATTACATGTATGCAAAAGACCTTGTGAACCAGTGAAGCAAATACACGGGTAAGCATGAATTAAATCTAGGGCATGATATAATTTCCATGATGTTTACCTCTACACTCAATGGTGGAAGGAGGTAATGTTTTGATCCCAGCTTGTCTGTATGTCTGTTTGTCTGTTAGTCCACAAAATTCCAGACAAAGCTTGTAGTAGTGGTAGTTGTAGTGGTAGTGGTGATAACAGAAATTGTTATATAGAACTGAACTTATATTATTATTATATGCAGAAAATAACTTCATTTCTATATGCCCTGCAGTGGACAGGTTAATTGGTTTATGCACTGAAGGGGTCACCCTGGTGTGCACTGCTGTGTTCTGCCTCACTGAGTTGTTCAGGTATGATGTACTCAGCACAAGCTTACCTGATACACATGTGTGCTGGCTAAAACCACTTGTCTGGTGGGCACGACAGAGGCAGGTTGTCTAATAGCCAACCTGGTCTTACTTTTTTGGGGTTTATCTGAAATTCTTACTATAAGGCTTTAAATTAGAAATGTTTTATATAAAGTAGTATTTTGAGTGAAGTGTGTATTCCACACTGACAGTTTTGACATGTTCTGAATTTAACACGAAGGCTGTAATTAACAGAACGGGGTATGTCTGGAAAATGTACTGTCCAACCTAATAAGAGTTTAGACTGATTTATATTTAAATCTTGGCTGTGTAAATATTGTAAGAATTTATGAATTCAAATGTTTTGTAAATATTCAATAAATTTGGGAATATTTTTTAACTAAAGAATCTCATGTGATTTTATTTCTCTTCTTGCCTCCGGTATGGGTGAAAATTTAATTCCGGCATAATCTCACAAAACTAATTCCCTAAGTGTGCCAAGCTAAATGCTCTACGATATAGAGGAATTATCCTCCTCTCCATTAGTATGGCGGAGGAAACCCCTCTATTATATATATAACAAAATGTTAACATTATATCATTGTATCGTTGCAGATTCAGAAGACAGTTCCACCATGTCCAAGAGCTTCAGACTAGCTGATGTTGAGCGAACTTCACCATCAACATCACAGCACCTCACCACAACTGACTGGAAGTTATGCCTTATATGTCAAGAGGACAAGACGGAGACACTGACCAAACCTGACCAATCAAAGAGAAAAGACATTGGGAGTGGGTACAGTTCACTCGCAGAGAACTTGGTCAAATTCAGTGAACTTGGAGAGCTTCCAGGATCATTTCACCTGGAAAGACTCGATGATGGTCATGGCATTGAAGCTGCGATGGTTGCACACGGTGCAAAATATCATCAGACATGCAGGCTCCAGTACAACAACACCAAACTGCAGAGAGCACAAAAGAGAGCACTCAAGAAAGAATGTGAGAGCGATGAGGAACAAGCTGCATGCAAACGCACCAGGTTACATTCACGCTCATCGAGTACAGAGAAGAAGGTCCCAGAAAATTGTTTCTTCTGTGAACAACCTGCTGGGGCTGACAGTCTTCGGAAAGCTGCAACATTCCAAATGGACAAACGGGTGCGTGCCTGTGCAACCCTTCTTGGTGATACAGAACTGCTGGGCCGTCTCAGTGGTGGGGACATGATAGCGTTGGACGCCCAGTATCACCCACGGTGCTTGATAGGACTTTACAATCGCACAAAAAAGGCCCAGTCAACAGGATCACAGGACACAAAACAAGAGCGAGCAATGTCGGCAGTTGTCTTCGCTGAACTCGTCCTCTACATTGAAGAAACCAGACAAGATGAGGAGACGGCACCAGTATTCAGATTGGCTGACCTTGTCCAGCTCTATCAGTCCAGAATGGAACAGCTAGGAGTCCAGCTCGACACGAGAGTCCACTCCACACGACTGAAACAGAGACTGTTGGCTCAGTTTCCTGACATGCGGGCACACACCAAGGGGAGAGACATCCTGATGGCATTTGAAGAAGATGTCGGTGCTGCTCTTGCCAAAGCCTGCGAGCTGGACAGTGATAGTGATGCAGTCCATCTTGCCCATGCTGCACAGATTGTTCGCCGTCACATGTTTGGAGAAGCCAAGCCCTTCACAGGATTCCCTGAAGTATGTCAAGAAGAATCTGTGCCACCGTTGCTGCTTGCCCTAGTCAGTATGATCCTAGAGGGACCCAGCATCAAGGAACAGATGGCAGACACTAACCCTGCAGCAATTGCCACAGCTCAGATACTGAAGTTCAACAGCATCAAACACAAGCGAACACAAGCGAACACGTGGCACCACATCATCCACCAGTGTCAGGCACAGTGTTGCACAGGAGACCCCACTTCCAATATACATAGGGATGATGCTGCATGCTCATACACGCAAGAAGGAATTGGTCGACAGACTGTCACACCTTGGCCTGAGCATCTCCTATGATAGAGTGCTCCAGCTCTCAGCACAGATGGGCAACAGTGTCTGCCAACAGTTTCACAGAGAACGAGTGGTCTGCCCTCCGAAGATGCGTGGCAAAGTGTTTACAACTGCCGCTGTAGACAACATAGATCACAACCCCAGTGCAACAACATCAAAGGACTCCTTCCATGGTACCGCTATCTCCCTCATACAACATCCTTCTTACACTGGTGAAGGAGTGGATCGGAGTATCGTCATTGTTGGAGGATCTGGGGATGCACGGTCCAAGACAGTCGCCCCCTTGCCGCACTACTACACTGATGTACCCCCTGTCACTAGCAGATCTGGTCTGGGATACTTACCTTGCTGATTCACTGAAAGGTAGTACACGTGCAAAGCGGGGACAAGGTGTGCGGAGACGTGTGGTGGCTGCCGCAGCCATACCAGGAAACTGGCAGAACTTCCTACGAGTGGACAGCAACAAGACCGAGCTGTTCAGGTTCCTCTCAGCAGCTCTCATGGAATGGTTTGACCAGGAGGACAAGCAACTCGTCATTACTGATGGAGAGGCAGTGCTCAGCAAGCCACTACTGCCAGATCTGACCTCACTCGCCCCATGTAACCATGAAGAGGCTGACAGTCGGATGTTGCTGCATGCATCTCACGCAGTCCAGCATGGACACCATGCAATACTCATCCGGACTGTAGACACCGATGTTGTGGTGCTGGCAGTGTCCCTGGCACAGGAGTTGCAACCAGAAGACAAACTGTGGTTGGCATTCGGAACAGGCCAGAGTTTCCGATACCTAGCAGCACACGAAATAGCAGCTGGATTGGGACGAGAGAAGGCTCGTGCACTGCCAATGTTCCATGCTCTAACTGGATGCGACACTGTGTCTAGTTTTCATAGACATGGCAAGAACACTGCGTGGGCAGTCTGGACGGTACTGCCAGAACTCACTGAGGCGCTGCTGCTGCTGTCCTCTGCACCTCGTGACATACCAGACGATGCAATGCGCATCATCGAGAGGTTCGTGATCCTGTTGTATGATCGAACCAGCAAATGCACAGACATTGACAAGGCCAGGAGGAAACTCTTCGCAAGGAAGAACAATGTGCAGCTCATCCCTCCAACGAAGGCAACTCTGGAGGAACATGTCAAGAGGGCAGTGTATCAAGGTGGACATGTGTGGGGTCAGATACTGCTGCCAGCACCAGAGCTCCCTCCACCAACCAACTGGGGTTGGTCAAGGACTGGAGAAGGACAGTACACACCTTACTGGACCAGGCTAACTGAGGCAGCTCACAGCTGCATTGAGCTGGTTTCTTGCAAGTGCAAGAAAGGGTGTGTGAGGCGCTGCAAGTGCAAAAAGGCTGCCCTTCAGTGCACAGCCCTCTGTGTGTGTGAAGGGGACTGCACATGACGATGAGTCAACAACATACATGTACTTGTGGCAATGCTGAACTTGTTAACATGACACTGTTTATGTACACGTATCTTCAGTACCGGTATATACCTAGCCTCGGATACCAGTACACCTAGCCTCAAATACTAGACCATGTAGCATGTCAGTATTATACCTAAGACATTTACAGAACTAAGACATTCTTTTCAAAGTATTGTGTTGAATCCAATATTTGCCTAGATAATTTCCAAATAAAATTATATAACAGACTGTGATAGATAATATTAAGTTGAAATTGGTACCATTGGATTCCTTGCCCCCAAAAACATACATTTAGATACCAGAATCATGTCAATAGCTGCATTACGTCCAGAGATAATAGCAAATGTAGATTTCAAGTGGCGGCCATTTTGAAATCCAATATGGCGGACATAAAGAGAGAATTTCAAGTGGCCCAATATCTGAAAATGTTCGCAACATATTAATGTACATTTGTGCCAAATTTGGTGCTTGTATCACAAAATGCACAACAGGTTTGCTATGCTGCTACACTATATATATTGAGCCGTTCATTAATTATCACTCTTCAATTCAAACAGGTGGAGCACTACCATCTCGTTATCTCCCATACCTACCCACAATTTTTTCTAGCCCCATTAACCCTACCGAACCGAACACACCAGCCTTACTAATTTATAGATCACTATGTTTCCTCTATGATCTTTTTCGTTGTTCATGCATTTCCTTGCTCATTGTGTCCAACTGTGGATCCACTTCCCCAGTCAGTTTGTTGCCTGTTTCCTCTGTCCCTTTGCTGTTTGATAAGCCTCAATAATATATTGGAAAAAAAGGAATACCCACCATCTAATTTCTCTTCACAGCATCCATCACAGGCTCTATTGTTTCCGAGTGCCTCGGTGCTGAAGATGTCCCAAAATAGGTGGGAATATCATACCATTTCACAATAGGAGTCGGTTCGGACGAATGAGATTTACCGTTTTTTGCTGAGAATTTAAATCCATTTTCATTTTTTTCCCCCTGAAACCTGGGTTCGATTCCTGGTCTGGGCGTGTAATTTTCCCACATATGTCAATTAATTAGTTATATAATCCTGTTCATTTATTTAATTAAATCCATTTCAATTACTAATTTCTTTTCTAGAACATCGTTGTAAACAATTTGCTTTTGACAGATGAATGTCGGGTTTATTGCCACCAGGTGATGATAGAGAGCAAGTTTGGATGAAACAAAATCGATTGTTGATGGAGCTCCTGAGCCGAACACTTTATTGATAATAAAACTATCATAATGAGCGATATAGACAGGGGATAAACAACGGGCACGTTATTCACAGAATACTTAGCATTTTGCATCTCTCAAAGTTACCGTGGTGCCCTCACCAGGCACATGAATGAATGATTGTTTTAAGGCCATTTTCCCCGCTAGAGCGGGGGTTAGCCTTGCGGGCCCCATGACAATCATGGTTCCCTGTTTGAGGCAATGTTTTTATGGCCGGATGCCCTTCCTGACGCCAACCCTTGGTCGCCTCTTATGATGCGCAAGGACACGGTGTACCTATTCTAACCCGGGGTACACACCGTGATCATTCATCCCAGCAAGCTGGTACTCAATTTGCCGACCTCGGAAGGACGACAGGCTGAGTCAACCCCCCTGGCGTTAATTCAGCGATCGACCGGGATTCGAACCCAGGATCCTAGGATCCCAAGCCGGCACCCTAACCGCTAAGCCAACACCAGGCACATGTTAAATATATTTTGTTTAAACATTTGTTTCAATACGAGGCAACCGAACACTGTGTTGGTGATGCGGTAAAGTACCAGACATGTGATGTGGGCACAGTTAAGCGTTCTGCACGAGTGTTTTTTGAGATTTACTCACCCATTTGGAATTTCCCCCACAACTTTCACATTCTTCGTCTCCTTGATTTGCAAGAAGCTGGAGATCGTCGTCGCCAGTATCACCTGCAGAGGCAGGACAACGCTATGAGGAATTATCTGCAGTCAATGCAGCATCATTGAGCAAGTCAGACAGGGTTCACGTAAAAAGTTGGAAATTCAGGGGCAGAAACCTCAAATTACAACTTCCCCACAAGTTTTAAATCGACGCAAACGCATGCTTAGAGAAAAAGGTCCAGCAGAGGAAACCAAACAGCAAGCTACCATGCCATAAATACCACACTTACCACAAGGAGCTCCCACGGGATTGGTGTAGGGAGGCACTGACAGAAGTGCTCCTCCAGGACCTTACCTCCAATTAGCACCAGCACACAAACTACAAATATGAGAATAGTGTACATATTCGAGTCGTCGAGCCGATCAAGCAACGCCTCCAGCAGCTGGACACAGAGGGAGGGTGCACCAAACGAACATCTGTTGTGAAGTACTTATGGACATTAGACGAAACCCTTACAAGACAAGGAAAAACAAACCACAAATGCAAATCGAGAATACAGCAGCAAAACGTAGAAAATGCGTTACAAATAACACGTTCAGGTTCACAATGCTAAAAGGACCTCACCTGACAACGCCAGGCACATTATCAGGTGATACGTATGCATCAAATGCATATCTCACATGTGAAGAGTGCACTAAACAGTTAGTGAGTGTGTTGGTGACTTACGTAGACGATTGCTAAAGGGCCACTAAAGCGTGGCATGTTCACGCCAAACACAAACTTCAGCTGGCTTACAACCACAACCATCGCTGCAGCTGTCGTGTAAGCCCGAACCAGCGGCTCACTGAGGTAGGCCACCAGAAAGCCAAAACGCAGCAAACCAAAAACCAACTGCAATGCAACGGCATGGAATTTGAGGATTTGAACCAATCCTGCTACCATGTGGGTTGTGTTTTTATGAGTACACAGAGGAACATCATTAGTACAAGATACGAGGGAAACACGAGTGTACGAACCGCTCTCTCACCTGTATCAATCCGGACATGCAGGCAAGCGCTGCAGCCGCGGGAACACGTGCATAATCATCCTCGAAGGTCGCATTGGTGGAATCGTTTAGCTGAAATGGAATCTCCCCACCTGGCACCTTGTGTTCCACCACAACACCCACCATTACGCTCACCACCGCCATCGTACCTGCCACACCGCCAAGTTAGAACAAATGCAACCGTTCCACCTGCAGTTTGATGCAAGCAATCATTATCACACACGCCATGCAAGACATACCCAACGAGACGTGCCGTGAAGTTCCGAAGATAAAGTACACGAGTGGGGGGTAGAAGGACGAATAAAGACCAAAGATCGGAGGCAAGCCAGCCAAAAGTGCATACGCCATTCCTAGTGAGGGGTCAAATAGTTTATGGGAACAAGCTGTCAGTGTGTGTGTGTCTGTACATACATACATGTATACATACACCTTCACACCAATTGATTGTAATAACCTGGGTTATGCGTTGAAAACAGCCTGGTGTTGGCTTAGCGGTTAGGGTGCCGGCTTGGGATCCTAGGATCCTGGGTTCGAATCCCGGTCGATCGCTGAATTAACGCCAGGGGGGTTGACTCAGCCTGTCGTCCTTCCGAGGTCGGCAAATTGAGTACCAGCTTGCTGGGATGAATGATCACGGTGTGTACCCCGATTTAGAATAGGTACACCGTATCCCTGCGCATCGTAAGAGCGTGACCAAGGGTTGGCGTCAGGAAGGGCATCCGGCCATAAAAACATTGCCTCAAACAGGGAACCATGATCGTCATGGGGCCCGCAAGGCTAACCTCCGCTTTAGTGGGGAAAATGGCCTTAAAACGATCATTCATTCAATGCGTTGAAAACAACAATGAGCTCCTCAAACGTCCTAAAGATTCGCTTTTATACAAATCACTATAAAATGGTTCGTTGTCCAGTGTACATATTCATCACTCGCCTAGTCTAGTCTATTCTGAGGAATAATTTCAGGGGTTGTTCCAGACCTTTGCAAAACTCCCAAATTTAGACGCAACAGACACGGACGGACAACAACATGACACAAAGTGACCTTTTTCATTAAACCCAGGATACATATAAAGTACACAGCTTGCACGTCGCCTCGACTGGCTGAGCTTATGGATTATAATCCGGTGATAAAGGGATCAAATCCATTTCCCACTGTGGAGGCAACGGCATACCACCAGTGGAACTTATTGCCCAGTACAAGCTTTGTGCTAGCATTATCCTCCACTGTTCATGGTACCGTGACAAATTGTGGGACAAACAACTCATAAGGACATAAACAATAGTCATACTGAAAAGGGTTCTCAAAAACACTTGTGTCAAGTCGGAATTCACTTCAGGTGAGAATGTTCACCAAATGTTGTTTTTTTTAAATATTATACATATACATATTTATTTATTTATGTACAGGTTTTTTTCCTATTGCTTATGCACATTTTATGAAACCTTTAGCATGTTTTTCGAAACTCTTAACACAACATATAATACTATGATTCAAACATCCAAGTTTTGCAAAACTCTTAATACAGTTTCATTATTTACTGAAACTTCAAGTCTCCTTTTCAATTTATAAAATTACAATTTCCTTAAGATTAAAGGACATTTCACATCTTATTGTCCTGTCAGCAAAACTCCTAATTCTTATTTCTTTAAGAAACGCACACTGCTCATTATTGATAATTCTTTACCTATGTGTAAACCAGGTGACACTAAATTGATAAATCATCTCAGCACTGTTTTGAAGTCTGATTGTGCAAAACAACAGCAGAGTGTGAAAACATGGAGCAGGGAGTTCAACAGAGAGGACGTTGTGGTCCTGGTTGTATGTGTATTCGGTGTGGTGATTGCCGTGGTGGGCATGGTCAGGATGGAGGCAGGTGTCAATAACATGCAGTTATTGAGGTATGTTATGAGTTATGAGTTATGTTATGTTATTGAGTATGAGGTATGAGTTGAGGTATTTATTGTTATTTGAGGTATATGTTATTGAGGTATGAGTTATGTTATTGAGTTATGAGTACAAAAAACATGTTGAGGTATTGAGGTAAACATGTATATGAGGTATATGAGGTATGAGGTATGAGGTATTTATTGTTGAGGTATATGTTATTGAGGTATGAGTTATGTTATTGAGTTATGAGTACAAAAAACATAACAATGTTGGTAACATTGAGGACTTTCGGTTAGGTTTCCCTGAAATCAAAGTGCTCCTTTCGTCTTCTCTTCAGCCGGAGATTGAACATACCCCCCCTTTTCATCTTGTAACTAAGATTGGAATCCGTGATCTCTCTCGACAAAATAAGAATGTACCCCTCTCTGGGAGAACACGAGTAGCTTTGTGGTCAGAGCGGTTAGGGTCGGGGCTTTGACCCTGGTGTTTAACCCTGGTGTTGGGCTAGTGGCTAGGGTGCCGGCTTGGGATCCTAGGATCCTGGGTTCGAATCCCGGTCGATCGCTGAATTAACGCCAGGGGGGTTGACTCAGCCTGTCATCCTTCCGAAGTCGGCTAATTGAGTACCAGTTCACTGGTAATTCCCTGTTTGTCGTTAAAGGCAGCAAAAAGGGTTGGCGTCAGGAAGGGCATCCGGCCGTAAAACATTGCTTCAAAAAGGGGACCAAAAAACAACAACAACCATGGTTCCCGAAAAAGGCCAACCCCCGCTTTGCGGGGAAAAATGGCCTCTAAAGGTGGTTATATACCTAGGCTGTCTGCTGTTTCCAATGAAATAAGGCCAACAATAGTTGACCAGGTCATAAACAGAGGATCGGCCATGAGAGAAGCGAGGTTGATGGTTCAACAAAAAAGGTCTACTTTTTACTCGAACATCATCCGAGTATTCCGCACACAGAACCGGTAAGTGTATTACATACTGTACGTGTGCTGTACAGGAAGTGTATTCAATGTACACTCATTGCTCATTGTGCAGTGCATTCTCATACAACTGTATGCTCTGTTTTTCAGAATTTAGAGGAGACGGTCTCTGCTAGTGGCCGCAGTCGTATTTTAACTGAACAACAAAAATGGCTGTTGTTGAGCTTGTCGGAGCAAGGAATTAAATCTGTCTCCGAGAAATACAGCGGCATCTGATCACCAACAATGAAGTATTCCAGGTAATCAACAGTACAAGTGTGACAACAATTGTTCGGATTTCCAAAAAGGCACCAAGTAACGATTAAATTAAACTACTTGGTGTCTTTTGAGAGGAACAGTCCACAGGTTAAGGAATTGCAAGCCCAATAGGTCCAGGTAAGAATACCATATTTCAACAGTACTGTAATACCACAATACACTCTTGCAAACCATATATACTGTAATTTATACTTCTCCCACTCCCCCCAACCCCCCCTCCCCCCTTCCCACGCCTCCTCCCCCCAAGCCCTCTCCCTCCCACAGATCTCCCGATGTCCCTGTTCTCAAATGTTGTGTTTGTGTGCTTCCCCTTCTCTCCCCATCTTGTCTACCGCTCCCCTTATTATATACTTTGTGTGTTTGATTTTTTTTGTGTGATCAATGTTAGCTCTTTAACGAGCCTCGATTCTGTAAACAAAAAAAAAACAAAAAAATGGGCAGCAAATGTTTACTTTAGTACATGCATTGATAGTCTTCTGCTGTGCTCTCTTTCTAGAGGATAATGGAGCTGGAAGCAGACGTCAATCAACACAAAATGTTTTCTGTGGATGAAGCGAGCTTCAACCTGATTAAGTTCAGAAGATGAGGTCGGAACACAATTGGTCAGAGGGCTGAAGGTTTTTGATTGGCGCTCTTATCAACAAGCCACGCTGCTGAAAGCAATGGATGAAGTGTACAATAACATTATGCAGAGCAGTGTCAAGGCTGTATTCGCCATGCAAGACGTTTTCTCCTTGGTGCCTTGCACAGGAAAACATTCGGTGTGACGTTGATGAGAATTTATGGACAGGCA
The DNA here is from genome assembly GCF_964187855.1 of Myxine glutinosa. Classification (NCBI taxonomy): domain Eukaryota; kingdom Metazoa; phylum Chordata; class Myxini; order Myxiniformes; family Myxinidae; genus Myxine; species Myxine glutinosa. The sequence goes on along the minus strand of NC_136272.1, from coordinate 43,788,437 downwards.
TATACATGAGAGACAAGATCAACAGGAAAGATGTGGTTACGAGTTATCAAGTGACCACTATATTCGTCATGTGTGTGCGTCTGTCTGTCTGTGTGTCTGTCTGTGCGCAGCATAACTACCTGATGATATCATCCGATCTTGATGAAACTTGGGTGGGAGGTTGATATCATGATCTAGTTGTGTCCTGCCTAGAGTGGGCGTATTGTGCCCATTGTGGGCAGAGCGACGCCCGAAAAAGATGTATTTTTAGGGGGTAATCGAGTTCAAGCTACATCTTCTCCGAGGGGTTTGGTGGAATCTGACAGGGGTTTCGGTATTTGGTTAGGCCAATGTCATTGGTCTAGCCCCACGGAGCTCGATTTTTCATTTTCGCCCCAAGGTCAAGGTCACAAGGTCACAAAATTTAGAAAAGTCGATTTTTGATGGTTTTATTACATTGTGCGCTTCCTGATAGGGTGAAATGTCGTACATGATCTTATATTATCACATACATCATGAAATACAAGTTTTCCAACAAATTTCAGAATCTTCGACCTTTGACCTTTGAAGGTCACAAAGGTCAAATTTTCAAAGTTGTCGGAATCAAACCGAATTTTCGGTATTGTATAGCTAACTAGTCTCATAACAGATAATACATTCCTATTTATATTTTTTCAATGTCGGTTTTGACTTTTAAAGGTCACAAAGGACGGCCATTTCAAAGTAGTCTGTCCTTTGTCATTGAATACCGCTCGCTCGTGAACCATCGTCTCCTGACTTGTAATAATTTCAGTTTATTTTACTGTACTGTTCTGTTCTGTAATTAATATATTTTGTTTTTCTATTTCTGTTCTAAGTACAGCAACGTAAAATCCATTTTGCCATTGTACTACAAGTTTTTTGACAGAGGAATATTTTTGTATACTGAATCGAGGCTCGTGAAAGAGCTAACATTTATTTCACAAACAAATCAACCAGACAAACAAAATGTACAAAAAGAGGGAGCGGAAGACAAGATGGGGAGAGAAGGGAAAGCACACAACCACAACATTTGAGAGCAGGGAGAAGTGTGGGAGGGAGAGGGCTTGGGGGCAGGAGGCGTGGGAAGGGGGGGGGGGGGGAGAGGTATAAAACACAAACACAAGGGGACACAAGGGGACTTGACATCATCAAGGGGACACAAGGTATAAAACACAAACAAATACTGTTTGTTTTAGTTATTTAATTATTTAGTAGTGATGATATTGTTTCATCTTGTTTTGATTATTAAATGAATGGGATCTCATCGTTTCATTAAAAGTTTTTGCATTGATGCAAGTTTGTGTTATTTTGAAAGATGCAACTTAAGATATAACTGTTAATAAGACAAGGCTTAATCTATTTGTCCGAAATCAGAGATCGTATGACAATACCACCAACTCAAGCAGCACTCAAAGAACATGCCAAACGTGCTGCTTATTAGACATTAGTAGTTACCTGGCGCTGCTCGGAAAATAAATACTCAGTCACGCAATTTAGTTTAGTGAGTTTTTTTTATAGTTAGAGGAAGCCACGCCCCTTGGGCACACCCTGCTGCCACGCCACTTGGGCACGCCCCTCGTCTAAATCTGATGCGCCCATGTTTTTTGTCGTGAAAAGTTACCCCCCATGAACACTCTTCCCTCTCTAAGTCACTTATTTAGGCTGTCCACAACAACGGAATACAACGGAACAAACAGACGTTCACAAATAGGGATGGTGAGATGTGGAAGATCTTCTGGACTGCCTTTCCACCTATTGTGAAAAACTGCCAGAAATTAGCCGAATGTGGGGGAAAGACAGAATGTAGTAGTGGAAGGAGCAAATGCTACCATTATGGACTTAGTTGCACAGCTCTATGTAGCTGTACTTGCCATGTATAGTTAGTTGAACCACCATCACGAGGTCCAGGATAAATTGGGGTACTGCTATCATCAGGACACTTCACTACCTGCTTTAATGGATGAAATGGAGACTAATATTATGAAGTTGTGGATTTAATACCTGTGCACTTATTGTCGAACGCAACAGCTTCCTTTCGCAAGCATTATTATAAACTCTATGGACAAATTTTGATCGTGGTACGTTAATCAAGCATCAAAAAGTTTAAGTTAAGCATTAAATCAATAGCAGAATCAGCTTGAGCACGGTCTAAAATATATGAATTGACACCAAAATCACTTTAATCGGACAACTCTATCAATTTCTATAATAAAAAGTTGCATTTTGGAGCCAATCGGCATCCATATTGAAAAATGGCCGCCATGTTTAAATTTCAATTGGCCAGCACCTTTTCCTTCAAATTGACCTGAATAGAATATTCTTGCCAATTTTCATGCTTGCATTACCATTTGAACGATTATACGAGTTATCTGCTCAACTATCAGTACACTACTCGTCAGCGACCTCACCTGCGCCCTCTTCGGCACCCTCAACTGCATTCCCTTTGGTGCACGACTCATCAGCAGCCTAACCTGTGTTGTCTTCAGAGGGGTTTACTGGATTTAATCCTTCATCATCATCATTTGAAAAGTTCCGTGTGTTTGTGAAATAAAAACAACCTGCTGTTGTTTTTTTCCTTTTTTCTTTTACCGTACAGCTGGTTAAGCACTTTTAATAAACAGTTATCATATTCCTTCAATGAACATTGGAAATCGTACCTGGTGTTGTCGTTTTTTTTATTTGTACGCATTTTTATGAAAATGTAATCATGTGCATCCGTGATCATTTTTTTAAAAACTTTTTTAAATTTTCCCTTATGAATCAGGAACCGCCGTGAACCTATCCTCCCTTTTCCCTTTGAACCATTGCCCCCACATTCATGGATTAGACATTCGCGGCATTTTCCAGGAACATATCCCCCGCAAATTTCGGGGTCTGACTACTGTATTCACAAGGTAGTAAAAAGTAAAAACATTATTAGTTTTTCTTCTAGAAACAAGATGACTTGTAGAATAATACATTTACTATCACTTGTGCCTGGAAAGGTCATACTTGTCTGCATGACTCACCTTCCTTGTCTACAAAGTTATAAAACTCTAGTCTCAGCTTACAAAGAAGTACTCACATTCCTTTGGTTTCACCATATTTTATGTTTAGTTATTTTTTTCAAAGCTATCAATCCAGAGGAACCTGCATCTTACTATAATTCACCAAATGTCCGTCCGTCTGTCTGTCTGTCTGTCTGTTCGAAGGTACCGTAAAAACTGCTGAACCGATCGCAAAGATATTTTGGGTGCATAATCCTGGGATCTCCAGGAGTAAAATAGGCTATTTAGTTTTCCCAATTTCAGATTTAGTCTCCAGCATTCTCAGGTTTGGACTCCCGCATAACATTCGCGTTTGCATAACGTTCATTGTTCTCATTGTGACGATGTTGTTTTCCTGGGTGCCGCACAAACGGTTGCACAGATCGCTGCATGGCTGCACCGATCGAAACCGGTGACCTCGGACAAAGACCTTTTATAAGGACACGGGTTTAATCCCTGCTTGAGAGAATTCTAACCCATTTCAACTGAAGGAAACACGTATCGGGAGTACATACGACATAACGATTGTGAACACGATTAGTTTAATCTCCACATGAGAGAATTCCACATAGCTATTTGGGCGGTGAATACGCTAACAGATCGCTGTCTCCATCGATCTTGCCAAGGCCGTAAGAGCTATCGGCTCAAAATCCTTTTAACTGTTCATTTGGAAGTTTTTACAATGAAGGAAACACATATCGGGAGTACATACGACATCGGGAGGACTAACTGCACGCGTCTTCAGTATCAAGCTTAAATCTCTCATGGCGGATCTGAAGAGCGGAATGCTTGGAAAAGTGGTGGGCTACTTCGGCATGAAGGAGGATCAGAAACGTGGACTCCCACACTGCCACATCCTGCTGATACTTGCTCCGGCATGACGTTATTTTCCCGGGTGCCGCACAAACGGCCGCACCGATCGAGATTTAACGGATGTTTATATAAATCGTTTAAAATAAAAAAAGCCTTCAATTTCTGATATTTAGCCTTTTCATTTGGGCCTCCCAATTGAAGTCCCACCCATAGGGTGAGTACCGTTGCTAGTAAATAGAATGTTACATTACAATCAATGTATAATGAACCTTCCAGAAATGTAGTTAGAGAGAGTGTGTGTGTGTGTGTGTGTGTGTGTGTGTGTGTGTGTGTGTGTGTGTGTGTGTGTGTGTGTGTGTGTGTGATGGGGAAATATAATAAGAGACATGGACGGACCAAATTTGGACAACGACACACCTTGTGGGATATTGAGCACGGCTGTGCTGAAGCCCGAGATCACGTCGCCAAGAAGGCATTCTCGAATCTGGTACTTGGGTAGCCATTTGAGTACTGGCAGTAATGTGAAGAGGAATGAATGAGCCCGAGCTGGAGAGCACCTGAACAAAGAAACAAACGATGACTCCTGTCAGCACGATCAGCCAAAGTAGGTAGCTCGAAGCACACCCATCATAGAGACAATGCCCACACCACACGAGAAGCACATCTTGTGTCTGTGCGTGTGAGCATGCATTTCCAGACAAGGAGCCGAATTACGGGGCTCTTGGTGAGGCAATTCCAAAATGGTTAAACATAATTGTGTGGGAAACAAAAATATTAGTCAGGTTCACTATGTTTTTTCGTTCAAAATCATGGTAGATTAGCAAACCTATACATTTTTGGAAACGTTATTACATGGAAAATCTGAAAATCAATGTTTACATTTGCCAATTCCGACCAATTCGATTCGACCAATCGACCAATTCCATTCGACCAATCGCTTCGATCGACCAATTCCATTCGACCATTCGACCAATTCGATTTGCCAATCAATTTGACCGACCTTTGCTTGTGTGGAACGGACTGTGAAAACGATGCGGACTATATTGTCGGATACGACACACAGGACAGTGATGACGAACTCTAAATGGCATATTCTGTAATCGTGTATGTTTGATGCCATTGACTGCCTGTGTATATTTTGTCATTGACTGCCCGTGTAGATGTGAAGTTATACTGACTGCATGTGTACATATGATTTTGCTGACTGCCTGTGTATGTTTGGTGATATGAATTATTGTGACACATTTTGATGTTATTAACTGCCTGTACAAAATGATAACATGTATTTGATTATGCAACTTATCGCGAATATAAAGACAGTATTTTGCAATTCAAAACCTTTGATTCGTGTCTTACCATTCCCCATAGCACTAATTTGATACTTTCATTGGATTCCTTGTCCCTGAAAATATAGGTTTAGTATATTTTAAGAAGTTTTTCGGGTAATTAGAGGCAGAAATAGAACAAAATATGTATTTTACAGTGGCCATTTTGAAAATCCAAAATGGCCGCCATACAGGTATCTCTCCAAATGTAAACATTGATTTTTAGTTTCCTTATGCTGTAACCTTTCCAAAAATGTATAGGTTTGCTAATCTACCATGATTTTGAACGAAATATAATTTATTGACATAGTGAACCTGACTATATGGGAAATATGAGAAATATCTGTGAATGAGAGCGGTCACATTCCTACCATTTCCTCTTAATACAAGCAAGCGGCCACAGTGGATAAAGACCGTATGATGATCAAATATCTGGCGACCTACCCACAACTCGAGGTTATGCACTAGTTTTTTTTTTTTTGTTTTTTTTTTGGTATACTGAATCGAGGCTCGTGAAAGAGCTGACATTTACTTCACAAACAAATCAACCAGACAAACAAAATATATAAAAAGAGGGAGCGGAAGACAAGAGAATGGGAAGCACGCAAACACTTGAGAGCACACAACATTTAAGAGCAGGGAGATGTGTGGGAGGGAGAGGGCTTGGGGGGAGGAGGCGTGGGAAGGGGGGGGGGGGTGGGAAAAGTATAAAACACAAGGACACCAAGGACTTCCAGGACAGAAGTTGGTATTTCAAACAGTGGAATTGGGGTGAAATTATCGGGGATAGAAAAGATCAAGGTTTTGGATGGGGGAAGATAAGAGATGGTGGTGAACAGCTGTTTTAAAGACCTGGAGGGTGGAGTGGGATTGAAGAGAGTGAGGGAGTTTCTTCCAGAGGCGGGAGAAAAGAGGAATGAAGGAGTGAAGGTGAGCAGAGAGTCTTGATTTTGGCAGTTTAACCATAAGAGGGTTGCAGGCAGATCTTGTGCGACCTGTAGGAATATTTGCGGGACAGAGCCCAGAGAGAGCTGGGCGGGCAAGGCCAGAGAGGAGTCGGTAGAAGACGGAAAGACCACCAACCTGCCTGCGGTGAGTGAGTGAGAGGCCCTTGGAGTTAGCTTCATCGCGGGAGATTCCAATGATTCTGAATGCTTTGCTTTCAACAGCGTGAAGACGAGCTAGGTGTGAGGCAGGAGCACCAGCCCAGAGGGGAGAGCAGTATTCCATTGAGCTGCGGATGAAAGCCTTGTACGTGGTGAGGAGCTCAGGTGTGCCAAGGAAGGACTTCGCACGACGGAGGATGCCCAGTCGGCGACTGGCTTTGGAGGCCAGATTTGAAATGTGGTTTTCCCAGGAAAGATCATGGCAGATAGTGAGACCCAAAAGTTTGAGTGACAGAACTTCTTGGAGAGGATTATTCAGAAAGTAGATGGGAGGGTTGTCCAGTCGGTCTTTTTGGAGAGACATCGTAAGAGTGTGAGATTTGTCAGGATTGAAAGACATGTTCCACTTGTTTGCCCAGTCTGTTATTTTGTCCAGGTCTGCAGAGAGTGAGGAGGCTGCAGACTGCTGATCTGAGGGATGAAGAATAGAGCGACAGAGAGTAGAGTCATCAGCAAAGAGATCGAGAGGATTTTCAAGAGAGTCGGAGAGATCATTGATGAAGACCAGAAAAAGCACAGGGCCCAGAACACTGCCTTGGGGAACTCCAGCCTGAACAGGAAGAGGAGATGAGAGAAACCCATTCAGGGCCACACGTTGACTACGACTAGAGAGGAAGTCCGCCAGCCATGCGTGGAGATTTCCATGGATACCAACAGAGGAGAGTTTGGTGAGCAGAGCGGGGTGCCAGACCGTATCGAAGGCACGTGATATGTCAAGGGAGACAGCTCTAATTTCCTGTTTGGCATTGAGGACCTCCATCCATTGCTGAGAAAGCAGTAGCAGCATGTCCAGAGTAGAGTGACCAGGTCTGAAACCAAATTGATGATCAGAGATCAAGCCATTGGAGAAGAGGAAAGATTTCATATCTGAAGCAATGATGGATTCCATGACTTTACTGATAATTGAGAGAAGGCTGATTGGTCTGTAGTTGCTGGGATCTGTTTTTGCACATTTTTTGTGCAAAGCGGTGATGTTGGCAGATTTCCAAGCAGATGGCAGATGGCAGATGACCTTGAGCAAAAGAGAGTGTGAAGAGAACAGAGAGAGGGAGTGAAAGAGCGGAAGAACAAGATTTTAGGACCCATGGGCTGATGCCGTCAGGTCCAGTTGCAGAATCAGAGTGGAGGGTTGACAGAAACTTTTCCACCTTGTCAGGAGGAAAGGACACAGAGTCCAGGAGCAGCTGGGTACGACTGGGTACAGTGGGTACAGAGAGGGATGGGTTTGGGACACAATATTTAGAGGCAAACACAGAGTTGAGGCATTCAGCTTTTTCACGCGTGGAGTCAGCCATGTGGCCGTTTGAGGTGAGGGAGGGGATGGAGGGGGAACAAACACCAGAAACAGATTTGACCAGACGCCACCAGGATTTGGAAGAGGGAGACATAAGAGAGTTCTGTCCTGAGAACGGAGAGATATTGTTTCCTGGCTCTCCTGAGGGTGGTTGTTGCGCCAGACGCGTGAAGGAAATTCCATCTTGGAAGCACCGACATCCTGAACAATTCCCGTGGAATGATTGACATCTCGTAGATATAAACCACCGGTGAGGTAAACGTACTCCTGACAAACTTCAAGCGAGCAAAGAAATAACGCAAATATCTGGTCATCTTGCTGAAGAACTAGTGAACTTTCACAATGCTTCGCTGCCGGCCGAGTCAACCAATGCAAATGGCGGATCACTCTCATGCTACGCCAACCGTGATGGGGAGGGATCTTTGTTGCATTCACATGGCTTGTCAAGGACTGAAGAAGAAGTGGACTTGCGGCAGGCCACAAATCCTCAAAGGCTAAAATAAAAAATAAAATAAAAACTTTTCGAGGCCATTTTCCCCCGCAGAGCAGGGATTTTTGCCTTCTTCAGGAACCGTGGTCCCCTTTTTGAAGCAATGTTTTATGGCCAGATGCCCTCCTGCTGCCAACCCTGTTGGTCGCCCCTTACGACACACAGGGAATTACCAGTGAACTGGTACTCAATTAGCCGATCTCGGAAGGATGACAGGCTGAGTCAACCCCCCTGGCGTTAATTCAGCGATCGACCGGGATACAAACCCAGGATCCCAAGCTGGCAGCCTAACCGCTAAGCCAACACCTCAACGGGATAGAAGTTAGAAAATTGTCCATATTCTTTTTATCTTTGTGTGTGGTAAATTTCCTTTATATAATATAGGCCTTCTGATATTTCTTAGGGAGGGGATCATGTCAAGATTAGTTTTTTTAATACAAGACCTGACAGTGGATCACTTAAGGGCTTATAAAGCTTTAAAAAAATACTTTCTTTTCAGCAATTTTAAACTGTATTCTATTGATGGATGGAGTGGCCCTTAAGAAATAGCATTATAATTTTAGCACAACTCGCATAATGCATTTGTGTGTATTTGAGCTCGGTGAGCCATAGTAGTAGCTAAGGAAATGCACATTTTTGGGGGGTTATTGTATACAAGATTGAGGCTTGTGTAAGAGCTAACAAACTCGTCTAAGGGCTCGTGTAAGAGCAAAATGGATAGAATACAAGGAAATATAATGCAGCTTAGAATGCTGAGAGAGAGGCGCACCAAAGCATGTTTCACATTTATTTATAAGGAGACTCCCGGCCTTATCCCATCCCTTATCGGTAAGAAAAAGCTGCTACATTCACAGCTAAAGGTCACATGACCTTTGATCCTTTGAACCCAAAATCTAATCTATTCATATGCCCATCATAATACAATAATTTGCACCAAGTTTTGTAAAGATCGGAACCAAAAATCCGTTACTTTCAGCTAAAGGTCACATGACTTATGACCCCAAAATCGTATTAGTTCATTTTTGCACCGTCGTATATACCTGCACCATGTTTGGTCAAAATCCCGTTAGCGGTTCACAAGTTATTATAGTAACTAAAATATGCTACTTTCAGCTGAATTTTGACACCTTGAATGCAAAATCTAACTAAAGCGCACATACCTCTGCCAGACTGCACAGTTTACCTTTTGTATCCCACCGATAGGCTGGATCTGGATTGGGACCTGAACCAAAAGTCTCATCAGCTTGTTCTCGTCACCTGACTAACTCGTCCACAACGTTTTGCGATATCGTGCTAGATATTGTTTCGGTCCCATCTCTCAATGGGGAAGAATCACTTTAAAAAATTATCGAATCCAGATCGGGATTTGCACCAAAATCGAATGAATTTGTCCGTGTCACACATCCAACATGTCCTCAAAGTTTTGTCCGAATCCATCCATAACCATTTGAGATATTCTGCTCACATACAAATAGGAGTGAAAACAACATGCGTCCACCTTCGTTGGGGTGAGGGTGGGGTAACAAAGATTATTATCGTGGTACCATATTTCAGATGGTAAAAAAGATGGGGTAACAAAGGAACAAAGATGGGGTAACAAAAGAACAAAGATGGGGTAACAAAGGTGGGGCAACAAAGGAACAAAGATGGGGTAACAAAGGTGGGGTAACAAAGATAATTATCGAGGCACCATATTTCAGTCTCGGTTCCATTTATCAAATGCAATGGGATCAAACAACAAAAATGTCATTCCTCTCTTTTACGCCCTGGTGTTGGCTTAGCGGTCAGGGTACCGGCTTGGGATCCTAGGATCCTGGGTTCGAATCCCGGTCGATCGCTGAATTAACGCCAGGGGGGTTGACTCAGCCTGTCATCCTTCCGAGGTCGGCAAATCGAGTACCAGTTCACTGGTAATTCCCTGTTTGTCGTAAAAGGCGACAAACAGGGTTGGCGGCAGGAAGGGCATCCGGCCGTAACACATTGCTTCAAAAAGGGGACCAAAAAACAACAACAACCACGGTGCCCGAAAAAGGCCAACCTCCGCTTTGCAGGGAAAAATGGCCTCTAAAGGTGTTTTCTTTTTTTTTTCTCTTTTACGCAGTGGATGGTGTAACGGTATGTGGAAAAGCCTACATTTAGACGACATTTAGACGATTTGCTTGTACAAATTAAAACCAAAGAGCAGATCATTGCGTGCCAGTACCATGGCCAAAAGGGAAAGCTCTGGCCTAAGTACGAGGGTCTGATCATGATAGCCCCGAATATCAGCAGCACAACCACACTTCAGGAATAATGTAAATGACAAAATAATTTGATAATCGAGCAACACAAGATAAGTAAATGATGTTGGTACTATGGATCAGTTACATGGCAATGTACCATACCGTAGAGAGTTGGCAGCGCAGGTCCTCAATGACAATCGATTTGGCGCAAGCCGTGGACATTCCTCTTCTAGGACAGCCTGGGTGATGAGCGGCCTCTCCACGTGGTAGGGAAACTCCGTTGCTGGCCGAAGCAGAGAAGGCGCAACCACGTTGCCGCCTTCCATGTCTATCACACGTGCAAAGGCACAAACAGCAGTCGGTGCAAAATTATGTCAACTTTGGTGCCTCCTGATCGCATCCATTAAACATACGGCCATGTCTTTTGGTGAAAAGCAAGTGAGCTATCCCGGACAGGTCTAATTCCTACCCAAATGCGGCTCAAAGGGAAAGTGGGCACCACCGCATCTATTTGCCAATGGAAATGCCAGCATGGCACCTGAACAACTTGCTTGGTAGAAGATAAGACGATTATGAAGAGGTCATTAATTCGGCTTTCAGAGCCGGTCGTGTTCCGAGCAAAGAGAAGAACTCGAGATCAAATTTAGTAAACGGTGAAGGAAACTATCACTTTCAGCCAGGGCTTCCCCACAAGCCAAGGGTTTTTAAAATGCTATTTTACTAACTCCGGTCGCAGAAACAAATGTTCTCCTTAAAAACTGCTCGGCTGTGTATGCTTGGATTGGACAAGGTTGTTCCGGAAACCAAAAGAAGAAGCATTTCTACAGCCATTTGCTTGGACGTTTGACAAGTCATGCACCTGAAACTCAGAAATAGATTTTTTAAAATACAATTGATGAGACCGTTTTCTCCCCGTAGACAAACGGGAGTAACCATGCATGCCTTCCTGTATGCCAGCACAAACTCCATGTTCCATCGCGTTACATCCTGTTTGTACGACACTAATAATAGAAAACCCAAATGGAACATTATCCTGATCCAGCTGAGGGCTCCCGGTCAATATTGAAGATCACGAGCAGATGATGGCACACCACATGAGGATTACCTTCTCACGATGGGAAAGGCAGGCACCTTCGATGCGCTCAATTTAAGTGGTGCGTAGCCACCCCCTTTTCCCCCTCATTCATTCATCATTAACAGAATTAAATGTAGCACATACCATGATCACCACCTCACTACAACGAACCTCCTATGAACACTTTATGGCTTTAGGGTACAATCCTGGATGGGTCGCCACTCCGACGCAGGATACTCGAATGGCTCATTACCCCAGTAAGCTGGTACTCATTTTCCCAACCTCGGAAGGATGATAGGCTGAGTCAACCCACCTGCTGTTATTTCAAGGGCACAACCTGGCTCAAACTCGCATTTTACTTCCAGAGGTCGATACTATATATATATCTATATATATATATATATATATCTGTGCAGTGTCTGTCCTGTGTTGTCCTGTCTTGTGTTGTCCTGTCTTGTCTCGTCACTGAACTACTTTCTCAAACTTTTGTGAAATCGTACCAAACTTCTGGAATGCACATATCTCTCCCGTCAGTATGTCCTAAGCGTATTGTTTTTGAAAAATTTTCCTATTTTCTTTTTTTTTCTTTTGGAATTTTTTTGGGCAAAAATTTTTTCTCCCAACTTCAATTGTTTATAAAATGTGATATCACGTATATTACAAATACATTTGTGCATTATGATTGTTTGAATTATGATTGTGTTACATATTTATGTGAATGTATGTGAATTACTATTCAGGTCTTTGCTTATCAATGTGGACTCGATTAAAGGTTGTTGTGATTAAAGGGTCAGGAGCCCTTCTGGGAAAAAGGAGACCGGAAACGGAAGAAGAAAAGACATGAGGTCCTGGAGAAGTGACGATTCTTCTTCTTCCTCACCGAGCTCGGACGCAAGCGGTATCGATTGAGCAACGTAACAGAATCGGCGTTTAAAAGCCCGTCTGGCGAGAGGAGTTACCGGGACGTGTAACTACCCTTTGACACGTCAAGTCGCCGTGGGTTCGTGCACGGAACCAAGCAGCTGGCACAGTTCGCCTCACCGTCTACAAGGCCGCGTACGGGTCGCACCTTGGGCTGCGCGCGCTGGGCAAGCCGCGTGTTGCTTTGCCTGCTTTGCTGTACCCGCTTTGCTTGGCCAGGAGGTGCGCGCTGCAGCCGTTGTTCCCGGTACGGGACGTGCCCGGTGAAAGCACGTCAGGAAGGGTCCGTTCAACCGCCCACGTGCGGAGATCGAACTACCGGAGTACGGAGACATTGAGAGAGACATTGACCATGGAGGGAGTCGGGAGTGGGGCTCACGTGAGGAATGTATAAGATGGCCATCTTAGAGTTATTATAGATGAGTTTACATCTTTGTACTATTGATTGCTGATTGTGGATGGTTGTTGATTGCTCGGGGAATATATCATTGATTATTCCGGATCCTTGGTGTGGGGTTTCTTATTGATTGGAATTCAGATTTATGCATTACGAAAGAGCATAAATAATAGATCTTTCTGGCGGGGTTCCTCTCACGGTCCGGGGATCACCGAGACCAGGTAGTCACCGGGAGGACCACGTAACAGAATTGGGGGCTCGTCCGGGATCTAAAATTGTATAAAATAATAAAATAATATTTTTATTAATTAAAATTTATTAATTAAGTATTAATTGGTAAATTTTTGGGGAAATTGGGGGTAAAGTCTTGGGTGAAGGTTAACAGGTGTTAACGATAGGCACCATGGCGTTTGTGGCACAGAACTTTGCGGTAACACCGAGTGAGGCACAGTTCCGAGCGTTAATAAAGTCGGACCTCTTGAAATTGGCCAAACATTTTAACTTGGAGGTCCGAACTAATTTGAGGAAGGCAGAGTTGCAGACCACGGTGATACAGTCTATGGTGGGATTAGGAACATGGGACGAGTTAGCCTGGCAGTGGCTACCCGAAGAACCAGAAGACGTTGAGCTCCGGAAACTGGAGTTGCAATTACGGAGCCAGGAACGGATCAAAGAAGAAGAAAGGAAAGCAGAAAAGGAAAGAGCAGAAGAAGAAAGGAAAGCAGAAAAGGAAAGAGCAGAAGAAGAAAGGAAAGCAGAAGAGAGGAGAGAAGAGAAACAAGCAGAGGAAAGGAGAGTGGAACGAGAACTCCAGGAAAGGTTAGAAGGGAGAAAAGCAGAGGAGAGGAGAGCTGCCAGGGAACTCGAAGCAGAGGAGAGAAAAGCCGAAAGGGAGTTGAAGGAACGTGATCTGGCGCTTCAGCAAGAGATTAAATTCAAGGAGCTGGATTTAATGAGAGAACGGGGAGAGGTACCACCCTTGCTGACGGGGTCGACACCTAGCCAGAACACCTGGGATGTGGGCAGACATGTGAGGCTGGTTCCACCCTTCAGTGAAAAGGAAGTCGCTAAATTTTTTCCACACTTTGAGAAAGTGGCTCGACAGTTAAACTGGCCGGAGGAGGCCTGGACCATACTAGTGCAAAGTGTGCTGGTGGGAAAAGCTCAAGAGATTTATTCGGCGCTACCAATGGACCAATGTGCAGATTATGAGGTATTGAAGAAGCACATCCTCAAAGCCTATGAGTTGGTTCCGGAAGCTTACCGGCAAAAATTCAGGAATGCCAGGAAGAGGGAGAGTGAGACCCATGTGGAGTTTGCCAGAGTGAAAGAAAATATGTTTGATCGGTGGTGTTAGTCAAAAGGAGTCGGGAACGACTTCGAAGCATTGCGTGACCTGATGCTGGTGGAGGAATTTCAACAGTGTGTCCACGAGGACATCAAAGTGTACCTGCAGGAAAAGAAAGTACCGAAGTTGTGGGACGCAGCCACCCTGGCAGATGATTATGCCTTAACACACCGGATAGGGGTCCACGAACCTAACTGCTCGCCTAGATCTCCGCAGGGGAGGTGGGGAACAGCAGGTGCGGAGAACGACAATACATGGCGGCGGCCTCAAGAGGATTATGGGGACAACGCGGATACCCCACCTGTTCGAAATCAGAGGGCTGCGGGCCCAAGACAAACTTATTTTTCGGGGGGCCCGAGGCAGACCACGAGTTTTTCCTCCGGGCCTACTTGCGCTTTTTGCAAGAAACCTGGACACTTGATGTCCAGTTGTTACCTCATGAAAAGGGAAGACCCAGAGCGGAGTCCGACTAGTACAACTCCGAATGCGATGGCAAACGTAAGAAATCGCCCACAGAAGAGTTACCAACCATTTATTTATGAGGGGTTGGTCTCACTCAAGGGAGACTTGACTAACCCAAGACCGGTTAGGGTTTTGAGGGACACAGGAGCCCATCAATCCTTAATGCTTGAAGGCATTTTGCCATTGTCAAAGAGTACCGCAACTGGTGATAGTGTTCGGTTACAAGGGATCGGTGGCCGTGTTAGTGCCCCACTTCATGTCATCCATTTGGAATCCGATTTGGTGTCAGGACCGGTCACCGTCGGTTTACAAGCCACGCTTCCTGTAGAGGGAGTATCTGTGATTATCGGAAATGATTTGGCCGGGGGGCAAATTTATGGTAACCCGAGGGTTGGTAAAGAGCACAGCAGGGAAAATAACACCCCACCAGCTCGGGATGGCGACAAAAGTTCCAAGTTATTTGTAGGGGGACTGAACTTCAACACAGAGGAAGAAGTTCTGACCTCTGTCTTCAACAGATATGGGCCGCTGGTGGAAGTGCGGGTGGTAAAAGACAGGGAAACGCAACGGTCAAGAGGGTTCGGCTTTGTCACGTTTGCAAGCACAAGAGACGCCAGAGAGGCAGAGAAGAATTGGAATGGTAAGGATTTGAAGGGTCGGACCATAACAGTAGGGAAGGCATTTCGTAGGCGTCGAGAGGTCTACAGAAGAGGACCACTTGGCAGAAGTTTTGGGGTTGGCAGCAGCCGATATTACTATGGAGGCTCCCAGAGTTACGGCACCTCCCAAAAGAATGAATGTCAGAGCACTGGCCGAGAAGGAGACCGCCAGTCAGGTAACGGCTGGGACAAGGGGTCCCACCGTAACTGTTAGGAGTCTGGAGAAGTTGAAGCACTATATACGGGGGAGCCGCCGAGCCGAGGCTCCTACACTGACTAACCGTGAACGCCACGTTCTTAAAGGCGTCCAGGTAGTGAACTTTCCTGCACGGACTAACCGTGAACTCCACGTTCTTAAAGGCGTCCATGTAATGAACTTTCCTCCCCGGACTAACCGTGAACTCCACCTTCCTTAAGGCGTCCATGTAGGAATACTCCGCTGGGCCTCCCGAAAAAGTGCTATAGAGAGGTTTAAATTTGGGGGCTTTGGGTCACCACCTCTTAACCGTCATTCAAGAGAAACTAGAAGTGGTTGACACTTGGTCCAGAGGGAATTAATCTAGGGGATTGTGTGAAATTTTGTTGCTTTATTTTTAAGTGATGACTGTGCCCGGGGGGAACTGATGAGTTGGGGGGGGGAGGTGAGTTATCTGGTTTGTTTATCCAAGTTGGCCGGCAAAGAAAGTTTTCGCTGGGTTCAAACTTTCTTTCTTGAAGGGGGTGGAGTGTTACATATTTATGTGAATGTATGTGAATTACTATTCAGGTCTTTGCTTATCAATGTGGACTCGATTAAAGGTTGTTGTGATTAAAGGGTCAGGAGCCCTTCTGGGAAAAAGGAGACCGGAAACGGAAGAAGAAAAGACACGAGGTCCTGGAGAAGCGACGATTCTTCTTCTTCCTCGCCGAGCTCGGACGCGAGCGGTATCGATTGAGCAACGTAACAGAATCGGCGTTTAAAAGCCCGTCTGGCGAGAGGAGTTACCGGGACGTGTAACTACCCTTTGACACGTCAAGTCGCCGTGGGTTCGTGCACGGAACCAAGCAGCTGGCACAGTTCGCCTCACCGTCTACAAGGCTGCGTACGGGTCGCACCTTGGGCCGCGCGCGCTGGGCAAGCCGCGTGTTGCTTTGCCTGCTTTGCTGTACCCGCTTTGCTTGGCCAGGAGGTGCGCGCTGCAGCCGTTGTTCCCGGTACGGGACGTGCCCGGTGAAAGCACGTCAGGAAGGGTCCGTTCAACCGCCCACGTGCGGAGATCGAACTACCGGAGTACGGAGACATTGAGAGAGACATTGACAATGGAGGGAGTCGGGAGTGGGGCTCACGTGAGGAATGTATAAGATGGCCATCTTAGAGTTATTATAGATGAGTTTACATCTTTGTACTATTGATTGCTGATTGTGGATGGTTGTTGATTGCTCGGGGAATATATCATTGATTATTCCGGATCCTTGGTGTGGGGTTTCTTATTGATTGGAATTCAGATTTATGCGTTACGAAAGAGCATAAATAATAGATCTTTCTGACGGAGTTCCTCTCACGGTCCGGGGGTCACCGAGACCAGGTAGTCACCGGGAGGACCACGTAACAATTGGTTTAAACCATGTCAAAACAGCAACTCGGGTACAGTCATTTATCTATACTAGGGCATGCCCGTACTATATCTATATCTAAAATTATATCCCCCCCCTCTATTTACATGAAATGGTTTGGTCCAAAGCGAACGGCTTGCGAGTACGGTGACAATCCCCCCCCCTCTATTTACATGAAATGGTTTGGTCCATTCGCAAAGCCAAAGCGAACGGCAGTTACGAATCGCAGTTACGATGAATCGCAAAGTAGTTTTAATTAGTTTTAAAACATAGTTTAACGCCAACATAGTTTGCCAACGTGAAATAAATGAATACGCTCTCAAATGTGCCGTCCGAGGCAGAGTCTGTTCGGCACGTTCGGCACACGTGATAGCTCGCTGCTCTCTGATTGGTTGAATCGTTTTTTGGACATAGCTCGGTAACTACTTGTCCGATTAATATGAAACCTTGAAAAGGCACATCCTCGGGTCCCCAGCAATATACCTGGCAAGTTTCAAGTATATCGGACCGGTAGTTGTCGAGAAACAGCGGTCGCATACACACACACAGACAGAGATTAGTGGAATTATAGATAGAAGATAATCGACACATCTGGGCAGAGTCTGTGTTGTCACTTAACGACTCCCTCAAACTTTTGTTTCCGTGGCTTTGAGGTGTTTTTAATTCCGTGTTTCGTGGCTGTGAGGTGTTTTTAATTCCGTGTTTCGTGGCTGTGAGGTGTTTTTAATTACTTGTTTTGTGGCTGTGAGGTGTTTTTAATTTCGTGTTTCATGGCTGTGAGGTGTTTTTAATTCCGTGTTTCGTGGCTGTGAGGTGTTTTTAATTTCGTGGCTGTGAGGTGTTTTTAATTCCGTGTTTCGTGGCTGTGAGGTGTTTTTAATTACTTGTTTTGTGGCTGTGAGGTGTTTTTAATTCCGTGTTTCGTGGCTGTGAGGTGTTTTTAATTACTTGTTTTGTGGCTGTGAGGTGTTTTTAATTTCGTGTTTCATGGCTGTGAGGTGTTTTTAATTCCGTGTTTCGTGGCTGTGAGGTGTTTTTAATTTCGTGTTTCGTGGCTGTGAGGTGTTTTTAATTACTTGTTTCGTGGCTGTGAGGTGTTTTTAATTCCATGTTTCGTGGCTGTGAGGTGTTTGTAATTACTTGTTTTGTGGCTGTGAGGTGTTTTTAATTTCATGTTTCATGGCTGTGAGGTGTTTTTAATTCCATGTTTCGTGGTTGTGAGGTCTTTTTAATTACTTGTTTCGTGGCTGTGAGGTGTTTTTAATTTCGTGTTTCGTGGCTGTGAGGTGTTTTTAATTTCGTGTTTCGTGGCTGTGAGGTGTTTTTAATTACTTGTTTCGTGGCTGTGAGGTGTTTTTAATTCCGTGTTTCGTGGCTGTGAGGTGTTTTTAATTACTTGTTTCGTGGCTGTGAGGTGTTTTTAATTTCGTGTTTCGTGGCTGTGAGGTGTTTTTAATTCCGTGTTTCGTGGCTGTGAGGTGTTTTTAATTACTTGTTTCGTGGCTGTGAGGTGTTTTTAATTTCGTGTTTCGTGGCTGTGAGGTGTTTTTAATTCCGTGTTTCGTGGCTGTGAGGTGTTTTTAATTTTGTGTTTCGTGGCTGTGAGGTGTTTTTAATTACTTGTTTCGCGGCTGAGGTGTTTTTAATTTCATGTTTCGTGGCTGTGAGGTGTTTTTAATTCCATGTTTTGTGGCTGTGAGGTGTTTTTAGTTTCGTGGCTGTGAGGTGTTTTTAATTTCGTGTTTCGTGGCTGTGAGGTGTTTTTAATTACTTGTTTCGTGGCTGTGAGGTGTTTTTAATTCCGTGTTTTGTGGCTGTGAGGTGTTTTTAATTTCGTGTTTTGTGGCTGTGAGGTGTTTTTAATTACTTGTTTCGTGGCTGTGAGGTGTTTTTAATTCCGTGTTTTGTGGCTGTGAGGTGTTTTTAATTCCGTGTTTCGTGGCTGTGAGGTGTTTTTAATTACTTGTTTCGTGGCTGTGAGGTGTTTTTAATTCCGTGTTTCGTGGCTGTGAGGTGTTTTTAATTACTTGTTTTGTGGCTGTGAGGTGTTTTTAATTTCGTGTTTCATGGCTGTGAGGTGTTTTTAATTCCGTGTTTCGTGGCTGTGAGGTGTTTTCAATTACTTGTTTCGTGGCTGTGAGGTGTTTTTAATTTCGTGTTTCATGGCTGTGAGGTGTTTTTAATTCCGTGTTTCGTGGCTGTGAGGTGTTTTCAATTACTTGTTTTGTGGCTGTGAGGTGTTTTTAATTCCGTGTTTCATGGCTGTGAGGTGTTTTTAATTCCGTGTTTCGTGGCTGTGAGGTGTTTTCAATTACTTGTTTTGTGGCTGTGAGGTGTTTTTAATTACGTGTTTCGTGGCTGTGAGGTGTTTTCAATTACTTGTTTTGTGGCTGTGATGTGTTTTTAATTACGTGTTTCATGGCTGTGAGGTGTTTTCAATTACTTGTTTTGTGGCTGTGAGGTGTTTTTAATTCCGTGTTTCGTGGCTGTGAGGTGTTTTTAATTTCGTGTTTCGTGGCTGTGAGGTGTTTTTAATTACTTGTTTCGTGGCTGTGAGGTGTTTTTAATTTCGTGTTTCGTGGCTGTGAGATGTTTTTAATTACTTGTTTTGTGGCTGTGAGGTGTTTTTAATTTCGTGTTTCGTGGCTGTGAGGTGTTTTTAATTACTTGTTTCGTGGCTGTGAGGTGTTTTTAATTTCGTGTTTCGTGGCTGTGAGGTGTTTTTAATTACTTGTTTCGTGGCTGTGAGGTGTTTTTAATTACTTGTTTCGTGGCTGTGAGGTGTTTTTAATTCCGTGTTTCGTGGCTGTGAGGTGTTTTTAATTTCGTGTTTCGTGGCTGTGAGGTGTTTTTAATTACTTGTTTCGTGGCTGTGAGGTGTTTTTAATTTCGTGTTTCGTGGCTGTGAGGTGTTTTTAATTACTTGTTTCGTGGCTGTGAGGTGTTTTTAATTTCGTGTTTCGTGGCTGTGAGATGTTTTTAATTCCGTGTTTTGTGGCTGTGAGGTGTTTTTAATTTCGTGTTTCGTGGCTGTGAGGTGTTTTTAATTTCGTGTTTCGTGGCTGTGAGGTGTTTTTAATTACTTGTTTCGTGGCTGTGAGGTGTTTTTAATTACGTGTTTCATGGCTGTGAGGTGTTTTCAATTACTTGTTTTGTGGCTGTGAGGTGTTTTTAATTACGTGTTTCGTGGCTGTGAGGTGTTTTCAATTACTTGTTTTGTGGCTGTGAGGTGTTTTTAATTACTTGTTTCGTGGCTGTGAGGTGTTTTTAATTTCGTGTTTCGTGGCTGTGAGGTGTTTTTAATTACTTGTTTCGTGGCTGTGAGGTGTTTTTAATTTCATGTTTCGTGGCTGTGAGGTGTTTTCAATTACTTGTTTTGTGGCTGTGAGGTGTTTTTAATTACTTGTTTCGTGGCTGTGAGGTGTTTTCAATTACTTGTTTTGTGGCTGTGAGGTGTTTTTAATTACGTGTTTCATGGCTGTGAGGTGTTTTTAATTACGTGTTTCGTGGCTGTGAGGTGTTTTCAATTACTTGTTTTGTGGCTGTGAGGTGTTTTTAATTACGTGTTTCATGGCTGTGAGGTGTTTTCAATTACTTGTTTTGTGGCTGTGAGGTGTTTTTAATTACTTGTTTTGTGGCTGTGAGGTGTTTTCAATTACTTGTTTTGTGGCTGTGAGGTGTTTTTAATTACGTGGTTCATGGCTGTGAGGTGTTTTCCATTACTTGTTTTGTGGCTGTGAGGTGTTTTCAATTACTTGTTTTGTGGCTGTGAGGTGTTTTTAATTACGTGTTTCGTGGCTGTGAGGTGTTTTCAATTACTTGTTTTGTGGCTGTGAGGTGTTTTCAATTACTTGTTTTGTGGCTGTGAGGTGTTTTTAATTACGTGTTTCGTGGCTGTGAGGTGTTTTCAATTACTTGTTTTGTGGCTGTGAGGTGTTTTCAATTACTTGTTTTGTGGCTGTGAGGTGTTTTTAATTCCGTGTTTCGTGGCTGTGAGGTGTTTTCAATTACTTGGTGGTGAGGTACAACACAACACAACAACTCAGGTACAGTCATTATCCTCAGCTAAAATAAGCCCGCTCCTCAGTAACGACGCGTGGTGAGGTGAGCTCAGCGAGCCGAGCCAAGCTAGTATACATATATACACACACACGCACACACACACACACACACACACGCACGCACGCACACACGCACGCACGCACACACACACACGCGCACACACACACACACACACACACACACACACACACACACACACACACACACACACACACACACACACACACACACACAGTCGTGGCCAAAAATATTGGCACTCTTGCATATTTTTCAAATAACAATTCTTTATTTCACTGTTAATATGACAGAACCTTTGTTTTTGATTCAGAGCTTAATATATCCTTTCCAATCAGAAAAGAAAAAGAAATGGTATTGACTAAATTATTGACACCCGAGACTTAATATTTGGTAGCACGGCCTTTGGACAAAATAACTACAGTCAAGCGCTTCCTATAGCCATGAATGAGCTTCCTCCACCTCTCTTCTGGCAGTTTGACCCACTCTTATTGTGCAAACTGCTCCAGTTCTCCCAGATTTGAAGGTACCTTCTCCCAACTGCTGCTTTCAAATCTCCCCACAGGTGTTCAATGGGATTTAGATCTGGACTCATTGCTGGCCACTTCAGAACAGCCCAGCGTTTTGGCTTCAACCTTTCCTGGGTGCTTTTTGAAGTGTGTTTGGGGTCATTGTCCTGATGCAAGACCTATGACCTTCGACGTAGACCCAGCTTTCTGACACTGGGTTGAACATTGCGCTCCAAATTGCCTTGGTAATCTCCTGATGTAATGATGCCATGCACACATTCAAGGCACCCAGTGTCAGAGGCAGCACAGCAACCCCAAAACATCACTGAACCTCCTCCATGTTTGACTATAGGGAAGGTGTTCTTTTCTTTGAAGGCTTCATTTTGTTTTACTGTAAACATAGAGATGATGTGCTTTACAAAAAAGCTCTAATTTGGTCTCATCTGTCCACAGGACATTCTCCCAGAAGTGTTTTGGCTTGTTCATGTGTGTTTTGGCAAACTCCAGTCGGGCTTTCTTATGTCTCTCTCTCAGCAGTGGGGTCCTCCTGGGTCTCCTACCATAGAACCCACTTTCATTGAGTTGGTGACGGATGGTGCGAGTTGAAACTGTCGTACCTTGTGTCCGAAGGTCAGTTTGAATCTGTTTGGCAGTTGATCGAGCTGCTTTCTCCACCATTCAAACAATCCTTCACTGCAATCTTCGATAAAGTTTTCTCTTGCGTCCACCGTCAGGGAGTTGGCTACAGTGCCATGGGCGCTAACCCTCCTGATAACATTGCATATGGTGGACACAGGAAAATCAAGGTCTCTGGAGATGGACTTGTAGCCTTGAGATTGCCAATGATTGGCTACAATCTTGTGTCTGACCTCCTCAGACAATTCTCTGGTTTTCTTTCTTTTATCCATGCTCATTGCGGTACACACAGTGACACAAAACAGCAGAACGACTCCTTTTCTCCATTCAAACTGGTTATAAAAAAAAAAATAACCACCTTTAGAGGCCATTTTTCCCCGCAAAGCAGGGGTTGGCCTTTTCCGGGAACCGTGGTTGTTGTTGTTTTTCGGTCCCCTTTTTGAAGCAATGTTTTACGGCCGGATGCCCTTCCTGACGCCAACCCTTTTTGCCGTCTTTAACGCCAAACAGGGAATTACCAGTGAACTGGTACTCAATTAGCCGACCTCGGAGGGATGACAGGCTGAGTCAACCCCCCTGGCGTTAATTCAGCGATCGACCGGGATTCGAACCCAGGATCGTAGGATCCTAAGCCGGCACCCGAGCCGCCAGCCCAACACCAGCCCAAACTGGTTGAATGAGTAATTTTTATATTGCAGGAACCTGCAACTCACCACAGGTGAGTTTAATGCCAAAGTAAAGAAGAATCACCTGCTTGAAATCTAATTATTTCTAACAACTTCTAAAAGGTGCCAATAATATTGTCCGGGCCATTTTAGGATTTCTGTGTGGAATAAGCGAAGATTTAGTAATTTTTTTAGCTTTTTTTGTTTTGTTTTACTGCAAAGCAAAGAAATACAATGTGGAAACCGAAAGATTTTTAAATTTCAACAATTTTCTGTGATTTTCTCAGGCATATCCGATAATTTCGCCCATATTAATGTTATTAGCTCACCTGTGCTTTAGTCCGGTGAGATTATGCAAAAGAGCAGTGTCCGTAGGTAAGTCAGTCAGTGAGTCTGTAAACACTTCAGTCATTATCGCTTGAACCAAACACACGATTTTGATGAAAGTTGGGCACAAGCTTCATAACTGATGCCAGATGTATTGACAACATCAAAATCTGCGCTGATTATGGGGATCTAGGGGGGAGGGAGGGGTGAGGGGAGGGTTTGACCCCCCCTCCCGAAATAAGTATTTGCCCTCTTCTCCAAAACTACACACACAATTTCAATGACAATTGACCACAACCTGCATCACCCTTGATGTACCAACGTTTGTGCACGACAGGGAAACAAAATCATGGTCTCGGCCCCTAAGGGGCCTGTGGGGGGTTTTACCCCTCCCAAAACAGATATTTGCTTTCTTCTCAAAATCTACACACATGATCTCGATGAAACATGACCCAAACCATCATCACCCGTGATCTATTAAAGGTTGTTCATGGCGTAACAACAAAAAAAGAAAAAAATCAGGGGTTCGACCCCTAAAATAGGTATTTTTTTTCTTCTCTGTTACATATTATGCGCTTCATCCACACCTACCAGTGGTTCACTTGTTATACCAGGTGAACCCAGGGGCATTGCCCCTATTTTTGACATCTAAAATCGGTATTGCTGATATTATCTTCCATCTTTGCTGAAGACGTGATGAGCAGTTACTAGTCAGGTTCACTATGTCAATAAATTATATTTCGTTCAAAATCATGGTAGATTAGCAAACCTATACATTTTTGGAAAGGTTATAGCATAAGGAAACTAAAAATCAATGTTTACATTTGGAGAGATACCTGTATGGCGGCCATTTTGGATTTTCAAAATGGCCATTGTAAAATACATATTTTGTTCTATTTCTGCCTCTAATTACCCTAAAAACTTTTAAAAATATACTAAACCTATATTTTCAGGGACAAGGAATCCAATGAAAGTATCAAATTAGTGCTATGGGGAATGGTAAGACACGAATCAAAGGTTTTGAATTGCAAAATGCTGTCTTTATATTCGCGATAAGTTGCACAATCAAATACATGTTATCATTTTGTACAGGCAGTTAATAACATCAAAATGTGTCACAATAATTCATATCACCAAACAGACACAGGCAGTCAGCAAAATCATATATACACATGCAGTCAGTATAACTTCACATCTACACAGGCAGTCAATGACAAAATATACACAGGCAGTCAATGGCATCAAACATACACGATTACAGAATATGCCATTTAGAGTTCCTCATCACTGTCCTGTGTGTCGTATCCGACAATATAGTCCGCATCGTTTTCACAGTCCGTTCCACACAAGCAAAGGTCGGTCAAATTGATTGGCAAATCGAATTGGTCGAATGGTCGATCGAATCGAATTCGATGAATCGAATCGAATCGAATCGATCGAATTGGTCGAATGGTCGAATGGTCGATCGAAGCGATTGGTCGAATGGTCGAATTGGTCGAATGGAATTGGTCGATTGGTCGAATTGGTCGATTGGTCGAATCGAATTGGTCGAATCGAATTGGTCGGAATTGGCAAATGTAAACATTGATTTTCAGATTTTCCATGTAATAACGTTTCCAAAAATGTATAGGTTTGCTAATCTACCATGATTTTGAACGAAAAAACATAGTGAACCTGACTATACTGATGTATACACCGGCACGGACTTGTGCCTCCTATTTGACACAATAAATGTAGTCACTACTCAGACTGCCACTTGTGGGTAGTTATGGAAAAGCCTCCGTCTGTCTGTCTGTTCTGGTAAGCGATACTACAATTCTGGTGTACCACAGGTCTCAAGACAAGCCTAATACCCAACTAATTGAATATGACGTCAAACCTTATGAATACTGGATGTGCTATGTCCGCCAATCTCTGGGTCCCTTTTGACCATTGGTTTTTGGACTATCTGGCATCTCTCTTAATGAGAAACAATACCAGTTCTTCTTCAGCATTAAATGGGAAACAGGAAGCACTATTTTTCTGACCTTCGCAAGTCCAGTGAGCTTTACTTCCTGTTACCACGGGAGTTTATGCATACGCATCCTCTACTGATTTCCTCGTGCAGACTTGTAGGAACTAGTTTTTTTTTTGGGGATACAAGATCGAGGCTCGTGAAAGTGCGAACATTAATCACACAAAAAGTCAAACCGACACATAAAACACAAAATAAGGGGAGCGGTAGACAAGATGGGGAGAGAGGGGGAAGGACACAAACACAACATTTGAGAGCAGGGACATCACGAGAACTGTGGGAGGGAGAGGGCTTGGGGGGAGCTGGGAGAGGTATAAAACATATGGACACTGCAAGGACTTCCAGGAAAGAAGTTGGAATTTCAAAAAAGTGGATAGTTGTTCTTGTGGGCGAGTTGGAATGCCTGCCAATGCCACAAAATAGAACACCCTGGTGATGTCTGTGCCTGCGGCCGCACTTCTCCAAAATCACTACTCATCCACCTGTCTCAACCCTCCCTCACCCCCGTGAATGTCATTCGATAAACTGATACATTGAATTAACGTGGTATTGATATTGATGTAGAGCAGGCTTCATGGGCCAAATGGTCTCCTCCTGCATCAAGGTTCCTTGTATTGCCAACGATCTCGCTCCCCCAAATATCTCCATATGCACAGACCAGAACTGTTTTGGTGGAGTACTGCTCACGCCTTACTCAGCTTGACACCATGGAAACCAAGGCCTTCACGATTATTTGAATCTCCCGTGATGAAGCCGAGTCTATGGGTGTACCACTTCATCATCACAGACAGGTCTTTCCATGCAATCCCCCCCCCCACCCCCATCCCCACTCCAGGTTTCTGCAGGGCACACAAGGTCCGCCAGGCACCATCAACCCCTTCTGGTAAAACTACCTAAATCCAGAAACACTGCTCACCTCCACTCATTTGGTCCTCTTTTCCCCATCAGTGGAATCAACTTCTACATCCCTTTCAACCTTATTCTTACCTGCAGGTCTTCAAGACAGCTGTTCACTACCTTGGCATATCGTCCCCAATCCCAAACCATGATCTTTTCTAACCTCGCCCCTCCCCTTTCCAATTTTTCCCTTATACGAGTTTGCCTCTGTGTACTTCTTATCCACCCCCATGCGTCCTCCTCTGCACCCTCCTCCATCCCATACTTGTCAAAGTGTCCCTCTATGTAATCATTCATTCATTCATTCAATCGATCTCTCTCTATCTATCCATGCTATGCTGTAACTCTTCCATGAGCCTTGACCTTGTATACAAAAAACCAAGACATCGCCTTCCACCCCCACCCTAACCCCACCATACACACATACCAGCACCGTGGTCACCGCACCCCCACCCTCTTCACACAAGTCCAAACACAACCATCTCCATCACCACCCATACCCAATCAAAACATGACCTTCCCCTTCACACCTTACACGCTCACCAGAACCATGACCTCTCCCAAACCACCTTCCACACGTACGTACTAAATAGATGGTATTGCTCACATGACATTAACCGAGGCACAGTTCGTACTGTACACCAAGTAGTAGTAGTACTAGTACTTATAGTACTAGTAGTGCAATAAGTAATAGTAGTAGTAATAGTAATAGTAGTACTAGTAGTACTACTACTACTACTACCAACTTCCACCCCTACGAGTACTACCCAGACCACAGTACCGTGTTCACATCGCGTTTCGGGGGATTGTACTTCACGTACTCGAGCGCAGGTCCTTTAAATGTCTTGTACATACTGATCGTGATATTGTATCCTTCCTGTACGAGAACTGCTACCGGTACAAACTACGTACCGGAACATGTATAATATTAATATGAATAAATGATACCGCGGTTTGACAAACTACACACCGGGCCGTCCGTGCGCTGTCCAACATGAATCGGGATAACGGTCTTCCTCCTCTACCCCTCCTCCCCGACTCCACACACCCCCTCCCGCTCCGGATAACCTCAAGCGAAACCCCCTCCGGGTAGCCAATAGTGGTTCTTACCGTTCGTAGGTTCAGCACATCAGGCCATGGTTCAAAAATGGTTCCTAACTTGTTGGTTTGTCCAACAAAATAATAATAATAATAATAATAATTCTCCACAAGAAATCAGTCTGCAGTCCCAAGGAACAAACCCGATTCTAATTTCGGATTCTCCAAACGGCTCCAAAAAAAATGTCGCCGCCTTCTTCTTCTTCTTCTTCTGTTAGTTCGTCTTCTTCTTCCTCTGCCTCTGGGTGCTACGTTTGTTGTTTTGTTGGTTGTGCACTTGTGTTGCGCTTTTTAGGTTGGGGGTGTGGAAAGCTGATGCTTTCTTTTTAAATCAAACGACAGCATGTTCCACTTCACAAACATATATTACATATTTCATGTCTGTCGCAATTAGGATGTAAAATGTCGCTCCTTCCGTGCCCATCAGTATCACGGTCTATCCTAATCCTAAAGAGTTCCTGCTGCGCGCCATGGAATATAATCAAAATTGTTTTGTTGGAAACGCCACATGAAGCGCCAAGTACAGCTAAAGGACATTTTTATAATTAACGGTCATGACGGTTTACAACCTGGAACGTTGTTCCAAATCGATAATTATTAGCTTTAGAATAAAGCGTGTGTATGTGTGTATAACATACACACACACACATATATATATATATATATATATATATATATATATATATATATATATATATGTAATATATATAATATATATATATATATGTATATATATATATATATGTATATATATATATATATGTATATATATATATATATATATATATATATATATATATATATATATATATATATATATATATATATATATATATATATATATATATATATATATATATATTGTTATGAATTTGGTAGAACAATATCTAGAGCTAGGTAGATCTGAATAGGCAGGTATTCGGCTGTCGTGACAGGGACTCTACATGTAATAAGTTCTTGATGTTTAGGCGGTTGTCGGGGTAAGATGTATGATTGTGGATCTACCTGGAGGTCCGAGTGTTAAATAGTGAGGGATTAAAGGTAACGCCCCTGTGAGTCTCACCTGGTAGTCAAACCTCTGTCCATTATGGCACTGCAAACCACATAAACATTAGTTAGGTCCTTAGCGCAACATTAAATAATTCCCTTTCCCTGACATTGACTTCGTAATAAATAGACAGGAGACAGGAAACCAGGCCAAAAACACCGCCACGGTTGGCCGCCGCCGTTCGCACCTCAAAGGCCTACCAACCTCGCGTGTTACGTGTTACAAAACGACCGCGGGGGGGGGGGGGGGGGGGTCGCGGACGGGAGATGTCAGGAGTCGCATGCCGCAGAGGGCGTGACCTGGGCGAGTTGGGAGGCTATGATTGGCTGAGGAGTGCGCCAATGTGACGTCATCGGCCACCAACACCAATATATGCGACGGTCGGACGCCATCGCCATTTCAGGAGTTGAGTTCGTGGCAGTCCAGAGAGTACACAGGGAGTTCGTTGGAGCACACAGTCGACGCGGAGACACAGTTAGTGGAAAAAGCTCCCCGAAGACAGTTGGTGGAAAAGCTCCCCGAAGGCAGTTGGTGGAGAGTTCGTTAGAACACCAAGCACACAGAGCACGCGGCAGTTCGCAGCAGTTCGTTGCAAGTCGAGCCCTCCGTTGAACCATTGGTGCACGGGCCTTGTGGAGATCGTCCTCGTGTGAAGCTGCTGGCCACGCGTCGGACGCGTGGTGCTTGGAGCGGGGCCTCGTAGAGCTTGGAGCGAAGGACCTGGTGGTGTGCGATCGGGCCAAAAGGAGCGGTGTTGGACGGCCGCCCCGAGAGACGACGAAAGACAGATAAGCCGCATCCGCGTACATTTGAACGACGTGACGTGTTATTTTTGTATCCATAATCTCCCTCGTATCGTGTTTGCTGTCAGTCGTGTGGGGACGTCCCGATTTAGAGTTATTAGATTTACCGGCGCGGCTTTTTCACTGTATTACTATTCGATAATAAATCCTTATATTATTTTCTATATATATATCTGAACGCAGTTTTCCTGGGTGTTTGATTTTAATAGGTAAGGTTGCGGAGCCTTCGCTGTGTCCCGCCATTCCGCGCGTTTGTGTTGAACTTGAGTCCGCCATTGAGTGTTCGCCTCGGGAGTTAAAGTCTCGCAAATCGGCCATCCGTAACTGTGGTGTTAATCACAGTTGCGTAACAAGTGGTGTCAGGAGTGTAGGATTTGAACCCGTCGGACAAATTTTTTTGTCCGCGGCGAGACATCGACACGGTCGGACAAATTTTTTTGTCCGCGGGGCGACATCGACACGGTCGGGCGTACATTGCGCCCGACGTTCGAACGAAAAATTGTTATAGTTGAGGCGGAGAAATTTGATAATCAATTGGGCAAACGGAGCGCGATATCGCGTCTTCGTCAAATTTAAATTGTGTTTCAGGAATTATTAAAATAAATACGCGCGCGGGGAACGACCTTCCGAAAAGCGGATGTCGGAGGTCAACGAAAAGGAAGTACGCAGCGAGGCCTCCGTCAGCGTTGGGAGTGAGCCGGAAATAGGGGAATTAAATGTCGAGGTGAGCCTTGGAACCTCCCCCGTCCCGAGCACCAACTTATCCCCCTCCCCTATCGGGGAGTCGGGAACAAATGGGACGGCCCCGAGAGACGACCAGGCTTTAATGAAATTTTTAAAGGAATTAATTGATGCTCAGGGTGAGCGAAACCTTGCAGAAATTCGGGGAGACATGAACGCACAGAGTGAGCGAGCCAGTCGGGAATTGAATGAACAAATGAAGTCACAGGGGAAGGAATGGAGGGAAGGAATGAAGGGAATGAGTGATCGATTGGAGGGACACATTGAAGGAATGGGAAATAAAATTGATGGGTTAAAAGGGGAACTGAATGCCCAGAGTGATAAAATTGAAGGATTAAAGGAGGGATTGAAAGAACAAATCGAAGGGATGGACAGCAAAATCGATGGATTGGAGGGAAAAATGGAGGTGATGAATGAACAAATGAATGAACAAGGGAATGAAATAAAGGAAAGGAATGAACAATTGGAAGGAAAAATTGGGGAAATGGCACAGCAGCTGGGGGAACGAATCGATGGCATAGAAGGGAGAGTGCAAAACCAAATTACGGACAGACTGGGGAAATTTGAGGGTAAAGTAGAAACTCAAATGGGGGAGATGGAAAAAGCCATAGGGGTGGAAATTGAATTGAAACGGGAAGAATTAATGTCAAAAATAGAGGAGGGCGTGACGCAGGCTGTCCAAATGGGGGAAAAGTTGGAGGGTCAGATTGGTGCCACAAATGCTCGAATTGATAAAGCAAATGGGGACCTGGAAGGCTATCGGGGCCGGGTGGATGCCAGAATGCTACAGCAGAGTGAGGAATGGGGACTGCTCAACCGACAGGGGGGCAAATTGGCCGAGGAGGTGAGGGGGTTGGAAACCCGCATAAAAGAGCAGGAGCAAGGGTTAATTGAGAAAGGCCTGTGGGGGCCACTAATGGATAATGAAAGGGTGAGTGATTTTATGCAGGAGCGGCTGGAGACCTGTGACAGTCCCATGGAGGTAGAGCTTGTTCAGGCCCAAAGGAGCCTGGGTGAAGAGGTGAGTTGGTCCGAGGAGGTGGTTGGAATGACCGAGGGGACGCGCACTGTACACTGCTATTTGGAAACAGAGGCTCCAAAATTGGACAACCAGTTGGGGGAGTGTGTTGGCTCCGGGCTGGATTTGGATCTTGGAGGATCGGGAGATAGAGCTTCTGGAGATTTGGTCCCTGTAGGGAATTTGGATCAACTGCAGGGAGGGGCAGAACAACCGGTGGTAGAGGTTGTTCCCTACAGCTGCGGTTTGGCAGTGGGAATGAAAATTTGTAAAAGAAAATTTAAAATAAAATTACAATGGGAAATTGATTTGGAGCAGCCATGGTTGGGATTGGTCCCCGGGCTGCGGGATCTGGACATGGAGAGGTCATGGGTGATGGCCTCGGGCAAAAGTTGCCCCTTTCAAACTTTGGGTATGCCAGCCAGCTGGGGGGCTGTGATGGCGAGATTTGGACGTGGGGTCCAGCCTTGGGTGTCGAGGTACGACCTGGGTCCCACGGGGGGTCTGGTGGAGTGTGGCGTCCCTTGTCCGTCGGGGCGCCGTCCGAGCTGTTGGCTCGGGCCGGCAGGGTCACCGGACCCTGGTGGGGGTTAAGACCTCCAGAGGGGTCCGAGGTGGTTTCTCAAGCCTGGGTTGGCATTTATTGAGGACCACTAGGGGGAGGTGTTGTGGGTCGCGCTTTGGTGGTGGCACTGCGGACGGCCAACTTGGGACTGATGTGGTGACCACCCGGGCATGCGGCCTGGCACACTCCTCCAGGGACTCTGGGACAACCAGCATGTGGTGACCTGGCATGGTGGTTGGTCTATGGACGCGGGTCAAACCGAATGGACAGGGATGGAGATAGCCTGCCGGACAACCATTGGGGCATCTGTGGAACGTGATGGTGAGTGACCTTCCACAGATGCTCCGTTATGATTTATGGACTCTCGGGTTGGGAAGAGAGCCATGGGGATGTGAATCGGGAGATGTGTAACGAGCCGAGCATATGGGCCATGCTCGGCTGGCATGTGTATGGCAAAGCATCCTTCTTTGGTGAGGTTAGTGAAATGTGATAAATGTTTAGCATGGGTAATCTGTGGGTTAGATGGAAATTTAAGGGTGGATTTTGAAATGCCATGGTGGACACTGTACAGTGACGCCATTATTGATCCAGGTGTGTAGACCAAAGTGTTGGAGGCTGTGATGAAATTAATAGGGTAGTAAGACACAGCTTTCAACTGGTTGCGGGGGCAACTGTGCTGATATTTGGGACGCGGGATCCTGGGGATGCAGTTGTGTAGCCTGAGGGTCAACGTGGTGCTGTGCATGTCCGAGGTGTGTGGACCATGTCTTCTGGGTGGGTCTCCTGGTGGAGCATGGCTGTTGACTGGACCTTGGTGTGGTCAAGTGTGGGTGAGCACTGGGGGGCTGCAGTTCTGTAGTCGGACTGGGGGATGATGGGGAGGTGCAGGGGACGTGGCTGTAGGGATGCCACGCACTGCGACCGTGCCCCCCAGGGCCGAGGTTGTGTGTGCGGTAGTGTGTGTTTTGGCAGCAAGTGCTCACCACATTGGCCAGCTGGGGCTGCTGCAGCTGTGTTCCTCGCAGGGGGGCCGAAGGATGGATGGTGGGTCGCACCCTTATGGACACTCATGGGCCATGTTGGCGTTTTGACTGCTCACCTTGTCCCGGTGACCCTTGCACGGTAGAGGTGCAGAGCTGTCGTGGCCACAGGTAGTTGTGTAGTGATGATCACCGTTGGATGCGGATCCACATACCTGCCAGTGTAGTGGGGACAAAAGAGAAATTTGGAAGTATTTGGTAGGCCCAATGTGAAATTTTGGGAATTGTATGGGTGGATGACACTCTTGGACCTGACCAACCTGCAACTACCTGCACTTGAGGTGAGTGTTTTGAGGAGTACTGTCCCAGGCTTCAGGATTTGCTTTGGGAAATTGGGGACATGTAATTTGGAGTTGGGAGGCGGGTGAGAGTGATGACATGGCCGGTGAGGGGATGGAATGGGAGCCACAGTGTCTTGTGGGTGGCGTATGTTTTTGTGTAGTGGTTAGGTGTTTTGATGTGGTCGTGAGAGTGGAACCTGGAGAGTGAGTGATGATTATTGGAGATAATGAGGGGCGATACTTGTGCTTTTGGAAATGTGCTCTTGGAAATGTGTGATGGTTTAAATGTGAACTGGGGGATTTCACATTGGCAGGCCATGGCAAGCCTTGTAACACCTTTTACACCATCTATGAATTGTACTGAATTGTGCTGAGTTGTGTGGAGAATTGAATGGCAGCGGGGGAGGAAGTGTGTTTTGGGGTCTTGTGGGTGGGGAAGGTGTGTGTGTCCGCAGGTACAGAGCAAGCTCTGAGGAGCGATGCCTGCGGGCCCCCCTCTGCGGCAATTACCCCTGGCAGCCGGTGGTAACTGGAAATTGGAGCTCGTCGGTGGAGGGTCTGGTTGGGCGCCGCGGGGTGAGGAAGTCCCCCGGTGACCCGTGTTGCTGCGCGAAAGCAGGAGGCAAAGGAGCCTGGTGTGTGTGGAGACCCTCACCGGCGAGGTAACGGCGGAAAGGGGCTGTTGGGCTGTCATGGGGCCAAGAGGTAAAGGGGGGGGGTGGGGCAATGAACTTGTAAGTCGGTTGACTTGTTTTTGGGACTGCGGGCACCACAGCCTGATGCGCCCCCACCATCTTTTTGTGCGGTACCTCCCCGCTGCCTAGTTGAGGAATGCACACACACGTGAATGACATCAATGCCATGGTCCTGCAGGGGGGTGTATTGAAGAAGAACCTTATTGATTTTTGAAATGCCTTGATGACCTATGGAATGAGAATGAGTGGTTAAGGGGTCTGTGTAGCATGAATGTGGGCGAAATCCACCGAGCCGTGTCACTCACCTGTAACATCTGGACAGGGCCCGTGGAAATTTAGGGGGATGCATTGGGGATGGCCCCGCAGGTAAGGTTGTGTCTTGTGGCATCCACCGGGGGACGCGGTCTGTAGACCGGGGTATGTACAAAGGTTAGAGTTTTGAGTTTGGAAAGATGGTTAAGTTTTGTGGTTAAGTTAGTGTTGTGTGTTGTTGTTTCCTCCCTCCACAGGAACAACGAAGAAAATGTACATACTTGCATGATGGTTAAGGGGTTCAGCATGTTAAGGAAGTGTAGGTAGGTAGTCCGACTCACTTCCCACAGCCCTTCCTGATTTATTTAATAGGTTAATTAAGTGTGTGACAGTAAGTGTTAAGGCTGGAATGGTAGCGCCTGCGGTGAACCTTGCAGGAGCTACGGTTCCAGGGGGGGGGGGCTGTGTTATGAATTTGGTAGAGCAATATCTAGAGCTAGGTAGATCTGAATAGGTAGGTATTCGGCTGTCGTGACAGGGACTCTACATGTAATAAGTTCTTGATGTTTAGGCGGTTGTCGGGGTAAGATGTATGATTGTGGATCTACCTGGAGGTCCGAGTGTTAAATAGTGAGGGATTAAAGGTAACGCCCCTGTGAGTCTCACCTGGTAGTCAAACCTCTGTCCATTATGGCACTGCAAACCACATAAACATTAGTTAGGTCCTTAGCGCAACATTAAATAATTCCCTTTCCCTGACATTGACTTCGTAATAAATAGACAGGAGACAGGAAACCAGGCCAAAAACACCGCCACGGTTGGCCGCCGCCGTTCGCACCTCAAAGGCCTACCAACCTCGCGTGTTACGTGTTACAAAACGACCGCGGGGGGGGGGGGGGGGTCGCGGACGGGAGATGTCAGGAGTCGCATGCCGCAGAGGGCGTGACCTGGGCGAGTTGGGAGGCTATGATTGGCTGAGGAGTGCGCCAATGTGACGTCATCGGCCACCAATATATGCGACGGTCGGACGCCATTTCAGGCAGTTGAGTTCGTGGCTGGCAGTCCAGAGAGTACACAGGGAGTTCGTTGGAGCACACAGTCGACGCGGAGACACAGTTAGTGGAAAAAGCTCCCCGAAGACAGTTGGTGGAAAAGCTCCCCGAAGGCAGTTGGTGGAGAGTTCGTTAGAACACCAAGCACACAGAGCACGCGGCAGTTCGCAGCAGTTCGTTGCAAGTCGAGCCCTCCGTTGAACCATTGGTGCACGGGCCTTGTGGAGATCGTCCTCGTGTGAAGCTGCTGGCCACGCGTCGGACGCGTGGTGCTTGGAGCGGGGCCTCGTAGAGCTTGGAGCGAAGGACCTGGTGGTGTGCGATCGGGCCAAAAGGAGCGGTGTTGGACGGCCGCCCCGAGAGACGACGAAAGACAGATAAGCCGCATCCGCGTACATTTGAACGACGTGACGTGTTATTTTTGTATCCATAATCTCCCTCGTATCGTGTTTGCTGTCAGTCGTGTGGGGACGTCCCGATTTAGAGTTATTAGATTTACCGGCGCGGCTTTTTCACTGTATTACTATTCGATAATAAATCCTTATATTATTTTCTATATATATATCTGAACGCAGTTTTCCTGGGTGTTTGATTTTAATAGGTAAGGTTGCGGAGCCTTCGCTGTGTCCCGCCATTCCGCGCGTTTGTGTTGAACTTGAGTCCGCCATTGAGTGTTCGCCTCGGGAGTTAAAGTCTCGCAAATCGGCCATCCGTAACTGTGGTGTTAATCACAGTTGCGTAACAATATATATATATATATATATGTGTGTGTGTGTACAAAAAGTATATGTGTGTGTGCCAGTGTGTATAGTATTGTTATGAATTTGGTAATGCAACATCTAGAGCTAGGTAGATCTGAATAGGTAGGTATTCGGCTGTCGTGACAGGGACTCTACATGTAATAAGTTCTTGATGTTTAGGCGTTTGTCGGGGTAAGATGTATGGTTGTGGATCTACCTGGAGATTCGAGTGTTAAATAGTGAGGGATTAAAGGTAACGCCCCTGTGAGTATCACCTAGTAATCAAACCTTTGTCCTTTATGGCACTGCAAACCACATAAACATTAGTTAGGTCCTTAGCGCAACATTAAATAATCCCCTTTCCCTGACAAGGACTTCGTATTAAATTGACAGGAAACCAGGTCAAAAACACCACCACAATTGGCCGCCACCGTGTACACCTCCAAAGGCCTACAAACCTGGCCGGCACGTGTTATGCCGGGACCGCAGGGTGGCGGAAGGGGGAGATGTCAGGAGTCGCGGGAGGCTTTGATTGGCTGAGGAGTGCGCCAATGTGACGTCATCGGCCACCAATATAGGCGACGGTCGGACGCCATTTCAAGAGTTGAGTTGAGTTCGTGGCAGACGCAGGCAGGCACCAGAGAGTTGAGTCGCAAGTCACACGGAGTTAGTTCGCCAGTTGGAGTTGGAGAGGACACGCCATTTCGGGCAGTCGCAGTCGAGTTCGAGCTTGGCAGTGAGCAATTGAGAAGCGAGTTGGAAGGACGAGACGTGCAGTCACACCTGCGTTCTCTCCGGTCCTGTCTTCGTGCTTTGTGTGGGGATCGACCTCGTGTGAAGCTGCTGGCTTGCGTTGGGTGCTTTGGAGCGTGGTGCACGGACCTGGTGGGCGGCGAGAGGATCGGAGCCTGGTGGAGCAAGGCCTCGTGGGTGCATCGGGGCCGAGCGGTGCCGGGGTGGACGGCAAACAATACAAGACGACAAAGACAGATAAGCCCGGGCTCCGCGTACACTGTACACGACGTGACTTGTTATTTTCGTATTAACCTCCCTCGTATCGTGTTTGCTGTCAGTCGTGTGGGGACGTCCCGATTTAGAGGTATTAGATTTACCGGCGCGGCTTTTTCACTGTCTTTGCTTTGATTTAATAAACCCTTATATTACTTTTTGTACATAATATCTGAACGCAGTTTTCCTGGGTGTTTGATTTTAATAGATAAGGCGGCGGAGGGGGAGCTTCGCCGCGTCCGCCATCCCGCGCGTTTAACTTCGTGTTGAGCTTGAATCCGCCATTGAGTTTCCGCCTCGGGAGTTAAAGTCTCGCAAATCGGTCATCCGTAACTGTGGTGTTAATCACGGTTACGCGACAAGTGGTGTCAGGAGTGGGATTTGGACGTGGGGTCCAGCCTTGGGTGTCGAGGTACGACCTGGGTCCCACGGGGGGTCTGGTGGAGTGTGGCGTCCCTTGTCCATCGGGGCGCCGTCCGAGCTGGTGGCTCGGGCCGGCAGGGTCACCGGACCCTGGTGGGGGTTAAGACCTCCAGGGAGGTCCGAGGTGGTTTCTCAAGCCTGGGATGGCAAATATTGAGGACCACTAGGGGGAGGTGTTGTGGGTCGCGCTTTGGTGGTGGCACCGCAGATGGCCAGCTTGGGCCTGATGTAGTGATCACCCGGGCATGCGACCTGACACCCTCTCCCTGAGACTTTGGGACAACTGGCATGGTGGTTGGTCTATGGACGCGGGTCAAACCGAATGGACAGGGATGGAGATAGCCTGCCGGACAACCATTGGGGCATCTGTGGAACGTGATGGTGTGAGTGACCTTCCACAGATGCTCCGTTGTGATTTATGGACTCTCGGGTTGGGAAGAGAGCCATGGGGATGTGAATCGGGAGATGTGTAACGAGCCGAGCATATGGGCCATGCTCGGCTGGCATGTGTATGGCAAAGCATCCTTCTTTGGTGAGGTTAGTAAAAGGTGACAAATGTTTGGCATGGGTAATCTGTGGGTTAGATGCAAATTTAAGGGTGGATTGTGAAATGCCATGGTGGACACTGTATAGTGACGCCATTATTGATCCAGGTGTGTAGACCAAAGTGTTGGAGGCTGTGATGAAATTAATAGGGTAGCAAGACACAGCTTTCAACTGGTTGCGGGGGCAACTGTGCTGATATTTGGGACGCGGGATGATGGGGATGTAGTTGTGTAGCCTGAGGGTCAACGTGGTGCTGTGCGTGTCCGAGGTGTGTGGACCATGTCTTCTGGGTGGGTCTCCTGGTGGAGCATGGCTGTTGACTGGACCTTGGTGTGGTCAAGTGTGGGTGAGCACTGGGGGGCTGCAGTTCTGTAGTCGGACTGGGGGATGATGGGGAGGTGCAGGGGACGTGGCTGTAGGGATGCCACGCACTGCGACCGTGCCCCCCAGGGCCGAGGTTGTGTGTGCGGTAGTGTGTGTTGTGGCAGCAAGTGCTCACCACATTGGCCAGCTGGGGCTGCTGCAGCTGTGTTCCTCGCAGGGGGGCCGAAGGATGGATGGTGGGTCGCACCCTTATGGACACTCATGGGCCATGTTGGCGTTTTGACTGCTCACCTTGTCCCGGTGACCCTTGCACGGTAGAGGTGCAGAGCTGTCGTGGCCACAGGTAGTTGTGTAGTGATGATCACCGTTGGATGCGGATCCACATACCTGCCAGTGTAGTGGGGACAAAAGAGAAATTTGGAAGTATTTGGTAGGCCCAATGTGAAATTTTGGGATTGTGAAGGGTGGATGATGCTCTTGGACCTGACCAACCTGCAACTACCTGCACTTGAGGTGAGTGTTTTAAGGAGTACTGTCCCAGGCTTCAGGATTTGCTTTGGGAAATTGGGGACATGTAATTTGGAGTTGGGAGGTGAGAGCGAGTGATGACATGGCCGGTGAGGGGATGGAATGGGAGCCACAGTGTCTTGTGGGTGGCGTATGTTTTTGTATTGTGGTTAGGTGTTTTGATGTGGTCGTGAGAGTGGAACCTGGAGAGTGAGTGA
The DNA here is from genome assembly GCF_964187855.1 of Myxine glutinosa. NCBI lineage: Eukaryota > Metazoa > Chordata > Myxini > Myxiniformes > Myxinidae > Myxine > Myxine glutinosa. Next base: position 43,750,162 of record NC_136272.1, on the reverse strand, counting down.
TGGTTATTGGAGATAATGAGGGGTGATAATTGTGCTTTTGGAAATGTGCTTTTGGGAAGATGTGATGGTTTAAATGTGAACTGGGGGAATTTCACATGTAGCAGGCCATGGCAAGCCTTGTAACACCTTTTACACCATCTATGGAATTGTACTGAATTGTGCTGAGTTGTGTGGAGAATTGAATGGCAGTGGGGGAGGAAGTGTGTTTTGGGGTCTTGTGGGTGGGGAAGGTGTGTGTGTCCGCAGGTACAGAGCAAGCTCTGAGGAGCGATGCCTGCGGGCCCCCCTCTGCGGCAATTACCCCTGGCAGCCGGTGGTAACTGGAAATTGGAGCTCGTCGGTGGAGGGTCTGGTTGGGCGCCGCGGGGTGAGGAAGTCCCCCGGTGACCCGAGTTGCTGCGTGAAAGCAGGAGGCAAAGGAGCCTGGTGTGTGTGGAGACCCTCACCGGCGAGGTAACGGCGGAAAGGGGCTGTTGGGCTGTCACGGGGCCAAGAGGTAAAGGGGGGGGGGGGCAATGAATTTGTAAGTCGGTTGACTTGTTTTTGGGACTGCGGGCACCACAGCCTGATGCGCCCCCACCATCTTTTGTGCGGTACCTCCCCGCTGCCTAGTTGAGGAATGCACACACACGTGAATGACATCAATGCCATGGTCCTGCAGGGGGTGTATTGGGAATAAGTGCTTTGTTGATTTTTGCAATGCCTTGATGACCTATGGAATGAGAATGAGTGGTTAAGGGGTCTGTGTTGCATGAATGTGGGCGAAATCCACCGAGCCGTGTCACTCACCTGTAACATCTGGACAGGGCCCGTGGAAATTTAGTGGGATGCATTGGGGATGGCCCCGCAGGTAAGGTTGTGTCTTGTGGCATCCACCGGGGGACGCGGTCTGTAGACCGGGGTATGTACAAAGGTTAGAGTTTTGAGTTTTGGAAAGATGGTTAAGTTTTGTGGTTAAGTTAGTGTTGTGTGTTGTTGTTTCCTCCCTCTACAGGAACAACGAAGAAGATGTACATACTTGCATGATGGTTAAGGGGTTCAGCATGTTAAGGAAGTGTAGGTAGGTAGTCCGACTCACTTCCCACAGCCCTTCCTGATTTATTTCATAGGTTAATTAAGTGTGTGACAGTAAGTGTTAAGGCTGGAATGGTAGCCCTGCGGTGAACCTTGCAGGAGCTACGGTTCCAGGGGGGGGGCTGTGTTATGAATTTGGTAATGCAACATCTAGAGCTAGGTAGATCTGAATAGGTAGGTATTCGGCTGTCGTGACAGGGACTCTACATGTAATAAGTTCTTGATGTTTAGGCGTTTGTCGGGGTAAGATGTATGGTTGTGGATCTACCTGGAGATTCGAGTGTTAAATAGTGAGGGATTAAAGGTAACGCCCCTGTGAGTATCACCTAGTAATCAAACCTTTGTCCTTTATGGCACTGCAAACCACATAAACATTAGTTAGGTCCTTAGCGCAACATTAAATAATCCCCTTTCCCTGACAAGGACTTCGTATTAAATTGACAGGAAACCAGGTCAAAAACACCACCACAATTGGCCGCCACCGTGTACACCTCCAAAGGCCTACAAACCTGGCCGGCACGTGTTATGCCGGGACCGCAGGGTGGCGGAAGGGGGAGATGTCAGGAGTCGCGGGAGGCTTTGATTGGCTGAGGAGTGCGCCAATGTGACGTCATCGGCCACCAATATAGGCGACGGTCGGACGCCATTTCAAGAGTTGAGTTGAGTTCGTGGCAGACGCAGGCAGGCACCAGAGAGTTGAGTCGCAAGTCACACGGAGTTAGTTCGCCAGTTGGAGTTGGAGAGGACACGCCATTTCGGGCAGTCGCAGTCGAGTTCGAGCTTGGCAGTGAGCAATTGAGAAGCGAGTTGGAAGGACGAGACGTGCAGTCACACCTGCGTTCTCTCCGGTCCTGTCTTCGTGCTTTGTGTGGGGATCGACCTCGTGTGAAGCTGCTGGCTTGCGTTGGGTGCTTTGGAGCGTGGTGCACGGACCTGGTGGGCGGCGAGAGGATCGGAGCCTGGTGGAGCAAGGCCTCGTGGGTGCATCGGGGCCGAGCGGTGCCGGGGTGGACGGCAAACAATACAAGACGACAAAGACAGATAAGCCCGGGCTCCGCGTACACTGTACACGACGTGACTTGTTATTTTCGTATTAACCTCCCTCGTATCGTGTTTGCTGTCAGTCGTGTGGGGACGTCCCGATTTAGAGGTATTAGATTTACCGGCGCGGCTTTTTCACTGTCTTTGCTTTGATTTAATAAACCCTTATATTACTTTTTGTACATAATATCTGAACGCAGTTTTCCTGGGTGTTTGATTTTAATAGATAAGGCGGCGGAGGGGGAGCTTCGCCGCGTCCGCCATCCCGCGCGTTTAACTTCGTGTTGAGCTTGAATCCGCCATTGAGTTTCCGCCTCGGGAGTTAAAGTCTCGCAAATCGGTCATCCGTAACTGTGGTGTTAATCACGGTTACGCGACAGTATGTATATACAGTATGTATAGTGTGTGTGTGTATGTATATAAAATTTCAAAAGACACCTGGTCACAAGTGTACCTCACTGACCGGGTCCTCAGTCGAGGTCCTCAGCATCATCCCGTTTCCTCAGCATCACAGGGGCCATCCCGTTTCGGCCCTTCAACCTCGATACGGTCAGCTAAGGTGGGCCAGCAGGGGCAAATATGCCTCCACATGCAGCATCTACACCCAGATGCATACATACCCCCACCCCCAGCCAGTGAGAACACAGACTACAACAACAAAACCGCCTCCACTCCCAGAATCCAAAGCCCCTCACCCACTCACTCACCAAAAAAAACCAACCGATCACCCTTACAACATGCACCACTCAAACAAAAACACATTCATGCAAAACCACACCTACTCCTGCAAAACACACACACACAAAACACCTCCATTTCTCTTCCGTACTCAGTCACTACCCCTTTAGACTGAAATGAACCACCCACAACCTCAACCTACACCGTTCGACGTGCCTCCATAAACTTCCTCCATATCCACAGTGAGCCTTTCAAGGCAACCTGGGCCACTCTGTCACACATCCCCCTTCTTTCTGTCCACACACTCCAAGCTGAGTAAGAAATGTAGAAAAGGAATTGCCAATATACCCTCCCTCTACATCCCACCTCAAATGGCTGACACGAAACTCGCCAACCCTTCTCCCGGCACTCTGCCTCCAGCTCACTGTACTTTCCTCTCTTCCTCTCGTGCACCTCCTCCATGTTCTCTTCCCAAGGTACAGACAATTTCCCTAAGATGACCTGTCTTGTTGCACCTGACCAGATGACAATGTCAGGCCGCAACCTTGTCACACAGATCTCCTCTGGGAATACCAATTGTGGCTTTAGGTCTGCCACCACCTGCCAATCACAAGCATCTGAGCGCCCTCTTGCTTTCCACCTCCACCTCTTTACACCTCTTACCACTTGGCCCTCTTTGACAAACCACACCTCTCCCCCATCAGTCTCCTTCTGCACTCTTCTCTCTCTCGACCTCAGCACCTCTTGTTGCACCATCTGCACCACCACTGCCAGCACCTGATCATGTCGCCACCTGTATTGTCCTGCTGCCAATGCTACTGAACATGCACTCAGTGCATGCTGCACCGTTCCCACACCTCCACACAAATAACATCTCTCCTCCTGCAGCAACCCCCACAATCTCAAGTTTACTGGTGAAGGAAGCACATCATACGTTGCCCGCAACAGGAAATTCAACAATATTGGCTCCATCCTCCAAATCTCTTGCCACTTCAATGTCCTCACCTGCACACCTTCCCACTTAGTCCAAGCACCTTGCTGTGCCTGACCGACTGCTTTCACATATCTCCCCTCCTCCTCCTTTCTTCTCACCTCCCTCTCAACCATCTTCCTCCTCTCTTCCACACATGCCTTTCCCCATCGCTCATGCTTCATCCACCCCAAGCAATGCTTCCCGTGCTGTACCATCCCCACGACCTCCTCCTGTTGCAACCGCTCCTCCATCTCGTCCACCTCTGCTCTTGCATTCCACTTCCGACTTCCCTTCTTCTCTGGGAGAGCATTCTTTACCACTGCATCATTTGAATCCCGCAACATCATGAACTCCCGCACCCTCACCGCCTTAAACTCTTCGGTTAATGATGTCAAGGGAAACTGGAGTTTTCCACCCTGATCATGAAAGGCAATGTTGGTCAAACAGCGTGGCACTCCCAACCACCTCCTCACAAACCCACTCACCACAACCTCCATCCTCTCTACATGCCCAATCGCAATATCATACATCATCAATGGCCACAATACTCATGGCATCAATCCAAACTTCAAACACCATCCCTTCAACTTACCTGGCAAACCACATCCATCAATCCTCTTCAAACCTCTCAAAAGCTTGTTTCTGACCTCCTCCACTCTTCACACATCATTCAACTCCACTGCATACCATCTTCCCAAACCCTTCACAGGGGTCTCCACCAATGATGGAACCACCTCCCCTCCCAGCTCAATCCTGTGCATGTTATCCACCACTCCTCATCTCACGACCACACTCCTCGACTTTCTTGCTTTAAATCCCATTCTTGCCCACCGCATCAACCTTTCCAGTCGTCCCAGTACCTCTACTGCTGCATCAGCCGACTGTTGGACAACTGTCAGGTCATCCATGAATGCAAACATCGCTGGCAACCTCTGACCAGGGGCTAGCTCCACTTCTTTCCCATGTCCACTCACCGCACGTATCAACAACTCCATAACCAGCACAAACAAAATAGGGGAGATGGTACATCCCATCGGGATCCCCACTTCCAACTTCTGCCACTCTGTTACATAGGACTGTGTCGCAAACCGCATCCAAAACTGATCATAATATGCCATCAAAAAATCCCTAAATCTCCATGGCACCCAAAAGAAATCCATGGCATACCTGATCAAGGCATGCGGCACTGACTCATATGCAATCTCCAAGTCCAGCCATACCACCGCCACATCCTTCCTTTGCCTCTTTGCCTCCTGTAACACTTGCCAGACCATTGCCGAGTGTTCAATGCATCCTGGTGATCCTGGTATTCCTGCCTTCTGCACAGAACGATCCACAAAACCATTCCCTCTGATGAAGCCTGAGAGCCGTGCCGCAAAGACACCCATCAATATCTTCCCATCCACATCGAGCAATGATATTGGTCTAAACTGCTCCAGTGTCACAGCCTCCTCCTGCTTTGGAATATAAACTCCTTCCGCCCTAGTCCATTGACTGGGCACCACTCCTTGCCTCCATACCACCTTCAGAGCCTTCCACAGATACTGCCTGATGCCTTCACAACTCTTAAACACCTTGTATGGCTCTCCACTTGGTCCTGGAGCCGATGCCGCCCATGCCTTCCTCAAAACTGCCTCAACCTCAGCCATGGCTCTGACAAATCAAATGGAACATCTGGCTCTGTCGGTCTCACCAATCCTTCGATGTCCTCCACCACTTTGTCCCGCCTTGTGTCTGCGTACGTGACACGCAGGTGACCTTCCATCTCTTCCTTTGGTACCTTCAGTGCACCAGATCGAGACTGCTCCAACAGATCCTTCATAAACCGAAAAGGATTCTCAAAGAACCTCTTCCTCTTTCTATGCCTGTCCTTTCTTCGCCTCTTCATCCTTTCTACTCTCTTCACCTTCACCAACCTCACCCTCACCTGCTTCGTCAACACCTCAAGCCCATTCCTCTCCCTTTCCACTGCCCTCTGCCATTGAAGCTCCTCAACTCCATTCTTAACTCATGGATCTCCCTCTGCCTCCTGCTCAAACGTGCCTCCTTCTCACCCCCCTCTACACACTCTTTCACTCCAAACGTGACACATGCATACTCAAACACAATCTCATTCATCTTTCTAAAACTATATTCCACCCTTCCTTTCAACCTATGAAGCTCCCCACACACATCACTCCATCCATTCTCTCCCATACTCCCCTTTCTCCCATACCTGGCCATTTCACTCTCCTACTCACATCCTTTCTCTGCTGAAGTACAACCCCAGGACATACAACACTGTGGCTTGCTACCTGGCTGTTTCTCCCAGTCGTCTTACGTTCCCCCTTTTCAAAGGCACTGCGTTGCTGTACCTCCTCCTCACCCATCTTACGCACAAAACCCAAGTTAGTGTTGTACTTCAATATACATATTCATACAACCCAATATATACATACACACTATATATGTATATACACACTAGACATACATACATACACAATAGACACACACAACATAACACAACACAACACAATACAACACAACACAACACACAGTGTGTTCCAAAAAGACCCGGACAACTTGCGTAGTTAATATATTAAGAACCACAAATGCTACAACAATACCCTTTGATTTATGTGATAGAAAAACCCATAACGTTTCGTGCACATCATCAATACACTTCAATGTGAATACACTTCTCTGTTTGTCCCACACAGGACATCAAGGCGGTACGCGAGTTCTTGCCATGTTCAGCTCAGCACGTTGCATCCATCGGCATCAGTGTGCATGCAGCTGTGATCCGAGAACGAAGATCCTGCAGGTTTACCACCTTGGTGTTGTAGACAACATCTTTGACAAAGCCCCACAGAAAAAAAATTAAGTCTGGTGATTGTGGTGGCAGGCAGTTGGTCAGTCATTACTTTATTGTAATGATTCACGCACTCGTTCAACGTCTGCTGCACTTGTGCTTGGTCAACCAGTACTTTTCTGTTTCTAACAACTTCCAGTCTCGTTAAACCTCCTGTACTACTCTGATACTAGCCCGCAATGGCGGATTCCTTCCATACCTTGTACGGAAATTACGCTGAAGTTGCGTGTTGGATCTCGTCTCGATGAACCATTCAACACACTGAGCATTCTCCTGTGGAGTCGCCACTTTCTTTTATATTAAACCACCAGACCTGAAAATAAATTTTAAAAACTTTGAGTTTCTGTATCATATTGTTATGTCGGTGGGGTAGGGATTACCTTAGAACAGGTATGATGTATAAATTAACATGCTCCGGATGTCGGGTAAGAACCATCACCATGTCGTAAGTTTTGTTTAGCCGGTTGTCGCGTAAGAGTGAATAATTGTGGCCATACGAGGATGGCCCTTGTGTTAACTAGTTGTAGGGATTATGTTAATTCCCCTGTTCGTCAAACCTCAGTGATCTATCCTTTATCCTTTTTGGCACCGCACCATAGACACGAGTTAGAATGGCCATTAAACCACACTAAATAACAATAAAAAACACCAGGAAGCCAGGACATTGAGCGCTGCTGCTAATTACACCATTGGGAAGCACACATCGAGGTTGAGCAGGCCGAAGACATGCCCTGAAGAGCCGTGATTGGCCAGGGCGGAGTAAGAAGGCACTCACTGATTGCCAGAGAGAAGGGCGAGCAAGAAGCGGCGCGCTGATTGGTGGAGAGCTGGACAATGTAGTGGTGGCCTGTGGACATTGGTGGAGAGGCACAGATGATGTCACGAGATGGTCAATAAAATAACTCTCGGACCGACATTTTCTCTCTTGCCTTTTGCCCTCAATGACCTCTTGCTCCCTTGCTTCTTCTACCTCGTGCTCTTGTGCCTGTTCACGTTCCGGACCTCGTGAGCGATTGTGCGTGGGCGACGGGCTGACCGTGTTCAGAGATGCCATCGGGAGGTGTGCAGAGGCAGCAGGAAGAGCCGCGGCCCGAGAACTGCGGTTCTCCGCGTGGACGAGCGCTGCTGGTCGCTAGAGCTCGGCAGCGCGTATCGAGGCCTGGTGAACAAGAGCAAACCATCGAGGCCTACTGGGCGTGTTCCTGCGCATGGACCTGCGGACCCATTCACAGACCCTGATGAGATCCCACCAGTGATCGGAGCTAAGTGCACACCAACCCCATTATTTTCCAGTTTATTCTTCCCTTCGTCTTTGTTCAAGTCTGATGTGGGGGACGTCCCGTTTAGGACTTTAGTTTCACCGTCACGTTTCTCTTATCTGTATTTTCTTTTAATAAATCCTTTTGTTATTTCCCTTGTACATTTTAAACCGGTTTTTGTTTGCGTTATTTCTGCAAGTTTGGGAATTGCCGGCGGGACCACAGGTAAGCTTCAGTTTTCCCTTCCTTTTCGTCCTCCGGCACGGATATATAAAGTCCGCATTTGAACTGAACACCCAGGAGTAACGCTCGATTTCCTTCCGTGACTTTCCCGGTGTTAACTGAGAGCAGTCACACGACAATATAAAACAAAAGGTATCGTTAATATATTTCGTACCACAAATGATACAACCAAAGTTGGCCAGGTCTTTTTGGAATACCCTGCACCATCACCTCAGTTCTAAAATAAGAAAGAGGCCTAGAGGCAGAACAGAAGGGATGTAAAAGAGCATGCTATGGAATGATAGACCACTTCCTACTAAACAAGGCCACACTCGAAAATTGCAATACAAGAAGAACAAAATTATCCACAGCATGGATAGACTACAAAAAACTTTTTATCGCGTCCCACATTCATAGATGATACAATGCATGCAATTGTACAAGATCAACCCCCCAAATAATCAAATTGAGATATTACAGCACTCCGAAGGAAAGATCTAAATACCAAGAGTGAAGATGCATCACGGAATCTTACATTGAGACAGCATATCACCCCTCCTGTTTTGCCTGACCCAGGACCTAGTAAGCAACCTCATTAATGAGTAAGGACACAGATATACTCTGACATCAAATAAAAGAATGTCTCAAGAGACAAAAAAAAGGTGACATCTACTTTGAATGGATGATTTACAACTCTGCACCAAACGAAAAAAAATTGACAAAACAACTCAAGTTAGTGAAACAGTACTCCGACGACATTCAAATGGCATTTGGCCTGGATAAGTGTGCCAACTGCCAAGTGCACATTCATATAAGGTGGACCAACAAAAACAGACAACATAAAAATTGACAACAATACAGGAGCATGACAACAAAGCATCTTTAAAATATCTCGGAGTAGAAGAGGGCCATCAAATGTGTCACAAACAAATGCGCAAAACAAACAAATGCGTCACAAACAAACAAACACACACACACACGTAAATACATGTGAGTATGTGACATAGTAAGAACTAACCCATGATACCTGAAAACGACTAAGCCATGGATAAAAGATTTCATTCATTCCATCAAGTCTTGACCTTTCCATAACCTGTCCACACATCGTCACGTTCAGGTTAATTAATAACCGTCACCGTCAGTGTGATGAAGACGAGTTCTTATTTCCTTGAAGGTTTCACAACTTCTTTGGAGGGAAAAACAAGGTTTTCAGTATTAATTATGAGGCAGCTTCATTGAAAGAGATGTTGAGGAAATGACCGATTGATGGTAAATGGCAGTGGAATGACCAAATATGATCCGGTGGCTAATTTAGAGAAACCATGATGACAAACACTTTCGCAAACCCAGTGATGAGTAGAACTCTCGTCAGCAGTTTCATCATCACCCAAACAGAACCCGGTGTAAGCATTACTCGAGCTAATCTGTGACCAGAAGTAATAAGTAGCAGGTGTTTACGTCACGATGTAACACTTTGCACCTTCAACAAAACAATCCTGGCTCCTTGTTCCAACATAGGTCGATTCATTACATTCACCTCTTGGACGTCTTCCCCCTTCCCTCTCCCCCAGTTCCGAAGAATACTCGAGTTCCGGCAAACGTAACAACAGGCGCCATGTTGTTACCCAACTGTTCATGTGCGTATACTATCGGAACGTACCTTTTAGATCTCTTATACCCTTTAGAACTTTTAATTTAAAGTTTAGGCAGTGGAAACCCCTTAGACCCTTTTACACCTTTACAAACATTTGACTTTAGACCCTCAGACCTCTTACACCCTCTCGACGTTTTCAGAACTTTTACTTTAGACCCTCGGATCCGAGGCATTCTAGACTGTTACAAACCTTTGACTTTAGACCCAGACCTCTTACACTCTCTAGACCTTTAAAGAATTTTGACTTTAGACCATCAGATCCAAGGCATTTTAGACCGTTACAAACCTTTGACTTTAGACCCTCAGACCTCTTACATCCTCTAGAGTCTAGACCTTTAAAGAACTTTGACTTTAGACCATCAGATCCAAGGCATTTTAGACCGTTACAAACCTTTGACTTTAGACCCTCAGACCTCTTACATCCTCTAGACCTTTAAAGAATTTTGACTTTAGACCATCAGATCCAAGGCATTTTAGACCGTTACAAACCTTTGACTTTAGACCCTCAGACCTCTTACATCCTCTACACCTTTAAAGAACTTTGACTTTAGGCCCTCGGATCCAAAGCATTTTAGACCGTTACAAACATTTGACTTCAGACCCTTTAATACACCCAGGCCTCTAAAACCCCTTATACCCATTGAGAAGGGGTTCCCAAACCCATGGGCATGGCCCGAATTTCAAAAAAACAAAAAACCCTCAAAATCCTGTTTTTTGAGGAGCGGTTTTCACATTGAAAGCATTTTCTCCAACAATTTTATCGTAGCTACCGGAACCAAGTCGGTATACTGGTACCATTTGTGTCGCAGGGCGATTGGAATTTTAAATTTTATGTCGTGGACCAAAACCTTTGGGAAACACTGCCCTAGAGCTTTAACTTTGGACCCTTAAAAAGATTAAGACCCCATTAGACCCTCAATACCCCATTAGACCCACAAGAGCCTTAAGACACTTTAGACCCTCAATATCTTTAAGACCCTTAACCCTCAAACCTTTAGACCCTCAAACCTTTAAGCCCTTTAATTCCTCAATACCCTTAAAACACTTTCGACCCTCAAGACACCATTAGATCCTCAAGACCTTTAAAACTCTTTAACCCCTCAATACCCTTAAGACACTTTAAACCTCAAGACATTTAAGACTCTTTGGAGTTTAGACCTTTTAACTCCTCAAAAGACACTTTATATACCCTCAAGACCCTCAACAAGTCAAAGCAATCTCATGTAAAAAGAGAGCGAGAACAAGGTGATTCTTCTGGAACTAAAAATAGGACTTAATAATGAATTATGAGTTACTTAAGTACAGGTACAACGCAAGAGCTAAACTTTTGCATAAAATTAGGCAAGCAAAATAAAAATAAAAACAACAACTCAAAATAACACGATTTGGCCCAGATTGCTCAGCGGGAATGCACATAAACTCTGAGTAACGAAGTAAATCAGGGCCGCTTGGACATATTTCATGCCTCCCAGATAAGGATTGTAGAATGAAACGAGTAAAAAAACATTTAAAGAAGCCGAAAGTAATTGTTTCCCTTATTTTACCAACCGATTGCTCTGAAACCCGATGCAGTCCTTCTACTCGATGGTCCGCAGGATCACCCGGTCTTAGATTGTTACCCTGCGCTCGTGAAGTGAAAAGCAGGGTTAGGCGATCAGTTGCATACGTGCGTGCGTGTCTGCATTTAAAAAATTAATTTTCTCGGCAAGTGCTGGTCCGATCAACACAAAATTTTCACCATAAGAGCACCTCAGTCTGTAGAATATTAGTGACAATTATGTCATCATAGGTCACGTGGTACGGGCGCCATCTTGGAAAAACTTCACACCTCTATATCTCTGAAACCACTCCATGGGGAAAAAAATGCAGCATGGCTCATTTTCAAGTACTCCTCTTCGGGAATAAGATATGTTAATGATGATGTCATCAGTGCCCTCGTTATGACCTCATAATTTGACAAGTATAGTGCTTCATCCGATCAGTATGAATTTTTTTTTCTCTGCAACTGTTGGTCTGATGGACACGAAATTTTTACCATAGGAGCGCCTCCTCCTGTAGGATTTTTAATGATCAGTATGACGTCATAGCCCATGTGGTACAGGCGCCATCTTGGAAAAAACGAAAAACGTTACACCTTTATATCTCTGAAACCGCTCATGGAAAAAAATAAAACGTAGCTCATTGTAAAGAATTCTGCATGGGGAATAGGTGCTGTTAACGATGAAATCATTGGTGCTTTAATTATGATGTCATAATGCGACAGGACAACGCTTAGTCTGATCAGTTTGAAAATTCTCGAGCGTGATCTACGCAATAATTATATTAGAGAATATAAATTTGTGATGTCATCGCTCACATGGTCTGGCAGCCATATTGGATCAAAGAAAAAAACCCTTCATAAAACAGAACATTTGGCTCGTACCAAGTTGACTGTGCAGGGAACGTATTCTATGGAACCGTTCAATTTCCGATCATGGGGGCTCCTAAAGGGATTTGGGGGGCAAGGGGGACCTCCCAAATCAGGAAAGGGCTGAACTACAACTTCAAGAGATGACCGCCAGCCCAATCGGGGATATTTATTGTATTAGCGCTGTCACCGATACCTCAATCAATGGAGCTCTCATTCACCGCTCACGTGTAATAAATAACACCATCAGCAATGCATCATCATATACACAATGATGCAATGTACCCTTTTAGCACATTTTGGATTTGTGCTCACTTCTCCAGGAACGCACCCTGAGCGCTAAGCGAGGGTTTTACTTTTGTGAGTTTTGAATGAGAAATGAATGACTATAAAGGAATAACACATTGATTCTCACTGAAGGGGAAAAAACAAGTTCATCACGTAGCTTTTCCAATCATACAATGACAGTGGAAATTTTCAAGCAGAAAACATTTTTATTGAAATTTTTAAAGAATAATGCATGGCAACATGTACTTTGTGTAACGTATAGCACTGAATGTACAAAAACAGATTCATTTGAGGCTTGGATGTTGAGCACCATAGAACAGCACATTACCATTCACTGTTGGTTTTTTCCCTGATTGTGAAAACTAAAACCATAAAATGAATAGGTATTCATATAATTCATGACACATTTTAGCAACGTCAAATGTTTCATAGTTTTCATGTATTAGGCACCTACTTTATACCCTAGCCCTCCAACTTCACCCTTAAACAGCCTTCTTCTCGTTCTTCTTCTTCTCTTCCTATTGTTCATTCCACATCCCTCACATATTGGCATTGTAAAGCACCTGCACATGATGATGCACCATGAAAAAAAACCACCATGATGAAAAAGCACCATACGGTACTGTGTAAGCACATTAACATAATGCAGGTATGTTTATGTCAATGAATTTTTTTGTGTACAGACTTCGGATTCTTATGTACCACTAGCAGGAGTACCCGGCATTGCCGGGCAGGGGGGGGGGGGCAGGAGAGGGAGGGGTGAGGAAGGGAGTGGGGGGAGTGGAAGGGGTTTCATCACCTTTTCGTTGAATATATGCTGGTGAATGTGCCGTTCATCACGTTTCTGAGTTAAGTGTGACGCCGATCAGGAAGAAGAAGAAGCCTTACTACCTACCAACTTCATACACTTCCGGAATTGTTTGATTTATTTGTGTTCAAATGTCTGGTGATTGTTTTGTATTTATTTATGCAGATGTGTACTTGTATATAACTATCATTAATTAAAAAAGGCTTCGGCACTATCGAGCGATTTTATTTTTTAAATACAAAAAAAACGCACTTTTCTTTTTGCCTAAAACACTCCCAGGAACTCACTGATGAACCTCTGAAAGTTTGACGAAGATCCATTCAGCCATCTCTGAGAAAAATGGCGACACACAGACACAGACGGACCAACAGTTCTTATGTAGTAGTTTACTCTGTTACAGAGGGTCGGTGTTGCCTAGGTAGTCTCTTGGCAAGGATTATACTGGGTGGTTTGCCTTTTTAACTAGGCGGCTAACACATAAAACTGCTCACATTGTGACAAGCATGAAACTTGCCAGTTGTTCTTATATCTGTCCTCTTTAAAATCCAGTAGATTAGCCAACTCAAAATTCAACATGGTGGCCATTTTTTTTCAAAATGGCTGCTAAAATTGCTAAAATGTATACTATTGAATTTAGGACATATGAGTATCAATACAAAATCACAGAACTACATATTATCGACGAGGTCATTAAAATTTTCAATTTATATTAATTACATAACATGAAAAATGTAACTACCTCTTACAGATAGCCCTCCCTCCGCCTAGATCAGACTAAGTAGGGAGCCAACGGCCATCCAGTAAGGAGATGGTTGCTCCTAAAAAACACATATCCGGTTTGAACCGGTTCAAGTCATACCGAAGACTATAAAAATGATACATCCTGCTTCCTTGCTTGAAAAGGATAGAGCACGGACAATTCCCATCGGTTGGCATCCATTGGGAGGAGGAAATTCCTCTTGAGGAAATGCCCCACTGAGTAAGGTGACAAAAGCGGCGCCATTGTTATAACCTCACTGTGATACCCAGAGTATCCCGGGAAGTGATGGTAGTGACGGCACTTCCTCCGAGCTCAGTGGCTGTGTTAAGTGTTTGTCTCATCAGTATGTCCGTGTGTGTGTCAGCTCTACTACGAGCCTTAGCCCATGTATGTATAAAAAAACCTAATAATGGGTGTTATCCGCCGAGCTAGTTGCCTTCCCAGCAGTATTCAGGGCAGGAATTTTTAATTTAGCCATGGTCCTGGGGGTTGATCGCTTACTCTTCACGAAGGACACCATGAGGTATTTAACGGCCACCAACTAATGCCTGCAGATGTAAACTTACGGACTACAGTTCCAATCATTGCAATATTGCAGCGTCCTCTTCCGGTCCCTAATCCAACAAGTCATCCTCAATTCCAAAATTGACAGCAGGTTTGTTTTTGTTTATATTCAAAAATAATTTTATACAGCTCTCATTTATCTGAAAATTTCAGTTCTCAAGATACCTTTACAAAATGGGGGAAAAAAATACCCAATAATATACGATAAACTCGTAAAAGGCGTGCACAATCATCCTTGACCATGTTGTGGAACGTTTGCAGAGGCCCTCACTTTTTCAACTTTATTTGCTTTTAAAATCGTTTTCTCCACAACCACTTGAGCGATTGACATGAAACGTTCAACACAGGGAGTGCCTACCCATGGATAATTATTTTAACAAGGTTACATGATGATTGGATGGAAAATGCACCCACCGTTCCAAAAAGTCTGTTTTCCGTAGGTGTGAGGGTTGCAGGGTGTTTCACGTGTCAGGAAAAAACGAGCTCGACCTCGCTTCACTCGGTCTCGTCCAAATTATCATAGCATGTTGAAGGCTCGTTACAAAATTAAAAGTGCTGAGACATTTATGCCTAAGTCACACATAGGTGGATATTTTGGCGACTACCGGCGACTGCCGGCGATCAAGATTTTTCGGCGACCACTGGCGATTTCGGGTGGTCAAATATGGTCAGGCGGCAGTATGGCGACTGCAGGCGGCCACATTGCGATTGCATTGCGACGACGCCCCGAGTGGGATGGCGACTGTTGAAGATCGACGACGACTGCATTACGGATGCACGGCGGCAGCGTGGTGACAGTCTGGCAGCTAGATTACGACCGATGGCGGATCGCGGCGACTGCATTGGGCCCGGGTGGCGGTTTACTCCGACGTCCGCAAGACTGCAATAAGACCGCCGGCGATTGGAGACGATTCACACAACTTTTTAAATCTTAATTTCTCTATTTTACATTTCACTTTATTCATTTCAATGATGTATGACATGAAGCATAAAGATGTTTGATGTACAATAACTAAGTTAATAAAGATGTATCATTGTAATGTAATAATCAAACTTTTCTGCAGGGAGAGAGAATGGAAATAAAGTCCAACAAATTATTTCCACTGGTCCCAAGTCCCATAAATAAAGTTTCCAAAGGACCAAAGTCCCAAAAATAAAGTTCCCAAAAGTCCCAAGTCCAAACAATAAAGCCATGTCCTTGTCGGCACCACAGGACCTCACTCCACGGAGATCCACACCATCCTATCTTGCCATGGAATCGTGGTATGTCATAATGCAGTCGCCAGGCAGTCGTATCTTTGTCGCCAATGGCCGTAACTCGGCCGCCACTAGTCCTACTGCTGTCGTCGTCAGTCTCCCATAGCCGCAGGGGAGACGTGGTAGTTCTTCTGTAGTCGATATGCAGCCGCAACAGTGTCGGCCCGTAGTCGGGAAGATGCCGCAGGAAGGCCGTATGGCATTCGCATCTCTGCCGTGCTAGCTGGTGGGGCGATTGCGGAAGACTATGAGCGACTGGGTTGCGGCCGCTTTACGCTCTTATTACGGATACAGATGACAGCATGGCGGTTCCATCACGACAGCATGGCGGATTTTTTTCGAGTGCGACTGAGCGCGCCGTTTTTAAACATTTAAAAATATATTTGGCCCCTTTGCGGCTCTTGCCGACTGCAGCCGACCTGGGGAGGATAACCACGACTACAGGCGACCGTCCATTACGGTTTCATTACGATTGTCGGCGGGTGGTGGCGATTTTTCCAGTCGCCAGTAGTCGCCGATAAATCCGCCTATGTGTGACTTAGGCATTAGCTCTTTATAAAAAATAAACTTTTGGAAAACTTCAAGTTTGGATAGCATTTAAAACTAAGTTACCAAGCTGATCTCTTATTTTCCCTCTACCCTTTGTAATTCAGCTCTTCCGTTAGGCTACACTTTCAAAAGACATGTTGTCAAGGAAATTTGGTGACAATAAAGTTTCAGGACTATATTTACTTTTAAAGAGGCACTCTAAAACTAAGAGAATTTTAAACCCGAGGAACTACTGAGACTTGTCCCTCTAAAAAAGGAACCTCATGAAAAGATCATTGTGCAAAACAAATCAGAATTTTTGCCAACTGGGCGTGATACCTGCATCATAAAAAAGACACGAGAATTAATCCTCATTTATGTACAGACTAACTTTGTGGACTAATGTACAGACTATGTACAGACTAATCTGTATACGTGCCCATTACAGGTGGCTGCACATTAGTACCACCCTGGTGTATGGGACTACCTGCTACATTCAAAGTACCATGAATGTGTGAATGACAATTGTGAAAAATGAAAATTAATACCTGACAGACAATATATGTAGGGATGAAACTGAAAATGAATCTTTCATAATGATGTAAGAAGCCAGACTTGCGAAATTACAGCTCACCTTATGAAGGGAAAGACTGGCATTTGGCCGGCTCAAAGGTGTGGCTATGGCACCTGTAATGGTGGACAGCACGTTGCCCTCATGAGCCTTCACCCTTGTGGGTCTCTCCTGCACAAAATAACAAAATGGTAATATATGAATACAAGGCAAATAAAAAAATGGTTTGATCTTGTCTTTGTGTACAAGAAGGGAAAGCAATCTTCATTAGTATGCAGCACGAGGCTGTGGGGTACAGCATCATTGGTTGTGGGCACGGCTGTGCTGCTGATGTCCTCTGTTAGTAATTTTGTTATATATATATATATATATATATATATATATATACAGTATTTATCGTTTTCTCTCTTCCCTTCTCTCTCAACAAGTTAGCAAGTTAACACAAGAAGCTCATTTGAATGGAAGTCTGTCTTTGGCAGAAACCATTGGTGTTGATGCTAAAGAACAGACAGGACAAAACCTGCAAACAAGAGCAAACGGCAGCGTGGATGGTGGGGAAGATTCGGCGAGATGATGTCTGGCAATGTCTGAACAGGCCTGAGCGTTGCAACTGCAGGTGTATGGAGTCTGACAGCCACAAAAAGAAAAATAACATGGTATGTTAGTGTAAAGCAGTGCTTCCCAAACTGGGGGGGGAGCGCCCCCCATTGTGAGCCGTGGGATGGGTACAATGGGGCGGATGAGGCCATGTGAATTTAAAAAAAAATTTAATGTCGAATTCGGCTAAATATTCAAAAATTGATAAATCAAGCTAGATATTTCTATGAACACAAACGTTCTCCACCTTGCGATACCACCACGACCTTAAAACACTGCGCCAGATCCGTGCGGCATACTGCCGCCTGTGAATAACACCGCAACTAATGGATTTGTACACTAAAAATAACTAAGATTAATTTTTGTACATTGGAAAATTTTCAATAAAATTAAATTAAAGTTTTTATGCATATACTTCAATCTTGCCCATATGCACAAGACACATGGATAAAATAATTACGAGTTCGTTGTTCATCAACAATAATATAAATACAAGTACAAAGAGTAAAATTCATTTCAATAAAAAATGGGGAGGAGGCATGAGAGTTTGGAACCATGGCCTTAAAGATCATACAGGACCAAAATAAGCCTTGTTGGAAAAAATAAATCATCCCCAAATAATATCATCTCTACATTCATTATTCAGCAAACTTAGAACTTCCATCCACTTGAAAATGTGGAGTTACGTAAACTTACAAAAATAGGAGATTCCTATAAAATTAGAGTGCAAGCAAATATTTTTTGCATCATTTATTAGTTGCTGTTAACACTCCATCTAAGTTCGCAGGCCATTCAATTTTTCAGGCCATCAAAGTTAGTGTGCAGGCCTCCAGTCACACTGCATTTTCGCTAAAAGCTTAAAGATGTGACCACAAAAAAAAAAATCAAATTGCAGCTTTCACTCATTTATGGTCCTGCAGGCTGGTTCCTAATGAAGCTATGCGGGAGCAACTCAATGAGGCCTACACAGTGGTTATGGTACCCTATTTGACGTACCTAGCTTGGAGGACAATTTCATTGATTCATGGTTGTGTTGTGCATGTAAAATCACTAGTTTTTTAAATCCTTTTATTACACTCTTCTCCTGTAATAATATATCAAAACTAGATGGTACTCAGAATACTTACCCAACGCAGTCAACTTGGTGCGAGCCAACTCTTCTGTTTTTGAAGGGTTTTAAAAAAATCCAATATGGCTGCCAGACCACGTGACCGATGACATCATAAATGTATTTACATTCTCGAATATAATTTTGCATAGATCACACTCAAGAAATTTCAAACTGATCGGACTAAGCGTTGACCCTGTCGAATTATGATGTCATAATTAAGGCACCAATGACGTCATCGTGGTCATCATTTACAATGAGCCATGTTACAATTTTTCCATGGAGCGGTTTTGGAGATATAAAGGTGCAAAGTTTTTCCAAGATGGCGCCCATACCACCATGTGACCTATGACGTCATAATTATGAACAAAAAAATTTATACAGGTAGTGGTGCTCCTATGCTGAAAATTCGATGTCAATCGGACCAACGGTTGCCAAGAAAGTGAATTTTAAAAATGCAGACATGCAGGTACCGCCCATACGTATGTACGCCACACATACGTAAGCAACCGATCGCTTAATCCCGCTTTTTGCTTTGTGAGCGCAGGGTAATAAGGTAAATATCTGCAGTGCCCTCGCATTATGCCCCTCTACCCTCAGCCCTACACGTCCCAAACTCTGCATCCTCATGTCATCTGTACATTGGGAGTTCATGTCCAAGTCGTTTGGAGTTATGCTGGATTGAGAATGACATGCAAGCTCAGCCAAATGAGTGTTTTTCCCCCAATTGTACCAAAAAAAACAAAAAACTTCATATTACAAATTTTCAAAACAACCACCGTACTATTGGCAAGCTTTTTTATTCCCCTGAAACTCATCAACCATACACAGGGAAATTGTGCAGAGTCCAGCATCGGAAGGACACACCATCAGTTCTGTGAATCATTCCAGAAGGGATCATTGAAAAGCACAAATATCTTGCTGACTCAGACGTTACCGTGGCAGTTGGCAATGAAAACATCCACCCCAATCCTCTGGTATTCTTCCATGACCTAAGCAAAAGCAAAAGAGAAACATATAGTTACGCAGACTACCTGAACGGGTCACATTATCTCAAAGTTTACAGGAAGTAAAATAAGCAGGGCGAAAACATTGCCACTGAATGCAGAGCAAACATTTGTAATCCGTTTCCATGAGAATGAAGCTGGAGTAAGACAACTCAAAGGCAATAATCTCCATATTGATTGAGGAGGAGGTTGGAAGGAGGGTGCATGGCACATGAAGAACCAGGATTAAGAATTCTTCAATATATCCAGAAAAAAACAAATATATGGCACTGAATAAGTTATCACATGTATGTGATAAAGCACAGTTTCAGGAACTAAACTTACAGGCCAAGAAACATTTACGTAACACCAGATAGACAAGTTAAAATGACTGTGTTGGAAAAGAATGGAGGGATGACAAAAAAAATAAAGGATTGAAATGGAAGATAAAGTTTGATGGAGGCAATACATTTTTCAGGATCTTCACACCAACAGTATCAATAAGGTTCACAGGACTGAAGTCCAGGACGATGGTGTGGATGGCAGGAACTTGTACTGCTGAGTCACCGTGGTCCGCTCGACCCTCAACACCCAGCATAGATTCAGCAGCAACAAAGCTCGAGTCAGAGCGATTCGCTCGCAAACCGCCTGGAAGACCCTGAAGTTCATCCCACATGTCAGTAATATTCATCTCTTGGGCAGATTGTGATGGCTTGTCCAAGGCTTCTGCTACTGGTGTAACCTGAAGGTTGGCGTGAGTGAATGAGAAAGGTTGGAGTCAAGAAGCACAAGGAAAGAAAGGATTTCTGGATAATTAATGGGTTTAATGTTTCCTATAACAATGAGGCTGATGGTGGAGCTTGTATATATATATATATATATATATATATATATATATATATATATATATATATATATATATATATATATATATATAAATAAATATAATGAATAAGGACATTCGGAGACATCAGTGTACCTTTACAAGCATTCCCCAAAAAAGTGGGCAGGTCAACCTGGGATCCCAGCATCATGAGCCATGTGTTCAGATGGGAAAACCCCAGAACATTTAGTGCAATTCATTTGTTGTTGTTTTTTAAGTTAACTTCCGTTCCTAAATGTACAAAATAAGTTTGAAATGTGCGATTTATGTTTTGATATGTGTGAAGTTTTGAAATCTGTGAGGTTTTTTTACTGTGGGAAGTTTTGAGGTGTGACTTGATGGAACAATTGATTACTTATGGAATCACAAGCTGCTCAAACACTTAGCAAATGTGTTTCAATCCTGACAAATCTCACTCTTTCACTCTGATCTCCGTCCGAAGGGAACTTCCGGACAACCCTCCCATTGACTTGCTTAACAATCACTCAAATAAGTTCCGTCACTCAAGTTTTTGGGTCTCACTATCTGCCATGATCTTTCCTGGAAAAACCATATTTCCAAGATGGCCTACAAAGCCAGTCGCCGACTGGGTATCCTCTGTCGTGCGAAGTCCTTCCTTGGCACACCTGAACTCCTCACCACATACAAGGCTTTCATCCGCAGCTCAATGGAATACTGTTCTCCCCTCTGGGCTGGTGCTCCTGCCTCACACCTAGCTCGGCTTCACGCTGTTGAAACCAAAGCTTTCAGAATCATTGGAATCTCCCGCGATGAAGCTAACTCCGAGGGCCTTTCACTCACTCACCGCAAGTAGGTTGGTGGTCTTTCTGTCTTCTACCGACTCCTCTCTGGCCTTGCCCCCCCAGCTCTCTCTGTGCTCTGTCCCCCAAATATTCATACAGATCGCACAAGATCTGCCAGCAACCCTCTTATGGTTAAACTGCCAAAATCAAGACTCTCTGCTCACCTTCACTCTTTCATTCCTCTTTTCTCCCGCCTCTGGAACAAACTCCCTCACTCTCTTCAATCCCACTCCTCCCTCCAGGTCTTCAAAAGAGCTGTTCACCACCATCTCTTATCTTCCCCATCCAAAACCTTGATCTTTTATTGATCCAGTAATATATATATGTATACAGTCACGTGAAAAAGTAAGTACACCCCATGTAAAGTTTTGACTTTTTCAACATATTTCAACATACAGCTATTTGATCTTCATTTCAACAATATTGATAGATAAAGGTGTTATAATATAACAAATATCATGAAACATTTACATTTTGTAGTCCATTGTATAATTTAAATAAACATAAATGCAAATTTCGCATGTGGAAAAAGTAAGTACACCCTTGGCTCTAATAGGTGGTATTGCCCCCTTTGGCAGAAACAACCTCAAGTAGGCGTTTCTTATAACTGTCTACCAGTCTCTGCCATCGACTGGGAGAAATTTTTGCCCACTCCTCCATGCAGAATTCTTTCAGCTGTGCGATGTTTGAGGGGTTTCTTGCATGCACAGCTCGTTTCAAATCCCCCCACAACATCTCGATGGGATTTAGATCCGGGCTTTGACTTGGCCATTCCAGAACCCTCCATTTCTTTCTTTTCAGTCATTCCTTGGTGGATTTACTGGTATGTTTAGGGTCAATGTCATGTTGCAAGGTCCACCTTCGGTTGAGCTTCAAATTGCCGACAGATGGCCTCACATTATCCTCAAGCACCCTCTGGTACAATGAAGAATTCATAGTGGATTCTATGATGGTGAGCTGACCAGGCCCTGATGCAGCAAAGCTGCCCTAAACCATAACATTTCCACAACCATGCTTTACAGTTGGTATCAGGTTCTTGTGGTCAAATGCTGTCTTTGATTTTCGCCAAACATGTCTTCTGGTACTGTGGCCAAATAGCTCTACCTTTGACTCATCTGTCCAGAGCACATTGTTCCAGAAGTGCTGGTCTTTGCCTAGGTGTTCATTGGCAAACTTTAGTCTTGCCCTGATGTTCTTTCTGGCCAGCAAAGGTTTCCTCCTGGCACACCTCCCATGTAGATCAAATTTGTGCAGCCTCTTTCTAATGGTAGACTCATGCACTTTGACATCAACAGTGGCAAGAGCTACCTGTAGGTCCCGTGATGACATTCTGGGGTTCTTAGAGACTTCTTTCAGCATCTTGCGGTCTGCTATCGGGCTGAACTTGCTGGAGCGGCCTGGCCTGAACAAGTTGGCAGTTGTTTGGAATCTTCTCCACTTGGAGATGATCTTCCAGACAGTCGAATGATTGATTTCAAATTGTTTGGAGATCTTTTTAAATCCCTTCCCAGACTCGTATGCATCTATAACCTTCTTTCTGAAGGCCTCAGAGAACTCTGTTGATCTAGGCACGGTGACGCCGCACACTTCCACAACAAAGAGCAAACCAAACTCAATGTCTGAGGTTTAAATAAGACAGGTTCCTCCAAGATCCTCTCCAACGATGTTCTAATCATTTGCACCTGAGCTGGTGCACCTGATTCTAATTTTAGGTATTTGAAGTAGTGATAAATGTAGGGGTGTACTTACTTTTTCCACATGCAAAATTTGCATTTATGTTTATTTAAATTATACAATGGACTACAAAATGTAAATGTTTCATGATATTTGTTATATTATATCACCTTTGTCTATCAATATTGTTGAAATGAAGATCAAATAGCTGTATGTTGAAATATGTTGAAAAAGTCAAAACTCTACATGGGGTGTACTTACTTTTTCACGTGACTGTATATATATATACGAGTACATACATACACACAGTGACTTCAGAAAGTATTCACACCCCTTGATTTTTTTTCTTCACATTTTGTTCTGTTACAGCCTGAATTATAAATGGATTCAAATGAGGTTTTTGTTTTCTTAAGTTTTTCACTTCCACACTTATGAGCTATGTGAAAATATTTGACTATGACGTGGCGGCATTGACGATCATGGCGAGGAATATGCCAAATGCCTTCTACATCTGGGTAATGGTGAACTAACAAATGCTTCCAAGAAATGCTGCAATGGCCGATTGTAATACATCACTGATGGCATACGCATAACAATGCAAGCAGCGCTGCAACAAACACACAATATCTGGGAAATCTGCAACTTAAGATGTTTTAAATAATGTCAGAAATCCTCTCTTCATAATGAGAAAAGAAAACATATATTCTCGAAGGTAAATTGATTTTTCTCTTGGATAAAGTACAGGAATACTGCCATCTGCAAAATCTTGTATTTCACCTTCATCATCCTGCTGAAAAGCTTTGGTCTCAGTTTCCGCGCTACCTTCCGTCTGCTCGCAGTCACTGCCTGTGGAAATATTCCTGTCTGCAGAGATGGAGAGATTTGTTTTTGGTTACAGAACAAATCAGCATTCCCCTATATATTTTACCATTGCATTGGGATCCAGATGGTAAGCTTAATGCTAAGGCCAAGCTTAGGCCTTAGACCATGACTACCCCAGGTGGTTGTAGGGTTATTTAAAAAGTCCTCGTGGAGTTGAGCACAGACATCAATAAACTGGACTAAAATATAGTTGAAGCCACCACCAATTTACCTCCCAGATGGTAACTACCACTTTGATCGTAGTGGGGAAGCTTACATCCTCCTGTGACGTGGAGAGCCATACTGGCAGAAGCGTCGCTCCTGGTACGTCCAAACAAGCGAGGCAGGTCAAAGGGTATGAGCCAGACTGAGTAGTCACACTTATAGGACAGATTGAGGTTCTTCAGCCTTTTAGCAGCTTATCTAATGGGGGTACCCTAATTTCAAAGCACACAAATAAGAGGGGCGACCATAAGTGTAACTCCCAAAGTAGTTTGGTGGGAAAGCTAAGAGAGATATATCTGTCTTCGATGACACGATGACAACGATGATGATGACAACCTCCCCCCCCCTTATATATATATATATATAAGGGGGGGAGGGGTGTGGGGAAATCCAGACGGTTGAACTGGTTGAAGGGGGAAACGACAGAAAAAAGGTTTGGAACCACTGGTTTATAGAAAAACCCATGATGGGTAGTGCAGTTACAACTCTATTTTTTTTTTAAAGCAATGATCCCAATATGGTGGAAGATGTGGAGGTGGGAGAACATCTGGGGACAAATGACCATAACATATAGTGTGTGCAGCTATATTGTTGAGATGTGGAGTTTGGGATAGTAAGGTAAGGTTGCTGGATGTCAGGAAGGCAAAGTTTGACGGTAGATGAGAAGAGAGTCAAGTGCTTTCGATGAGGAAAAGCAGACGTGTGGCAATCTGCATCAGAGGAATGGACAACCTTCAAGGAGCAATTATGTGGGTGCGGAGTGGGTATATTCAGTGAGGTGTGAAGGTACAAGCAGAAATAGGATAATCGGAAGGCATTCATGAGGTATGAAATAACACGACGAGAGATTGACATCAGTTTGGGAGTACACAGAGGCTAGTTAAGAAACCAACTTGGCAAACCCAAAGAGGTTTGGATATGGCCAAAAAAAAAGGTAAACATAACAGCAAGACAATCTTTAAGTATAAAAGGGGTAAAGAAAATATTAGACAAATGAGGGCCCCTTAAGAAATACCATAGGAGAATTGGTGGCTGATAATAGTGAGATGGCAGGCTTGTTAAATAGTTACACAAGAACAGTCAAGGGAACTTCCAATAGGTAAGAGTATCTAAGAGGGTAAGCAAGGTTTTCTGAAGAAGATCAAGTAGGAGTGCAGGAAGTGAAGAAACGGCAAGGAAAACTAAGGGATGATAGAGCTCCAGGACCAGATGATAATATGCATCCAAGAGCATTGAGGGAGGTGACAAAGCAGATAAGCGTGATGTTAGCGGATATCTTGAAACAGATTATTAAATAATAGTCAGTCGTTTTCCTCGGTGTGTGTGCCTTACAGCCGACCTTCCTTTCCAGGGCAGCCATGTACAGCTCCGCGTTGGCAAAGTAGAGCGAAGAGTTTGCCTGGAAAATCTTCACTCCTGGCACTTCCTGGGCCTGTAGTTACCACAGCGAGAGAGTACAAACATACGTGATTGAGCAAGTATAAATCACAAAGTTAGTGACCACCATCTTTTAAATTAAAAAGTCTGTTTGATATTCTGTTACTGACCTTTACACTAGGCTAGACTCATGACAATGTGACCTCAATTTTAACTCCAATGTATTTGCTGTGATGTTCTGTTAGTTATCTCCTAATAATCATGTAAAAGTACGATGAGGTCTCTCATTGTAATCATTTGACACACACACACGGTTCTTTCTCCTCAAACTTTTGACACTATTTGGAAAACACAACTGATTACTACTGTTTGGATCTGATGGGGCTGGCCAGCCATTTGAGAAGTTGTTTGTACAGTACATACACAGACCCTTTTCAGTTTTAGAACAAGAAAAAGAGCAATCAGAGATTGCAAACCCTCGCCAGGATGTATTTTTAGTGGTTTTTAAGGCTTTTATGTTAAAACCAATATGGCGGCCGAAACACGTGACCGATGATGTCATCATTATTTTTTTTCTAAACTAATTTATTCCTAGATTATGCTCAAGAAATTTCATCTTGATCGGATGAAGTTTTGTACTTGTCGAATTATGACGTCATAATGGAGGCACCTATGACGTCATCATTGACATATTTTATTCCCCATGGAGAGTTCTTTACAATGAGCCATGTCTCAATTTTTTCTATTGAGCGCTTTTGGAGATATAGAGGTGCAACGTTTTTCGGTTTTTCCAATATGGCGGCCGAACCACGTGAGCTATGACGTCATAATTATCATTAAAAATTATACAGGTGGAGTTGCACCTATGGTGAAAATTTCCTGTCAATCGGACCAACGGTTGCAGAGAAAATCATATTTATTATGTGCGGACAAACAAACAAACAGACAAACAAACAGACTCAAATGCAATACCCTTTCTTCTGGCGAAGGTAATAATCACATGTTAATCTGAATGTCATATGTACATTTTAAAATAACATTCGTCAAATGGCATTATTAAGATGTGAGCGGGTGATGGAACGCACCTCCTTGTGCAGACAGATGTCCAAGTAAACGTTGGACGAGTCGGCCACCCTTCCGAGCAGGGCGTATCGGGGACTGAGCACATGGCAAGAGATGGCATGAGGGTCTTGTTTCACTCACAGTCATGGTAACTTTGCTTAAGCACAGTCATATGGTGAGCTTGCACACAGTTTCACTTCAATGTTCTCATACTGAGTAGTCCATTGCCAATATGTGACGATGGAGGCTCACACTCCAAAAAGATAACTACAATGTACAACACCATGACCTCGAGGAGACCAATATTCCAATTATACCCTGAACGTATGTCTACACTGGTTCTTGCACAATGATGAACGATGAAATGGAAACAATTGGCTCTTCACATGAGTTTAGATGACAGCACAAAGAGCGAGATGTTAGTTGACTTTTGGACTTCCTACGACAATGGCTGAGATAAACTATTAGGCCCAATTCAGCATTTTGGTGTGGTTCAATTCCCCATGAATGGTTATCAAACGGTTGCACACATTATATGGAAGCCACATTCACATGGGTATATGTATAACTATGTCATTCACAAGTTATCGACAGATCAATCCGATAAATCAGAATGGCAACTCAGTTGAGTGCATACCTCCGAAAGGCTGAACAGTTTATGTTTTGTATCCCACCGATAGGCCGGATCTGGATCTGGACCTGAACCAAAATCGAATCAGCTTGTTCTTGTCACCTAACCAACTCGTCCACCAAGTTTTGTCACAACTCCTCCAGAACTTTTTTTTAAATATCATGCTATATGTCAATTTTGGCGCTCTCTCAATTGTGAAAAATCACTTTAAAATTTTGAAGTTCCTCGTATCCGGATCTTCATCAAAGTCAAATCAATTCGTCCTTATCACACACGTTTCACCTTATCACCAAACTGTTTCATCCGAATCCATCCATAACATGTGGAGACATCCTGCTCAAGACAGGAAAACAAGCAGGGATAAAAACATAACCTCCGTCCACCTTCGGTGGTGGAGGTAATAAGTTAAGCTAACAAACTTATTGTTCACCACATACAAGGCTTTCATCCGCAGCTCAATGGAACACTGTTCCCCCCTCTGAGCTGGTGCTCCTGCCTCACACCTAGATCGGCTTCACGCTGTTGAAACCAAAGCGTTCAGAATCATTGGAATCTCCCGCGATGAAGCTATCTCCGAGGGCCTTTCACTCACTCACTGCAGGCAGGTTGGTGGTCTTTCTGTCTTCTACGGACTCCTCTCCGGCCTTGCTCCCCTAGCTCTATCTGTGTTCTGTCCCCCCAATATTCCTACAGGTCGCACAAGATCTGCCTGCAACTCTCTTCTGATTAAATTGCCAAAATCAAGACTCTCTGCTCACCTTCCCTCTTTCATTCCTCTTTTCTCCCGCCTCTGGAAGAAACTCCCTCACTCCCTTCAATCCCACTCCACCCTCCAGGTCTTTAAAACAGCTGTCCACCACCATCTCTTATGTTCCCCCATCCAAAACCTTGATCTTTTCTACCCCCGGTAATTCACCCCAGATCCCCATTTTTGAAATACCGACTTCTTTCCTGGAAGTCCTAGCAGTGTCCATGTGTTTTATACCTCTCCCCCTCCCCCTTTCGTCTTCCCCATCCCCCCCAAACCCTCTCCCTCCCAAAAATCTCCCGATGTCCCTGTTCTCTACTGTTGTTGTACTTGTATGGTTCCCTCTCTCTCTCCATCTTGTCTCCCGCTCCCTTTATTATACGTTTTATGTGTCCGTTTATGTTTTTTGTCATTAATGTTAGCTCTTACATGAGCCTCGAGCTTGTATACAAAAAAACCCCCAAAAAACCCCAAAAAACAACTTTGCATCACCTTTGGTAAGGTTGCACCTTTTACTGGTTACTGCTCCTATCTTTAATGATAATATCTTGCAATATTTGTGCCATGCTCTAATGAGGTTGATGAGGGCGAAATGAATCTACCTCATATTAGCCATCTCTACTTTGTCAATAACTAATGTGTTCCAGGCTGTATATATGAGGAGCATCCAAAAGGTTATACGAAGGACATATCGTACCCACAATAGTCCAACACATGCCAAACGTGTATAAATAAGAGCAGCAGTGCGCAAAAGTTTGGCCTATTTTCACGTGTGTGGTGCTATTCCTCATTAAACATTTGTGGGAAGTTAGAAGTGTGCAATATAGGAAGACAATAATTAAAGTTCCTGTGAAAGTCAATTTAATATCACAGTTAACTTCAAGTATATAAAATAAATTAGGAAACTAGAAACGTTTTATTTTTGCTTTCCATATTATATCATCGTGTGCTCGTAATATCGATGTACCACAAAGAAAATACTTATGTAGGAAACAGTTTGTATACTTTTATAAAGTAAATAATAAATTATTGAAGTAATCAACACCAGTTAGATTCATGTGAATTACAAGAAAGCACAAGAAAAGTTGCAAATTATTGAATATATATAATTCATTTTCATCGGTTTGTTCCCTTGTTTGAAAGTCGATGAGTGGGTCCAGAATCGCGCCAAGGAAGCAACTTTCAACAGAAGAGCGTGTGAAGATCCGAACTCTGCGAGAAGAGGGCACGCGATGAAGGAAAAAAGCAGAAAAGCTGAAGATCTACAATGGTGTGAGGAACACGTTGGATTTCTGAAAGAAACTAGTTCTGTACAAGACAAGAAAAGGCCAGGAATACCCAGAAGAACCTTCCCCAAGGAAAGACAAGCACTTGAAGTTGCTCAGCGTACACGATAGAAGTTCAGGTCAGTAACTGACAAATGAAACGAGAACAGGCCTGAACATTAACACCTCATCCAGCAATGTGTGCAGAAGGCTGATTGCAGCAGGTCTTCATTGCAGAGGTGTAGCAAAGAAGCCACTGCTTACTGCTGAGACCCCAAAATTGAACTTTTTGGATCAAATAGATACCAATCCGTACGCTGAAGGACCTGGAGAACGTTACGACACGCAATGATTAGAGCCTACTGTTAAACATGGGCAGGCTCTCCGACTGTCTTGCATTGAATCTCAGCTTTTGGTGAAGAAAAACGTGTTATCATCAACGGGACACCAAAAAAAGAGAAGTACAAGCAGATACTGCAGCACCATGCAGTTCCTAGTGAAAATCGGTTAATCGAATGAGGATTCATTTTCCAACAAGATAATGATCCAAACACATTTCCAGAATAGTAAAACAGGATTTGGACAACAAGGTTAGAGCTGGTGTACTCAGTGTTAGAATGGCCAACCAGAGTCTGGATACGAGTCCCACCGAGGCCATATGGGATTAACTGTAAACAGAACTAGAGCTTCCAGGGAAGCAGAACTCAACTGAACTGACTGGACAACTTTAAAGTAGGTCAGTTGTCTGTACTAGATTTGACTTAAATGAAAAGCCAACAACCTTGTGTAATAATTTTAAGGTCCTTGTATCCTTGTGTGGTAAGAGTCTCACACACCAAGTTTGATCAAAATCCATAAATATTTGTGGACGTTGAAGTCTCAACGTCGTTTCGGAGCTGAAAACAATATGGCGGCCTATGGTGGCCATTTTGTGACGGATCGGGTTGGAATGCAATAGCAACCTACCTTGCGTGGTAAGGGTTAAACATTCTAAGTTTGATCAAAATCTGTTAATATTTGTGGACGCTAGAGTGTTAACGTCGTTTTCATGACCAAAAACAAAATGGTTGCCCAAGTCCGCCATTTTTCAACGGATCGGGCTGAAATGTAATACCAACCTGGTCCTTGGGGTAAGGATGCTGCAGGTCAAGTTTGATCAGAATCGGTTAGTATTTGTAGACGCTGGAGTGTTAACGTCGAAAAGTTAATGGACGACAGACTACAGACGCCAGAGGGTTCAGTATGTGATGAAGTCAACTGGACGGTAGTCCAGTTAAGTTAAAAAAACAAGAGGAACCCAGCTAAGCTTACAGAATTGTGGAATGCACTACGGGATATATTGGCACATTCAGTTGTATCCAGGAAGTATGGGTAATAGAGCGATGGCACTCAAGAAGGCAAAGGGCGGACACACAAAGTATTGACCGATACTATAAAATAACACCATTCTTGTTATTTATTTAATCAGTATGTTTCACACACATTTATAAAGGATGTAAATTTACAACAACATACACATAATCATTTCAGAATCATTGGAATCTCCCGCGAAGAAGCTAACTCCGTGGGCCTTTCACTCAATCACCGCAGGCAGGTTGGTGGTCTTTCCGTCCTCTACCGACTCCTCTCTGGCCTTGCCCCCCTCCCCGCCCCCCCCCCCCCCAGCTCTCTCTGGGCTCTGTCCCCCAAATATTCCTACAGGTCGCACAAGATCTGCCTGCAACCCTCTTATGGTTAAACTGCCAAAATCTAGGCTCTCTGCTCGCCTTCACTCCTTCAGTCCTCTTTTCTCCCGCCTCTGGAACAAACTCCCTCACTCTCTTCAATCCCACTCCTCCCTCCAGGTCTTTAAAACAGCTGTTCACCACCATCTCTTGTCTTCCCCCATCCAAAACCTTGATCTTTTCTACCCCCTCTAATTTCACCCCAAATCCACTTTTTTGAAATACCAACTTCTTTCCTGGAAGTCCTTGGTGTCCTTGTGTTTTATACTTCTCCCCCTCCCCCTTCCCACGCCTCCTCCCCCCCAAGCCCTCTCCCTCCCACACATCTCCCGATGTCCCTGCTCTCAAATGTTGTGTTTGTGTGCTTCCCCTTCTCTCCCCATCTTGTCTACCGTTCCCCTTTTTATATATTTTCTTTGTCTGTTTGATTTGTTTGTGTGATAAATGTTAGCTCTTTCACGAGCCTCGATTCTGCATACAAAAAAAAGAAAGAAAAAAATGACTATTATCACTGATAACTTGATTCTCTCGGCAACAGAGGGCAAACTGATTCACTTCCTGTTATCAGAAATTGTGTGAAAATGGCCGTTAGTCAACTGTTTATATTCATAGCTTTGGATGAGGGCGACAGTAGAATGTGGGTGCCATGTGCAGCCGGTAAATATAACTGTTTGGCAATGGTCCACTTCCAGAGTGCGAATGAGATATGTGCCAGGGAAATGGAGCACTCACCGCTGTGTGCGGACGATGACAGTGAGTAGCGCAAAGCTCACTGCCACGGCGAGGCCCAGTCCGAGTCCCAGGAGCAATGTGGAAGCGAAAGACACGAGCCAGATGGCCTGTGCACAACAACATGCTCTTAAAGCCAGGCCTAGGATTCGTGTTCCTATATTCAAGTACTTTGCTCAATGCTCATGATGCTGATGCTCAAATGCCGAATGTACTGTTTCGACTTGTCCATCGTCAACCAATACCCTGGTGGAACAGGTAGAACTACAAAGATGTCAGCTAATGTCCTTGGCAGAAGCTTCATGAATGTTGCTTAGAATGTGTGTTGTTCTACAAACTATTTGATCACTTCGCAAATACAAAAATGACGATGTAGTTTGAAATGTTGTGTTAAAAGTTTGTTTTATTTATTGAAAACCCACCAGGTCTGTCCTGTTTGAGGCCCAAAGACAAGGGATATCTTTGACCTGCATGAACATGCGGTGTAGGTTCACGAGGATAATGCAGGCCAGCACTGCCTACAGCACAAACACACGCCATCAAGATCACAAGGTCAACATGTGATGAAGAATGCACACAAAGGTTAGCAAAGGTAACAGGTCACGTATCATACAGAACACGCACACACATTAGCAAGGTCAACAGGCCAACGTTGAATAAAGAATGCAGAGAACAGAAAGGTCACAAGGTCATCATGTGATGCAGAACACACAAAGATCTGCGAGGTCACCATGTGATGCTAACTCGGCCTTCATCTGGCGTGTCATGGAGTATGGCTCCCCTTTGTGTACTGGTACTGCTGCTTCGACCCTTCTTGCCCCCCTTGAGATGATTGAATGAAAGGCCTTCCATAACCTGAGAATTCTGCACTAGGAAGCGGAGTATCTCTTGATTACTGCAGGCAGGTTGATGGCCTTGCAGTTTATTCTAGTCTCGCCCTACTGCACCTACCCTCTCACCTCCCCACCAAGCCCCTGCCCCTCCAGGTCTCACACGTTCTGCCAGAAAACTTTTTTTGTTATCCTCTCCCCCTCCACCCCCCTAAGACTAAACTCAATGCATACCTCTTTTCTCACCTGTAGTACTATCTTCCTGAGCCCTTGTCTACACCTTCTCAAGTCTGCTGCCCACAGTCACCTCATACAATTCCACATTTCCACGACGGAGCTTTACTACACCCACTGAGACCATACTCTCATCTACCTAATACAATATTCTCTCCTTGTGCTGTGGTGCCTCCATTTGATGTCATCATCCCTCTGACCTCCCTTTGCCCCCATTTTTTTCTGTTCATCCATTGCCCCACCTCCCCCCCCCCCCCCCTCGCCCCTTGTTCTGCTCTTCATTGGCCTCGATATATGAAACATCTGCAAAGATGATCAGTTCAGCATCATCGAGAGTAGATACACAAATAAATAGGTTTAGCAACCCCTGCAGATAGTGTGCAGGCTGGAGTTTTGGGTGTGCAGATGGTGCGGTACCCTCTGTGGTATTGCGTGTGGCCACACATGGATTGAGGTGTGTGTGTGTGTGTGTGTGTGTGTGTGTGTGTGTGTGTGTGTGTGTGTGTGCAGATAGTGTGGTACCCTCTGCGGTATTGCATGTGGCCACACATGGATTGAGGTGTGTGTGTGTGTGTGTGTGTGTGTGTGTGTGTGTGTGTGTGCAGATGGTGCGGTACCCTCTGCGGTATTGTGTGTGGCCACACATGGATTGAGGTGTGTGTGTGTGTGTGTGTGTGTGTGTGTGTGTGTGTGTGTGTGTGTGTGTGTGTGTGTGTGCAGATAGTGTGGTACCCTCTGCGGTATTGCATGTGGCCACACATGGATTGAGGTGTGTGTGTGTGTGTGTGTGTGTGTGTGTGTGTGCAGATGGTGCGGTACCCTCTGCGGTATTGCGTGTGGCCACACATGGATTGAGGTGTGTGTGTGTGTGTGTGTGTGTGTGTGTGTGTGTGTGTGTGTGTGCACAGATGGTGTGGTACACTCTACAGTATTGTGTGTGGCCACACATGGAGTTTCATGCCACGTCATGTTTGTGTTTCTTTTACTCTGTAATATGCACACACCTCTGTTGAGAATCTTAAACATGCCCTGGCAGTTCATGTTCTCTGTCATTTGCACATTTAATGATTCATGACTCACTCACATTGGGAAGATCCCTGATGAGGTAACCCGCAGCAGACATGCTCACCAGGACCACCGTTACCGCAGCTAATGTGGCCACCTGCGCACATGCCATCATCGCCATCGTGAGCTGTGTGGTACTCAGAACATAGGATTGGGAGTTATGTAGAGATGCACAATAGCCCATGACCTAACCCTAACAGCAATCCTAGTGAATTGTCGTCGTGAGCTGGAGGAATGATGCTTTGTTTGGAGTTGAACCAATAAATGACCAAAAACATGTAATTGAGCATTCCTTACTCAGCAACGCGCAAATGAATGTTTTACAGAGTTGTTAGGGTTAGGATTATGGTTAGGGTTAGAGTTTGGGTTAGGGTTAGGGTTAGGGTTAGGGTTAGGGTTAGGGTTAGGATTAGGGTTTGGGTTAGGGTTAGGGTTAGGGTTAGGATTAGGGTTAGGGTTAGGATTAGGGTTAGGGTTAGGATTAGGGTTAGGGTTAGAGTTTGGGTTAGGGTTAGGGTTAGGGTTAGGGTTAGGGTTAGGGTTACACCTTCTCATTAACGTGACAAATCATGAAAAACTGGTGTTTTTTTAAAACAGATCTGTAAATAGTATAACCAGATACCGCACTCCATAAAGTGCTGTTGGCAAAGGGAAAAGGAAAACAAAGTCAGAACGGGCAACACCGTGGTCTTTTCGCAACAACCATGTGGTGGCGTAGGCCTACCACTTTCACACGACATAAAATAATGGTTCAAAAGTTGTGTGGAAACCTATATGAAGAAGAGATAACCAGGGGAGATACATCAACATTAATGTCGTGAATGCATATTTGACCATAATTACCCTGCGCTCGTCAAAAGCTGAGTTAGGCATTCGGTTGCGTACGTTCGTGTCTGCATTTTTTAAATTCTCGGTAACCGTTGGTCCGATCGTCACGAAATTTTACCATATGAGTGCCAATTTTACCACAACGCTTAGTCTGATCAGTTTGAAATTTATTGAGTGTGATCTACGCAACAATTATATTCGAGAATGTAAACTTATGACGTCATCGCTCACGTGGTCTGGCAGCCATATTGGATCAAAGAAAACACTTTTCAAACACAGAAGAGTTGGCTCGTGCCAAGTTGACTGTGCAGTGTGCATGGTAAGTATTCTATGAATACCATCTCGTTAAATTAGGAATTTGAACTCCTGGTTGCATCATTAATGAGGAATAGTTATGCCACAGATATAGGTGGCGGAGGTAATAACTCCAATAGCGACAGTAGGTGGTGTTTCAGCTGTTGATTTCGGTGCGAATATTAAATGTTCAGCAAATTGAAGGAAGTGATCGAGGTTCCAGGTAGAAGTGCTGAAGTTTGGTGTGTGCTGCTCACCTGTGAACGTGCGCCGCTGCTCTCCTGAAGCAAGGAGCGTGACATGGAGCAGCTCACGGGGAACACGTGGAAGAATGAACTGCACACGTTGGCCATGCCCATAGCGAAAAGTTCCTGACATGGTAGAGGTGGTGCCGTGGTGGTGATGGTGGTTGGGCGTGGGAACAGCAAGCAACGTATAATCTTTATAAATATGACGTCACACACTGCACAAATCTATCGAACTCAATTACCACTGAAACATGTACAATTCACACAGATCTGATTGGCTAAAGGGAAACTAAACTTGAATTTCATCATCGGTTGCATCATTTTCTGGGAGTGTGGCTGCTGCTGATGCAATGCCTCTCTATAATCAGTCACCTGCTACTCATTTTGCCCACCTTAGAAGGGTGATGGGCTGAGTAAACACACCTTTTGTTATTTCAACGGCTGACAGGGGCTCAAACCCAGGACCCGAAGATCTCAAGACAGCCACCTTAAACCGTTAAACCAACATCAGGCTAGCCACCCATGGTGAATGGAAGTTATGGTTTCACCCCCTGTCTGCCTGTTTGTCACTTGCGAAAATCGAAGATTTTTCAAGTGCATTGGTTGGTCTTGTACGTTATTCTGTCTGTCTGTCTCTGTCTGTCTCTGTCTGTCTGTCTGTCTGTCTGTCGCCTACAGGCCACAATTTTTAACCAATCTTCACCAAATGGAAGCCTATTGTTTTGGGGGTCCAAAGGTAATAATAGGTCAACATAGGCCAAAGGTCACCAACTTTGTCAAATTTCCAAAATGCTCAATTTTCATCTGATTGACTTGGAATTTGAAGAGGACTTGCATATCTGGTCACTAAATTCAATCACCAAGTATATTTTAGGTCAACATAGGCCAAAAGGTCAACATAGGCCAAATTTCTAAAATCCTCAATTTTCATCCGATTGACTTGAAATTTGAAGAGGACTTGCATATCTGGTCACTGAATCCAATCACCAAGTATATTTTAGGTCAACATAGGCCAAAAGGTCAACATAGGCCAAATTTCTATAATCCTCAATTTTCTTCCGATCGACTTGAAATTTGAAGAGGACTTGCATATCTCATCACTGAATCCAATCACCAAGTATATTTTAGGTCAACATAGGCCAAAAGGTCAACATAGGCCAAATTTCTATAATCCTCAATTTTCTTCCGATTGACTTGAGATTTGAAGAGGATTTGCATATCTGGTCACTGGATTCAATCACCAAATATATTTTTGGTCAACATAGGCCAAAAGGTCAACATAGGCCGAATTTCTAAAATCCGCAATTTTCATCCGATTGACTTGAAATGTGAAGAGGATTTGCATGTCTGGTCACTGAATTCAACCACCAAGTATTTTTGAGGTCAACATAGGCCAACAACTTATGTTAGGGATTTCGCAAGTATTGTGCTATTAATGACATATTTCTTGTTGTTTGTTTGTTTCTTATTGGCAAAATCGAAGATTTTTCAAGTTTATTGGTCGGTCGACTTTGTTATTACCTCCACCACAAAAGGTGAATGGAGGTTATTGTTTTCACCCCTGTCTGTCTGTTTCTCTGTCCGTTTGTGAACAAAATATCTCAAAAATCTGTGGACGGATCCGGACGAAATTTGTCAGAGATGTAGAGTATGTGACAATGACGAAATTATTCGATTTTGGTGAAGATCCGGATTCGGATCCGGCTACTAGAATTTTTTAAGTGATTCTTCACCTTTGGGAGATAGGGCCAAAAATGATACATAGCAGGATATCTCAAAAAGTTATGGATGGATTTGGACGAAACTTGTTGGACAGGTGGTGTGTCTGACAAGGACGGATCCAGATCCAGCTAGTAGAATGTTTTAAGTGATTCTTCACCATTGAGTGATATGGCCAACCAGGCGGAGGTATGCTCTCTACTGAGTGCCGTTCTAGTTTGTCTGTTTGTTTGTCTGCACAGAATAAATATGATTTTCTCTGCAACCGTTGGTCCGATTGACAGGAAATTTTTACCATAGGTGCAATTCCACCTGTAGAATTTTTTTATGATAATTATGACGTCATAGGTCACGTCGTCTGGGCGCCATCTGGGAAAACCATCTGCGAAAACATTTGCACCTCTATATCTCTGAAAGCGCTGCATATAAAAAATTGAGACATGGCTCATTATAAAGAACTCTTCATGTGGAATAACATCGGTTAATGATGATGTCATATGTGCCTCCATTATGATGTCATAATTCAACAAGTACAAAACTTCATCCAATCAAGATGAAATTAATTGAGCATAATCTAGGGATAAATTGGAGAAAAACAAATAATAATGACGTCATCGGTTACGTGGTTCGGCCGCCATATTTGTTTTTACACAAAAGCCTTTAAACCCACTGAAAAACACGTTCTGGCGAGGCTCTGCAATCTCTGATTGCTCTTTCTAGTTACCTTCGCAAAAGCGGAAGGTTATGTTTTGATCGCTGTGTATTTATTTGTATGTCTGTGTGTGTGTATGTTAATCGCATAACGCAAAAAGTATTCAACCGAATTGCATGAAATTTGGTGGGATGATTGGTTATTATACGGGACACATTTGATTAGATTTTGGGAAACAGATTTGCTCAAATTCTGACTATTTTTAACTCGATCGTATTTCACTCAAAGTTATGAGCGACTGAAGAAGAAGATGTCCATCCCGGACGTCATCACTATAACGCGATCTCCCGCGATCATTTCAACCTCAAAAAAAATTATAATTGCAGATTTGTCAAGAGATGAGGCATATTAACAAACGAATGAAACAGATTTGCTCAAATTCTGACTATTTTTAACTCGATCGTATTTCACTCAAAGTTATGAGCGACTGAAGAAGAGGATGTCCATCCAAGACGTCATCACTATAACGCGATCTCCCGCAATCATTTCAACCTCAAATGAAATTCAAATTGCAGATTTGTCAATCGGGGAGGCATATTAACAGACGAATGAAACAGATTTGCTCAAATTCTGATTTTTAAAAATCGATCGCATTTCACATAAAGTTTCACATCGCATACACTCCCATGCCAAGTACAGAACAGTAGCTGCGGCGAAGGTATGCGCTCTACCGAGTGCCCGGATTCTAGTTTGTTTTTGTGTTTGGTTGTGAACAAGATATCTTAAAAAGTTGTGGACGGATTCGGCCGAAATTTGGTGGAGAGGTTGGGTATGTGACAAGGATGAAATGATTAGATTTTGGTGAAGATCCGGATCTGGATCCGGATACTGGAATTATTTTTTGTTGTCTACCAAGTCGAGGCTCATATTATGGCTAACACATAGAACATATAATAAAGGGAGCGGGAGGCCAGAGGGGGCGAGAGAGGGAAGCGCAACAACAGTAGGGAACAGGGACATCAGGAGATCTGTGGAGAGGGCTGCGGAGGGGTACATGGGATAAACAATATTGACACTACTAGGACTTTCAGGGAAGAAAACAGGGAGTTTGTAGGAGGTGGATTTGGGGGTGGTGATTCGGTGATTGGTGATTGATGGGATGGTGATTGATTCTTCACCATTGAAATAAAGCCCCAAAAACGATATGTAGCGCAATATTTCAAAAAGTTAGGGACAGAGTCAGACGAATCTTGGTGGACAGGTTGGTTGTCTGACAAGGACGAATCAATGCGATTTTTGTGAAGATCCGATAATTTTTTTCGTGAATCTTCACCATTGAGTGATAAGGATTAAAATTATATATAGCAGGACATCTCAAAACATTGTGGACGGATTCGGACAAAACTTGGTGGACAGGTTGGGTGTGTGATAAGGAAGAATTATTCATTCGATGTCAGTGAAGATCTGAATACGGATCCAGATGAGAGAATGTTTTTAAATTCATAAGTGATTCTTTACCATTGAGTGATAGGGCCAAAAACGATATGTAGCATGATATTTTAAAAAGTTGCGGATGACCTATGACAAAACTTGGTGGATGTGAGTTGGGTACAGTAGGTGACAAGAACAAGCCAATACGATTTTGGTCCAGGTCCGAA
The DNA here is from genome assembly GCF_964187855.1 of Myxine glutinosa. Lineage (NCBI taxonomy): Eukaryota > Metazoa > Chordata > Myxini > Myxiniformes > Myxinidae > Myxine > Myxine glutinosa. Next base: position 43,711,026 of record NC_136272.1, on the reverse strand, counting down.
TCCAGATCCGGCCTATCAGTGGGATACAAAAGGTAAACTGTTCAGTCTGGTAGAGGTATGTGCTCTAATGAGTGCCATTCTAGTTACTTATATCAGTCGTAATCAAGTCCTTAAATGGAAAATGTACACTTAAGCAGCAAATGCAACTTCATTGAATTTCCCAGTCATTTCTGTGGCAGTGACCATGGCTGCTTTTGGGAGTGACAGATTGGCTGTGAAATGTCACATTACTTTCACAGCCAATCAGATGGACTCCTTGAAGTAATATAATGGAGGGCTGTCATTAAGTCAGTGCATGCTGCCTCCTCGGGTTCATTCGTGCATCCTTGAGGATCTTTCTCCGAGTTATCAAGTGCATATTTCAACCTCGTACCATGTACCATGGGATGTGCAATACACTCCCATAATTACCTCAGAGGCACAGTTTATCACAAAACTCAAAAGTGTGAAAACAAACATACCTGCATGCCATCGACGGCATAGCCATGCTTCTGTGCAAACATCTTTCCAAGGGAGACGACCACCGAGTATCCGACCACGGCAATGGCGAAGGCATCGGCGAGAGTGCAGGCGGAAGGACATATGTGCGGCACGGTCGGGAGAGCGAGACTTGGTGGCGACGAGAAGGAAGGCGAGAGAGGAGAAAGTGGCAGAGGAATGGAGGCGAGGAGCAGGAAACGATGAACGGGAACAAAACGTGATGGGATGTACAACCATCATAGAACAACATGAAGATACAAGGTGAGGACAGCAGAAAGGGGAGAAGACACCGTAGAATGTTACTGAGGTAGTGGTTCAAAAAAGCTGCATTTAATTATGTTAAATGTGGGCCAACCAGGGCAATGTATAGAGATAGACCCACTAGGCCATTTATTCTGATTTTAGGGAAGATAAAAGTGAGGGCATAAAACCTCACCTCTCCACACTCATTGTTCTACCTCTTCATCCAATCACTCATTCACTCATTCTTCTACCTCTTGACTCTTCAGTCCAATCGCTGGTTCTTCAAATCATGAGTCTCGTTATATATCTCGTTATATTCGACCTGGTCACTCATTCTTCTTCCTCTTCAGTCAGTACAATCTACCATATAAACACAATGTCAGTTTATGTGTTTGTACAAATAAATCTCTGTCCCCCTTCGTAAGGGTGGGTTTTAAAGGCCAATCTTTTAACACGAATGTGTGTTCACTACGGTCTATTTTTGAGGATAAAACAAACTCGAAAAACATTTTCCATAAAAGAGTAATTATGTCTCTTAAATTGGAATTGTAGCTGGTGACTTGCAAAACGAGCCTCAAGAGCGGTGTACAGAAGTGTTTTTTTTCTTAAATAATAAATACAAAGCGCAGGGAGGTGAAATTCGCTGCACATGATGTGAATCGTGTGCAGAGTAAAAAGAGCGTTCATTTACATCCGTAGGGTGTCTAATAAATAAAGATGATATAAGCACACCTCACACTAGGCCGAGGCTTCAGACTTTGGCACGCTCACGAGGCTGCACCGTGGAAAAAACTGTTCCAACCCGTCATTTTTGACAGGCTTTTTTAAAGTACAGCAATAAAAACAGAAATTCTTCTTTAGGTGTGGGTAAGCATGATGAGAGTGGAATTTACCCCATGGGAATTGTTCCCACAACCTGTACACCATGGGAATGCTCCAGGTCTAGTGCTACAGAGGCACCTGTTGCAGCAACCACCTTTAGAAAAGAAGAGCAAACACAGCAATTGGATGGATATGTGCATTTGAGAGCATCGTGAGAATAACTTCTTTTTTTTGCAGAAGTTGAAAAACAAAGGTCGTACCACAATGAGTTCTGTGGGTAAAGGAAACGATCTCAACTGCGGTAAATGAAGCAGGTGTTTTCCAGCAAGCAGCATAATCACACAAGCGAAACTGAGGGCCATGGTCACGGCACTGGCCTCTCGTACACGGAAGCCGGCCTCTCGCAGGGTCTGTGCAGTCGTACCATGTTCACACATGTATCATGAGGGACACCGCTCTCTGTTTTTACACTTACACATGATTCATCTGGATTATGACCCCAACAAAGCAAGGTGCCCAGATGCGCCACTCGCGTTCCAAATCGAGCTGGGTAGAGAAACAAATAGGCACTTAATCCGGCTCGGAGGGTCTCAATCAATTGGCCGGCATGATCCCTTTAGCAATACTTTACTTGAATTTGAACTCTTCTGCCAAGACAGCAGAAATGGTCCTGATTTTTAAAACTGGCTAACTATTCAGATAATTGGAAAACTGTTCCTTATAAAGACTAGAGCCGATCTTTGTTGGCAGAAAAATAAGGAAAGTAACTTTTCTCCACAAAAGGTTGGGACAGGTACGGTACCTGGCTCAGGACGATAATTTACCTCCTTCCCCACGGCAATTCGCACAACTCTCTCAACATTCGATGGAGAATGTTCACGAACGTTAACGATACCCAAAAATACCCAAATTTTCTGTTTTAAAGTGGGAAATGCTCTTTAAGGCCATCTGTGGAATTTGGAAAGAAAGACACCTAAAATACAACACTTGGACTTCAAAGTTCTCAACCTAAATGGTTGTGCCAATATACCTTGAGAAAAGCTCTATCTCGGTTCAGGAAAAGATCCTTGAGTACTTGGGGGCATATCCCATATGATATTCTATGCAGACATAAGGCCTGGTACAATCAGTCGATGATGGAGAGAGGTACACGCTTAAACATTCCGTACGCTCTCGGAAGTCTGAAGATTGATTTCAGAGGCCTACGTCCATGGAAGTGGAAAAATTTGTATGTGAATCGTGCTGATTATCCAGTACAGCCAGCATTTTTGGTGCTCATGTACAGTTAGTGAGCAAATGCTAATGTTACAAGTTGGTGAACTAATATCAAACGAGTGTGCGAGCTGTTGACAGGTGTTAAGTGGGCTTTTTTGGTGTCCGTGCCTCAAAGAGTACCTGCAGTGCTGCCAGTGGTCCAGTATGTCGTCGGATATGTACGCCAAGTATGTGCTTGAGTTGCGACGCAAACACGTGCACTGCTGCCGCCGTGGTGAACCCACGGACCAGTGGCTCACACAGGTAGGACGACACAAAGCCAAAACGCAGCAACCACAGCACCAACTGAGGGGATGCGGGTGGCAATTGGTGGTTATGTATGGGGGATACTGCAATGTTCATTTCCTACACCACTTGTTGAGCCCTACATCAATCCCTTCTATCCTAGAATTCCCAATTTTGCACTATTACTGGAGGTAGCTGTGCTTGGTAATATATAACTGGAGGTAGTTGTGCTTGGTATTATATAACTGGAGGTAGGTGTGCTAGGTACTACAACCGGAGGTAGTTGTGCCAGGGGTGGTACAAAATAAGGAAATTGCTGTTCAAATGAGGAAATAACATTTGCTTTCTTCTGTAGGCTGATCCTCACCTGACTTCCCCAACCCACCTGAATGAGACCGGTGAGACAGGCCAGTGAGGTGGCCAACTTGACCCTCGCAGCATCTCGAGACTCCACGTCCAGCTCCATAGAGCCATTAGTCCTATTGGAGATCACCGGGAAGAGATCATCTGGCACCTCCCTCTCCAGGACCTCGCCGGTCATCATGCTTAGCACCGCAAATGGGCCTGTCAGGTCAAGGAGGAATATTTTTTAAACGTGGACTTTGCAGGTGACGGGTGAGCGTAATGAGCACCAGACATAACGTCTTCTCCACATATATAGACAGTTCTGCGACATTGAAGCCTAGTTCCCCTCTCCCTGCATTAACAAACATGAGCGGTAGTTTTATTCAGCTGGCTAACCACTGACCTCTCGGACTCCGAGCGGACGCTAACCCCCCCCACCAACCTCAAGTCTCTTCTGTGCAATCTAAATTTTGTTGCAAACAAACAGAGTTTAAAAAGTCATCCCATAATGTTGGGATCCTTGCCGCTCTTCTGACATAAAATTCACTCATCACGCTTGCCTCGTGCATAATAAAAAGTAATTGCATAAAATAAAAATCTAACTCGAGAGTTCATGGAACATCTTACCCCGCACAGTGCTTAAGTAAATAATTCAATTGAAATAAAATTATTTTAAAGGTCGTATACAAAAAAATTCCGGAAGTTTAGTTCCGTTGATGCAGTCTTATACACCACCTTATTTAACATGCCCAAGTTCTGCAAAACTGGAGGTTATTTTTTTTTTTTTTTTTTTTTTTTTTTTTTTTTGTATACAAGATCGAGGCTCGTGAAAGAGCGAACATTAATCACACAGAAAGACAAACCGACACATAAAACATATAACATAGGGAGCGGTAGACAAGATGGGGAGAGAGGGGGAAGGACACAAACACAACATTTGAGAGCAGGGACCGAGAGACATGGAGACATCGAGAGATCTGAGAGAGGGCGAGGGCTTTGGGGGGGGGGGGGGGGCGTGGGAAGGGGGCAGTGGGAGAGGTATAAAACATATGGACACTGCCAGGACTTCCAGGAAAGAAGTTGGAATTTCAAACAAGGTGGATCTGGGGTGAATTAGCGGGGGTAGAAAAGATCAAGGTTTTGGATGGGGGAAGATAAGAGATGGTGGTGAACAGCTGTTTTAAAGACCTGGAGGGAGGAGTGGGATTGAAGGGAGTGAGGGAGTTTGTTCCAGAGGCGGGAGAAAAGAGGAATGAAAGAGTGAAGGTGAACGGAGAGCCGAGATTTCGGCAGTTTAACCATCAGAGGGTTGCTGGCAGATCTTGTGCGACCTGTAGGAATATTTGGGGGACAGAGCACAGAGAGAGCTGGGGGTGCAAGGCCGGAGAGGAGTCGGTAGAAGACAGAAAGACCACCTACCCTTTGCTGAAAGACCATTTGTAAGTGGTAAGAGGGCGATTTGTGTTCTACTGTGTTCAAGCACATGGCAAATTAAACTGAAATACAAGGATTATAAAGGTCATATAAAAATATATTCTGGAAGTTAACCGCCATTGACGCAGTCGCTGCTACATCACGCGATCTAACATGTTACTGTGGCGGGCACAAGGGACAATAATTCCGTGCACCAGTGGGTGGCGCGAGCGTCCAGGCGGGGAATGAAAATGCATGCCCCACCTTTCGACCGATCGACCACGCCCGGGGGCAAGGCGTGGCCTCGGGACATATATGCGGGCTTTAAGCTCGAGCCCGCCCAGTGCTGAAGTGCGAGCTCTTAATAAAGACTCTTTGTTTGTACCAACGCGTTGTGGCCTACCTCTCTGGCAATCGAGTCGTGTGTGCACAGCACCACACTGGTGACCCCGATTGGTTCAGCCGTTGCTGACCCCCGAACGTTCCATGGCTACCAACGCCGTCGCCGTCAAACTCCCCGAGTTTTGGGAAGCGCAAGCCTACGTTTGGTTTGTGCAGGCCGAAGCTCAATTTCAGCTCCGAGGCATCACGGCGGACGAGACCCGGTACTACCACGTGGTAGCCGCCCTTGGGCCCGGCACTGCCGCCCGAGTCGTGTCCATCCCTCGGCGCCCGCCGGGCGACCACAAGTACGAGGCACTCAAACGTCTCCTCCTCGCCACGTTCGGGCTCACAGAGGTCGAACGTGCCGACCGCCTCCTGGACCTTCCCGCCCTTGGCGACACACGACCATCCGTCCGGATGGATTTCATGCTGTCCCTGCTTGGAGACCAGCACCCGGATTTCTTATTCCGAGCACTTTTCTGACGCCAGCTACCTGCACAGGTGCGCCTCGTGCTGGCCGGTGCCAAACTAACGAAACCCCGCGCCCTGGCTGGAGAGGCCGACAAGTATTTCGCAGCCTGCGACACGCGGTCAGTGTACGGTGCTGCCGTAGTGGCTCCCGGTGCGGAGGGTCCAGCGCCCCCTGCTCCCCTCATGGCCGCTGCTACGCCCCGCCCACTACCGCCGCCGCCACCACCACCGCCGCTGACACGGCCGCCGCGGGGGCCACCACCGCAAACCTGGTGCTACTACCATGCCAGGTTCGGCCGCAAGGCTAAAACGTGCCGCCCGCCGTGTTCTTTTGACAGGTCGGGAAACGACCGGCGCTCACTTGCGGCCATGAGCGTCGGCCATTCCGGCAGCCTCCTGTTCATCATGGACACCTTGTCCGGGCGCCGTTTCTTTGCTACACAGGAGCACAGGTAAGCGTCCTCCCTGCCTCCAGGTCCAACAAGCAAGCCACGGGCCGGGGCCCCGCTTTGCTTGCCGCCAACGGTACACCCATCCGCACATTCGGGAAGCGTTGCCTCTCACTGCGGTTCGGAGGGCAGTGCTTTCAATGGTCGTTCGTGACCGCCAGCGTGCCAATGGCCCTGCTGGGCGCGGACTTCCTATGTGCGCATGGGCTGTTGGTCGACGTTAAGCGCAGACGTCTCGTCCAGGCCGAAACCTTCAGCTCGCTCGCTTGTTCGCTGAGCGGCTCATTGAGCGGCTCACTGAGCGGCTCACCGAGCGGCTTGCTGAAGGGTTCCGTCCCGGTGAGTTTAGTTTGCACGCTTCCGGCAGCGGACGACTTTACCCGCCTCCTAGCCAGTTTCCCGGCCCTCACGCGGCCCACCTTCTCAGCGGTGGCCGTTAAACACGGGGTGGAGCACCATATACCCACGGTCGGGCCGCCAGTCTATGCCCGGGCACGCTGACTCGAACCCATGAAGCTCACCGTGGCGAAGGCGGAGTTCGCCATGCTGGAACGGCTGGGTATTGTGCGGCGCTCAAACAGCGCTTGGGCCTCTCTGCTGCACATTGTGCCGAAGCCCGGCAGAGGATGGCGGCTGTGCGGTGACTACCGCCGGCTCAATGATGCCACCATCCACGACCGCTACCCGGTCCCGCATATGCAGGACTTTTCCGCCCGGTTGGCAAACACGACCGTGTTTTCCAAGGTGGACCTCATCCGGGGCTACCACCAGGTCCCCGTACAACCGGGCGATGTCCCGAAGACGGCCGTCATCACCCCTTTCGGCCTCTTCGAGTTCCTGCGAATGCCTGTCGGGTTGAAGAATGCGGCCCAGGCGTTCCAACGGCTTATGGACAGCATCTTGTGCGACTTACCTTTCCACTATGTCTACCTGGACGACATCCTAGTCGCGAGCGCGTCCCGGGAGGAGCACCTGCTCCACCTCCGCACGCTTTTCGAACGCCTGGGCCAGCATGGCCTAATCATCAACCCCGCAAAGTGCCGTTTCGGCGTCGCCACCATCGACTTCTTGGGGCACCGCATCACCAGGCATGGGGCCGTCCCTTTACCGGCCAAGGTGGAGGTGGTCAGGGATTTCCCGCAACCCCGCACAATCAAGGGGCTCCAGGAGTTCCTGGGCATGGTAATTTTTTACCACCGCTTCATGCCCCACGTTGCCCAGCTCCTCCGCCGCCTGCACGAGGCCCTCCGGGGCAAGCCGGGCAAAGGTGACATCGCCTGGTCTGAGCCGATGGCCGCGGCGTTTGCGGGCGCAAAGCTGGCCCTGGCCAACGCCACCATGCTGGCGCACCCGGCGCCCGATGCGCCGATCGCCCTCACCATCGACGCGTCGGACTACGCGGTGGGCACGGTGCATGAGCAGTGGGTGCGTGGTGCTTGGCAACCGCTGGCATTTTTTAGCCGGCAGCTTCGCCCGCATGAACGCCGCTACAGCACCTCCGACCGCGAGCTGCTCGGGCTCCACCTGGCGGTCCGACACTTCCGCCATCTGCTGGAGGGCCGCCCGTTTACGGCTTTCGTCGACCACAAGCCCCTTGTGTTCGCGATGGATAAGGTCGCCGAGCCATTGTAGGCACGGCAGCAGCGTCACCTCTCTGCCGTGTCCGAGTATACGACGGACATCCGTCACGTGGCGGGTAAAGACAACCCGGTGGCGGATTGCCTTTCCCAGTCCGTCACGCACGCGGTCCACCTCGGGATCGACTATGCCCGGATGTCAGAGGACCAGACCGCCGACCCCGGCGTCCAGGCCTTGCGGACCGCCGTCACAGGCCTCCGCGTCTCCGAGGTGCCGTTCGACGCCGCGGGCGCGGCCCTCCTGTGCGACGTCTCCCTCGGCCGGCCTCGCCCCATCGTGCCCGCTGGCTGGCAGCGCCCAGTGTTCGACGCCATCCACGGCCTGTCCCACCCGGGCACGAAGGCCTCCCAGAAGCTCGTCGTGGCGAAGTTCGTCTGGCATGGCCTCAGGTAGGACGTCCGTGACTGGGCCAGGACGTGCCTCGCGTGCCAGCGCGCAAAGGTCCACCGCCACACCCGGGCCCCGTTGGCCCCGTTTGCGGTGCCCGAGCATCAGTTCGACCACGTGCACGTCGACTTGGTGGGACCTCTGCCCCCCTCGCAGGGGTTCACCCACCTCTTCACCATGGTGGACCGCACCACACGGTGGCCGGAGGCCGTCCCATTGGCGGCGACGTCTGCGGCTGATGTGGTGCAAGCCTTCATCACCACTTGGGTTGCCCGGTTCTGTGCCCCCTAGGACATCTCGTCCGACCGCGGCCCCCAGTTCACCTCGGAGCTCTGGGCCGCGGTGGCGCAAGGGCTCGTCGTAAAACTACACCACACCATGGCCTACCACCCCCAGGCCAATGGCCTGTGCGAGCGCTTTCATCGCTTGATGAAGGCCGCGCTCCAGGCCAGCCTCCGCGATGGCAGCTGGGCCGACAGGCTCCCCTGGGTCCCGCTGGACCTCAGGACGGCGCCCAAGGACGACCTGCACGCGTCCTCGGCGTAGCTGGTCTTCGGGCAACCACTGCGGGTACCGGGCGAATTTATCCCCGACTCCACGGCTCCTTGGTCCGCGGCACAACAGCGCTCCGCCCTTCAGGAGACCGCCCGGTGGTTCGCCCCTGTGCCGATGGCATATCATGGTTGCCCATCTTCCCACGTCGCCCCGGAGCTTCGCACGGCGGAGTACGTCTTCGTCTGGCACGACGCCCACCCGGCACCGCTACGGCCCCTGTACGACGGGCCCTTCCGCGTGCTGGAGACCGGGGGCAAATATTTCAACGTCGACATCGGCGGTGCCCCGGATCGCATCTCCGTGGACCGCCTCAAGCCAGCCCACCTCGATCCGGACCACCCCCCGCAAGCAGCTCTGCCTCCGCGTCGAGGCCGCCCCCCGGCGGTCGGACCCCCGGCGCCCCCCAGCCCCGCCGTCCCGCTACCCCCCATCCCTGCACGCATCGCCAGGGGGCATTTCAGCCGGGTCATCCGGCTTCCCCGCAAACTCACCCCTCAGGTGCACGGGAATTCTGGGGGGGTGCGTGTGGCGGGCACAAGGGACAATAATTCCGCGCGCCAGTGGGTGGCGCGAGCGTCCAGGTGGGGAACGAAACCGCATGCCCCGCCTTTCGACCAATCGGCCACGCCCGGGGGCAAGGCGTGGCCTCGGGACATATATGCGGGCTCTAAGCTCGAGCCCGCGCGGTGCTGAAGTGCGAGCTCTTAATAAAGACTCTTTGTTTGTACCAACGCGTTGTGGCCTACCTCTCTGGCAATCGAGTCGTCTGTGCACAACACCACATTACATTAGTTATTAGTGCCTTTTAATTATTTGTGTCCTTTATGTCGTCCTTAAGAACAGCAGGTTTCATGTTTGGAATGATTTTCAATTTTGTTTGACTGCCAAAAAAAGCAGACAGAGTAAAACAATAATCTCACTCCTCTCTGCGCATGTGCGATCAGGACAATTTCAGAGTCAAAGTACTGCTAAACAACTATTTTTTCTGATTAATGTTCTGATTTGGGTTCAAATTATAACAATGAATTGATTTCAAGTTGTTACTCAATCATAAACTGACATTTGTGGATGGACGGACAGACATAAGTGAACCAATTGCTTAACCCAGCTTTTCGCTAAACGTGCGCGGGGTGATAACAGCTACATGTAATATTGCATGCAACTTCAATCCAAAATGGCTATTTATGTACAATATTCAAATATACATGTATGTACTATGTATTTATATTTCCAGCTTTTGATGGCACAACATGGAGCTAGCCTGGACTCACTGCATCATTTGCCAGCAAGGTACGTTTGAGCCATTGAAATGTCCATTGCAGAGTCTTGAAACAAGTTGCGATAAGACAGATGCCTAGCAATTTTAAATTTATCAATTCTAAACTATTGAACGTAAAGAAGAAGGGAAAACAACACAGATGCGTCTGAAGAGAAAAGGCCCAGCAAAGCAAGCACTTGGAACTGAACATTCAAAAGTGTTTCTTCTGTGAGAAAACAAACGAGGTAGGTGATCTCCATCAGGTGTCAACATCGGTTGCTAACACCAATCTGCAGGTTGTGATCACAGAGCTACAGGATAGCCTGCTTCTTATGAGAATTGGTGGAGGGGATCTCATTGCAATGGAAGCAATGCATCATCTTAAAGGCCAGGTCAAGCTGAGAAATTGCTAATGGAGTGAAATCAGAAAGTCGAACCAGGAACTAGAAAACACAAATGAGAAAGTGAATTGTCTCGAGTGTTTGTAGAGCTGACGAGCTGCATTGAGAAAGCTGTAGACTCAGTAACTCTCCTCCTCAAGCCGTCTGAATTCCACTTCCTCTATGTAAATCCTCTTTAAGACATCGGTATCAATAAACTAGTTAACAGGACCAGGCTGAAGGATCATTTGTTGGAACGCTTCCCGGAGGTGCAAAAACGATATGATGGGAGAAACACTGTTCTCATTTTCAAAGGAGGAGTGTGAAACATATTAAAGGAAACTCAAGGAACGAGATTTCTCGGAAGACGCTGTTATCTTGGCCAAAGCTGATATGACAATCAGAAAATACATCGTTAGCAATGAAGGCTTCAAATTCACTGGCTGCTTCCCACCAAAATGTCAGGAAAACTCACTGCCCTAAAGCCTCAAGTCTCTCATCTCCCTGATCTTTAATGGCAACAGCTTGAAAAACCAAGACAGACATGCATCCTATTAAGCTGGCCTCATCATTGACTGGTGATCCTCTACGAGTCTGTACACAAAGAGTCTGTACAAAAACACATCTGTACACAAAGAGAAGAGCATCCAATTCTGATGTGAAAACAAGGCACACTCTGGAGTGTCAGCCACATCTCCTCATCTACATTGACCTCAATATCCATGGACTGCACAGAAGAAAGAAACTCATCCAGCAATTATACCATCTGGGTGTTAGCATTTCATATGACAGGGTTATGGAGCTTGAAGACTGGGTCAACACTTCTTTGAGTGACTAGGTCAAGAAGGTCACTACTTCTTTGAAAAAAGAGGCCATCCCCTGCTCGTCTCCGGAAAGGCTCATTCACTATTGGCATCCGAGACAACCTAGATCCCAATGCCAGCTCAAACACTTATCTGACCTGCTTCCACAGAACTGGAATCAGCCTTTTTCAGTTTCCAACCAGGAATGAGCCTGGTGAGAGCAGAACACCTGCCTCCTGGACAGCTATATCTCAGTTCCAGCTTTATCTAGGACGACCACATCCAGAGATGTTTAGATGAGGCCAGAAATGAAGAAAATAAGTCGGTCAAGCATACTTCGCCACTTATAAAGGAGGAGGAATCAGTGAAGATGCTAAAGAATGGGTGGCTATCACACCTCACTGCAACCCACCATAGAAGACCCTCCAGCTTTGTTTGCAATATACTTCCTTCTTCCACCTCTGGCATGCCTATGAAGAGGGCACAGAGATATTCATGTATCTGGCTTGTCACCCCTTTGAGATCCTGAATGTAGACTAATGATTTCCCGAAGCTTCAGAGGTGGACTGTCATTCTGTATGACAAAACCAGTCATTTGAACTCTGTCAATGACACAAGAAAGGAACTCTTCTGCCTGAAGAATCTATCCATGGACAGAATGCCATCCACAAAGAATGCTCTATCTCAACAGTACACAGACACAAGAAGTGGTTCCTTCTCCACAGGAATTTGCCGGGGCTGAGGTGTCAGGGTCATGGGTTCCATTTTGGATGACAATTAGAGGTCTCCAGAACATGCGTGGTGCTGATCAAAGGCTACTGCAAAAGAGACTGCTCCATGACCAGGTGCGACAAAGCCAGTCTTGACTGCTCACCACTTTGCAAATGAAAATGGAATTCATACAGCCAACCCAAACACTGAGAACATCACAGAGACACTGAGGACATCAAATGTGTTTTGGATTGCAATACTGAGAGAAAAATAATGTTATGTCGGTAGGGTAAAGGAATATCTAGAGCCAGGTAGATCTGAATAGGTAACATGCTTCGACTGTCACGATAGGGAATCTACTTGTAATAAGTTCTGTGTGTTTAGTCCGGTTTGTCGGGTTAAGATGAATGCTTGTGAACATATGTTCAGGTGTTAGATAGTGTAGGGATTAAGAATAAACCCCTGTGTGTCACACCTGGTAATCAAACCTTTGTCCCTTGTGGCAATGCATACACCTGTAGACACTTAGACAGTTCCTGTAGTACAACATCAAATAATTCCCTTCCCTGACAAGGACTTCGGAAGAGAACAGGCAAGAGGCCAGTTCGGGGCACCGCCGCATGGGCCGCAGCCAGCTACACCTCCGGCAGGCCTAGGAACATAGAGTGACACGAGCTATCAGCACGCTACAGGCTTGTGATTGGTCAGCGCGGTAGGCGCGAACCTCCAGCCAACGAGTGCGGGAGGCGCGAAGCTGGAAGGTTCGGTGGAAGGCACTGGTTGGTGGCGTGCCAAGGCTGACGTCGCCGGGGAGGTTATATCAGGGCACGCCGAACGACATTTGCCCTCTTGGACATCCAGTTCTCTCTTGCGCACCACATCCCTCTGGCCCTCTTTGACCACTGGTTCTCTCTTGCGCAGCACGTCCCTCTGGCCCTCTTGCACATCCAGTTCTCTCTTGCGCAGCACGTCCCTCTGGCCCTCTTGCACATCCAGCAGTTCTCTCTTGCGCAGCACGTCCCTCTGGCCCTCTTGCACGTCCAACTCTCTTGCTCGAGTTCTAGCTTTTGGGTTCTTCGCTGCCTCTTGCGCACGTCCCTCCCTGGCTGTCTTGTGCTCTCTGCGCTTTTCTTCTTGGTATTGAGAGGTCCTGGTGGTCGTTGGCTCGCCATCTGCGTGGTGCTTGGAGCGGTGCTTTTGGTGCTTTGGGGCCTCGTGTGCGGTCGGCGCTTCTGGAGCTTGGAGTGGTGCACGGACCTCGTGGGCGGTCGACGAGGAGCCTGGAGTGGGCGTTGGCTCGGGCCTTTGCGGTGCTGTGGTGCTGGAGCGAGGGGCCTCGTGGTGTGCAGCGGAGCTTGGAGACGCAAGACGACAGGACAGATAAGGACGCACCACATTCACAATTACATAACGAACGTTTTTATTTTGGTAATTCCTTCCTGTGTCTCATTTCAGAAGTGAGGTGTGTGCGATCCCAATTGAGACCCTTTATTTGATTACCGTCACGTTTCATTGTTTCGGGTTCCGTGAATAAATCTTTATTTTTGTACCTTCTGATTTGTCGTTCGTGAGTTGATTAATTTCCCTGCAGCTGCCATCGGTTCGCTGAAGATAAGCGCTTTTGCCGCAGCTTCCACTTCCCTTCTTCCTCCCGCGTTTTATAGCCGAATCCGTGTTTGGTCGTCGCCTCAAGTAAATCCGTTCTGGTCCATCTCAGGTCCTGGTCTTAACCGAAGGGTCCGCGTGACAATAACAACTGTTGACATTTGATGTACTAATAAACAGGGTGTACCAATAAACAGTGTGATAAAAATGGGTGGTAAAAAGGATAGATGCAGTAGTAGATATTATTTGTGTATCAGTAGTATTTGTATGTCCAAAGGCAGACTCGGTGACCCCCAAAAACCCCATTTAGAAAAATATGCGGCCCTCTTATGGCTCCTATAAACTGAGATGCGTGATATGTTATCATTGATGTTGGCCATCTTGGAATTCAGTGTATTACGTATTATGTAAATACCCAAAAATAACAAAACCAGGATGGCTCCAAGGATAAAATTGATTATTAGCCCCAAAGGAAGCTTAATACTAAATTTGATACCTTTATCATCTCTAATGGTAAATTTGCTAAGCCACCTGACTATTTATGATTCTAGCCATGAGGAACACGTGTTAGTTACACAGATAGACATTTAATCAAGTCCATCACACAACGAAACGTACTACTGCTGAACGTGTGAGGGGAGTGAGGAACATGAGGAAAGGCTGAGAGGGATATGAGGAGGATAAGGAAGATGATACGATGAATACGTCGATGGATAGGAAGCGGACGAGGGAGACAAGTTGATAGTGCGAGGAAAGAACATGAGGACAGTACGTATGGGGAGACGAAGATAGGAAGGAGAGTTAGGAGAGACAGTGAGGAGAGGGAAACTAGACTAGAGGCGGCAAGAGGTGAGTGCGTGTATGTGCCCCTCACCCACAGAGATGTGCCTTGATGTCCCAAAGAAGAAATACACCAGGGCTGGGTAGAAAGCCGAGTACAGTCCGTACACGGGGGGCAAGGCAGCGAGGAGCGCGTACGCCATTCCTGTGGTGTGGAGTGAGGGCAGTTTCCACAGTGTGTGAGTTCCTTTAGCTTTTTTTGTTGTTGTATACTGAATCGAGGCTCGTGAAAGAGCTAACATTTACTTCACAAACAAATCAACCAGACAAACAAAATATATAAAAAGAGGGAGCGGAAAAGAAGATGGGGAGAGAAGGGGAAGCACACAAACACAATATTTGAGAGCAGGGAGATGTGTGGAAGGGAGAGGGCTTGGGGGGAGGAGGCGTGGGAAGGGGGGGGGGGTGGAGGGAGAAGTATAAAACACAAGGACACCAAGGACTTCCAGGACAGAAGTTGGTATTTCAAAAAAGTGGCTGAAGTAAATAGGACCACACATTAATTCCATCAACAGTAACTGCATAAGTATGATGGCTGATCACACCGGCACCAAGTCGGTTAGCTATCTATTTTATACTAGTTCACATCACGCCATGCTCCTTCTGCCCTCACCTACCTCTGTTCCCCACGAGCCACTTCAGGTCACACTCATTCGATCCTTAAGAAACCCTCATTTCCTCATCCTCCCAAAGTACATTCATTCATCCCTTTATTCTCCAGATCTCCATTGCGTCGTCATCCTCACTTCAGTCTTTCAAATGCGCTTCCGATCACGACCTCGTGTGCTCAACCATCTACATCCATGAACTCCTCCTTTCCTACTCGTGGATGTCCAGCCCATACCCCGGAACCCCCATTCCCTTTGGTAATTTGTGAACCTGTTGACATTTGTCGTTCAGCTCTTCCATGAGCTCGACCCTTATATAGAGAAGGCCTCCTTAAAGGGAACAATAAATTTCTTTTTGCAGTGAATCTTATGGATTTATTACTTGCAAAATCGAAGATTTTTCAAGTATATTGGTCGGTTGCGTTTGTGGTTCTGTCCGTCTGTTTCTCTGTTTGTCACCGGCCTACAGGTCACAATTCTAAACCGATCGTCACGAAACTTCACCAAGCTGTATAGGTAGGTCGTCCCAATTGAGAAGCCTATTATTGGCCAACTTTGGCCAAATTTCTAAAATCCTCAATTTTCATCCGATTATCTTGAAATTTGAAGAGGACTTGCATATCTGGTCACTGAATTCAACCACCAAGTACTTTTGAAGTCAACATAGGCCAAAAGGTCAACATAGGCCAAATTTCTAAAATCCTCAATTTTCATCCGATTATCTTGAAATTTGAAGAGAACTTGCATATCTGGTCACTGAATTCAACCACCAAGTATTTTTAGGTCAAAATAGGCCAAAAGG
Organism: Myxine glutinosa; assembly: GCF_964187855.1. Classification (NCBI taxonomy): domain Eukaryota; kingdom Metazoa; phylum Chordata; class Myxini; order Myxiniformes; family Myxinidae; genus Myxine; species Myxine glutinosa. Next base: position 43,695,332 of record NC_136272.1, on the reverse strand, counting down.
TCAACATAGGCCACATTTCTAAAATCCTCAATTTTCATCCAATTGACTTGAAATTTGAAGAGGACTTGCATATCTGGTCACTGAATTCAACCACCAAGTATTTTTGAAGTCAACATAGGCCAAAAGGTCAACATAGGCCAAATTTCTAAAATCCTCAATTTTCATCCGATCGACTTGAAATTTGAAGAGAACTTGCATATCAGGTCACTGAATTCAACCACCAAGTATTTTTGAGGTCAACATAGGCCAAAAGGTCAACATAGGCCGAATTTCTAAAATCCTCGATTTTCATCTGATTGACTGGAAATTTGAAGAGCATTTGCGTATCTGGTCACTGAATGCAACCACAAATTATATTTTAGGTAAACATAGGCCAAAAGGTCAACATAGCCTGAATTTCTAAAACTAGTGAGATACCCATGCTACGCACGGGTGGGAGGCCAGAAGCAAACAGGCAATGCAGATGCGGCAAATGCTAAAGCATGAAACCAAGAAATTCCACATTCCTGTAGCACCTTCAGTCGCACATCAGACATGGACAGAAAGTTCGTGGACTTCCATGAAAAACGTACCCGTTCGCAAGCAAATGGGTACGTTCACGTATAGAAATATCGATCGTGGGTCCGTGGCGAATCTGCATATGGCGATCCGCGAAGTTCACTTTTGGAAAGTAGAAACCATTACGGCATGTCGTCATTCACTTGAACTCGATATCTCTTTTTTCATTCCAAACAGCATAACTCCAATCACAATTAATCACAAAATAAACTTTTATCAACATTGTTAATGTTTCCTTCATTGGAAAAACGACCAAGTCAACATTTAAAAGGATTTTGAGCCGTTAGGTGTTACGGCCTCAATTTTCATCCAATTGACTTGAAAATTGAACAGCATTTGCACATTGAGTCACTAAATAGGGAAACTAACTATTTTTGAGGTCAAAAGGTCAAAGGTCAACTGAAGGTCAACCTTCCAAAATCATAATTTTACATCTGAAAAATCGTCGATTTTCATCCGATTGCCTTGAAAATTGAACAGCATTTGCACATTGAGTCATTAAATTGGGAAACATACTATTTTTAAGGTCAAAAGGTCGAAGGTTAACTCAAGGTCAAACTTCCAAAATCATCACTTTTCATCTGAAAAACCGTCAATTTTCATCCGATTGACTTGAAAATTGAACAGCATTTGCACATTGAGTCACTAAATAGGGAAACCAACTATTTTTGAGGTCAAAGGTCAACTCAAGGTCAACCTTCCAAAATCATCATTTTTCATCTGAAAAATCGTCACTTTTCTTCCTATTGACCCGAGCTTTGATCAAGATTGTCAATTTTAATCTTGATGAAATGGACAATTTGCTGTATCAATGGAATTTTTTTTCTTTGGGAGGGGGGGGGGGGGGGAGGCGGATTTTGCAAGTATCGTGCTCCGCATGACGTCTTCTTGTTTGTTTGTCTGTTTGTCACCGGCCTACAGGTCACAATTCTAAACGAATCGTCCTGAAACTTCACCAAGTTGAAAAGGTCGTCCCAATTGAGAAGCCTATTGATTTTGAGGTCAACGGTCAAAGGTCACCTGGAGGTCAAATTTCTAAAATCGCCATTTTAAATCCAATTGACTTGAAAATTGAATAACATTTGTATATTGAGTCATTAAATTGGGAAATGAACTAATTTTGAGGTCAAAAGCTCAACTCAAGGTCAAATTTAGAAAATCATCAATTTTCATCTAAAAAGCCGTCAATTCTCAACCGATTGACTTGGAAATTTAACAGCATTTGCAAAGAATCACTAAATTGGGAAAGATACTTTTTTTGAGGTCAAAAGGTCAAAGGTCAACTGTAGGTCAAACTTCCAAAATCATCAATTTTCATCTGAAAACCCATCAATTTTCATCCGATTGACTTGAAAATAGAACAGCATTTGTGTATTGCCTCACTGAATTGGGAAGCCAACTATTTTTGAGGTCAAAAGGTCAAAGGTCAACTCTATCCAGGTCAAACTTCCAACATCATCAATTTTCATCTGAAAAATCATCACTTTTCATCCTATTGACCCGAGCTTTGATCAAGATCGTCAATTTTAATCTTGATGAAATGGACAATTTGCTGTATCAATGGCATCCTTTTTTGGTAGGGGGAGGGGGGGGAGGAGGGGGATTTTGCAAGTATCGTGCTCTGCATGACGTCTTCTTGTTTATTTATTGGTGCTTTGAAAGTTGTTGTTGTTGTGTTGTTGCTGTTTCAAATCTGCCCTTCAAGTTCCCAAAAGGACAAAGCAAAGCTCTCACCCTGTGGGACAAGCAAAACTCCAACGCTCAATCCAGCTGCTAGATCTCGTGCGAGACTGGATCGAGGTCTATATCGTGGTAACCAGTGAAGGGCTGGAACACATCCGGTTATGGCACGCCAACATGCTCTTCCACAGGTCCTACAGGCAGCAATGCATGTACATGAATCATTCAAATACACAGTTTGCCATTTTCAAATACACAGTTTGCCCACAGCACTCGTGACACATACACTTAATATAAACACATATACGCAGTGCCTTCAGAAAGTATTCACACTCCTTGACTTTTTCACATTTTGTTGTGTTATAGCTTCAATTTAAAATGGATTAAATTGAGATTTTGTCACTGATCTACACATAATACCGCATAATGTCAAAGTCGAATTTTTTTTTTTATCTTTACAAAATAATTAAAAATGAAAACCTGAAATGTATTGGGTCAATAAGTATTCAACCCCTTCACTATGACACTCCAAATTGAGCTCAGGTGCATCCAATTTCCTTTAATCATCCTTGAGATGTCTGTACAACTTGATTGGAGTCCACCTATGGCCAATTCAATTGATTGGACATTATTTAGAAAGAAACAAACCTTTCTGTATAAGGTCCTACAGTTGACAGTGCATGTCAGAGCAGAAACTCTACCACAAAGTCCAAGGAACTGTTCATAAAACTCCGATATAGAATTGTGAGGAGGCATAGATATGGGGAAGGGTATAAAACAATTTATACTGTTGAAAGTTCCCAAGAGCACAGTGAGCTCCATCATTAGGAAATGGGAATAATATGGAACTACCCAGACTCTTCCTAGAGCTGGTTGTCCGACCAAACTGAGCAACTGGACAAGAAGGACTTGACCAAAGAACCCAATGACCACAATGGAGTTTGCAAAAGGGCATGAGAAAGACTCAGAGCATGAGCAAAATATTCTGTGGTCTAATGACACAAAAATTGAACTCTTTGTCCTAAATGCAAAGCTCTACGTCTGGTGGAAACCGAGCACAGCTCATCAACCATCGAACACCATCTTTACCGTGAAGCATGGTAGTGGATGCATCATGCTATGGGGATGCTTTTCAGGAGCAGGGACTGGGAGACTTGTGAGGATAGAGGTAACAATGAATGGAGCCAAATACAGGCAAATATTTGAGGAGAACCAGCTTCAGAGTGCAAAAGATCTCAGACTGCCGCGAAGATTTACGTTCCAACAGGACAATGACCCCAAGCATACAGCCAAAGCAACACTGTGTAATTGACTTCGGACCAAGAACGTGAAAGTCCTTGAGTGGCCCAGCCAAAGCCCAGACTTTAACCCCATTGAGAATCTGTGGAAAGACTTCAAGATCACTGTTCACGGACACTCCCTATCCAACTTGACAGAGCTTTAGCAAATCTGCAAGGAAGAATGGGAGAATCTCCCCAAATCCAGATGTGCAAAGATGATACAGACATACCCAAAAACCCTCAAAGCTGATACGGACATACCCAAGAAGACTCAACGCTGTAATCTCTGGCAAAGGCACTTCTACAAAGTATTGGCTCAGGGATTGAATACTTATGTAAATTAGATATTTCTGTATTTCATTTTTAATTATTTGGTAAAAATTTCTAAAAAGAAAATGCGACTTTGATATTATGGGGTATTCTATGGAGATCAGTGCCAAAAAAAAATCTGAATTTAACCCATTTTAAATTTAGTCTGTAACACAACAAAATGTGAAAAAGCCAAGGGGTGTGAATACCTCCTCAAGGTACTGTGTCTGAATATACAGACTTGGCATTTAATATGGAATATTTTTTTTCTGGGGGTGAACTTACTTTTCAAGATGTCTTAGAACCAAAAGTTCATTGGAATTATGTTGAAATTATTCTATATTTTGTTAATGTGACCTTTAAAAGAAACAAAAACCACATTTGACATTTCGAAACAAATAAATTGATCCTTGAAAGTGATGAAAACTGATATCGAACTCAATTCATGGACAGTACTGCGTTAAACTTCTGTACGTTTTCCAGAAGTATCTCTTTATTTTGCACATTAGCCAATTTTTTTTTTAACAAACAACAAAAGTTAAATTACGACTGGGATTACGGACAGTAAAATTACAGTTCAGTACTTCGTGTAACCCCCACGAGCATTCAGGAGAGCACGTACACGTTGAGGCATGCTGTTCACGAGATTTGCCAAGGTTTGGACAGGAATCGCTTGCCATGCAGTGACAATAGCCTGCTGCAATTCACGCACAGAGGTCGGCTGCTGGTCCAAGTGGTCGATTTGACGCGTTAGTTCTGCCCACAAGTTCTCTATCGGATTCATATCCGGGGATATGGCAGGCCACTCCATATGCTCTACACCACGGTCAGCACGAAAGTGTTGGATCATGCGAGCACGATGAGGCTGTGCATTGTCATCTTGGAAGACAAAGTTTCCTCGAAAGGTTGCACGAGCAAATGGAGGCAATGTTTCTTCCAGAATGGCCCTGTACTTGAACTGGTTCAGGTTTCCATTCAGAACAACCAGGTTAGTTTTGCCCCCTGCATGAAAAGCAGCCCAAACGGTCACCCCACCACCTCCAGCTTGGACTCTTGGCACTATACAATCTTTGTTGTAGGCTTCATGCACTTGTCTGCGCACTCGGACGTGGCCATCTTGACGATAGACCAGAAATCTAGACTCGTCACTGAAGATCACGTGATTCCAGTGTCCTGGCTGCCATTGACGGTGCTCTCTGGCCCACTGCAATCGGCGCTGGCGGTGTTGTCTGGTCAGGCGTGGCTTTCTCAGGGGACGCCTGGCACGATAGCCTGCTTGAACCAGTCGTTGGTTGAATAGCCTTCTGGATACAGGCACATTTGTCAGTTGCTGCCACTCAGCCCCAAGCCGATTAGCTGACTTGGTACGGCCATTGCGGACTAACCGGTGCAGCTGGCGATCATCCCTCCTTGTGGTTCTGCGGAGACGTCCTGGCCTCGGTATTGGAGTAGGGACACCCCTCTGAGCATTTCGTTTCAGGATCTTTGACACCTGACCTTGACTGATGCCATACTGCCGAGCAATAGCACGCTGTTTCATGCCGGAATTTCGTAAAGCCACCACTAAATGACAAACAGCATTGTCGAGTTGACGGACCATCTCCAGGGGAAGCGGCAATAACTTTTGGAGACGTGCAGCAGTTGTTTTCCACGAATACAGAACGCAACAACCCTTATATACCCGATTGTGAAGCCAATCGTCAAATGTACCTGTCCGTACATTTTGTCACGCCACCTGTGATATAATCCTGTTATTGACTTCTTGCTGCGACAGACAATCAGTGACATGGTTCTTTTAACAAAGAAATCACTGAAGCGTAAAAGAAACTCACCAGATTAATATACCGAGTTCAGAAAGTAAACCCAAGTCAAGAAAAAAAACATATTCCATATTAAATGCCAAGTCTGTATAATCAAGCACACAGCCATGCAATCTCCATAGACAAACATTGGCAGTAAAATGGGCCGTACTGAAGAATTCAATGACTTTCAACATGGCACCGTCATAAGATGCCACCTTACCAACAAGTCAGTTCGTCAAATTTCTGCCCTGCTAGAGCTGCCCCGATCAACTGCAAGTGTTGTTATTGTGAAGTGGAAACGTCTCAGAGCAACAACAGCTCAGCCGCGAAGTGGTAGGCCACACAAGCTCACAGAACGGGACTGCAGAGTGCTGAAGCGCAGTGCATGTAAAAATCGTCTGTCCTCAGTTGCAACACTCACTACCGAGTTCCAAACTGCCTCGGGAAGCAACGTCAGCACGACAACTGTTCGTCGGGAGCTTCATGAAATAGGTTTCCAAAGCTGAGCAGCCGCGCACAAGCCTAAGATCACCATGCACAATGCCAAGTGTCAGCTGGAGTGGTGTAAAGCTCACCGCCATTGGACGCTGGAGCAGTGGAAACACGTTTTCTGAAGTGACGAATCACGCTTCACCATCTGGCAGTCCGACGGACGAATCTGGGTTTGGCGGATGCCAGGAGAACACTACCTGCCCGAATGCAGAGTGCCAACTGCAAAGTTTGGTGGAGAAGGAATAATGGTCTGGGGCTGTTTTTCATGGTTCGGGCTAGTCCCCTTATTTCCAGTGAAGGGAAATCTAAACGCTACAGCATACAATGACATTCTAGACGATTGTGTGCTTCCAACTTTGTGGCAACAGTTTGGGGGAAGGCCCTTTCCTGTTTCAGCATTGCAATGCCCCCATGCACAAAGCAAGGTCCATATAGAAATGGTTTGTCGAGATCGGTGTGGAAGAACTTGACTCTCCTGCACAGAGCTCTGACCTCAACCCCATCAAACACCTTTGGGATGAATTGGAATGCCGACTGTGAGCCAGGCCTAATCGCCCAACATCAGTGGCTGACCTCACTAATGCTTTTATTTTGCGAGTTGCATTTCATTGGCCGGGAAATGGGAAATTTTGTTTAATCAAATGTTTGCATTTATGATCTGAACAGCTGAGGCCGTGCCAGTCTGGTGTCGTTTGGAACATCTGGGGATTGTGTATTCAGTCGCCACCGAAGGTGGATGGGGGTTCACAGCCTAATTGTGCCCTGGGGGTGAGCGTGTACACCATCCCCACATCTGGGTACATTGATTGGTACGGCTGAGTTAGACCTCGCAGGGGACATTGTTCTATGATTTGCGAATGTTAAATGATAATGTCGGTTGAAATATAGAGCTCTTATATCTTGTCTGTGTATTGGTTCACGAGTTATCAAGTGACCACTATACAGTATTCGTCATGGGTGTGCGTCTGTCTGTCTGTCTGTCTGTCTGCAGCATAACTACCCGATGATATCATCCGATCTTGATGAAACTTGGGTGGGAGGTTGATATCATGATCTAGTTGTGTCCTGCCTAGAGTGGGCGTATTGCACCCATTGTGGGCGGAGCCACGCCCGAAAAAGATGTCTTTTTAGGGGGTAATCGATTTCAAGCTACATCTTCTCCGAGGGAGTTGGTGGAATCTGACAGGGGTTTCGATATTTGGTTAGGCCAATGTCATGTGTCTAGCCCCACGGAGCTCGATTTTTCATTTTCGCCCCAAGGTCAAGGTCACAAGGTCACGAAATTTAGAAAAGTCGATTTTTGATGGTTTTATTACATCGTTCGCTTCCTGATAGGGTGAAATGTCGTTCATGATCTTATATTATCACATACATCATGAAATACAAGTTTTCCAACAAATTTCAGAATCTTCGACCTTTGATCTTTGAAGGTCACAAAGGTCAAATTTTCAAAGTTGTCGGAATCTAACCGAATTTTCGGTATTGTGTACCTCATAAGCTAACTAACTAACCTCATAACTAACTAACTAACTAGAACTAACTCATAAGCTAACTAGAACGAAGCTAACTAACCTCATAACTGATTATACATTATTTTCTATCTCATTTCAAGGTCAGTAACCTTCGTTTTGACATTTCCAGGCCAGCACCACACACAATTACGTACAGCTGGCTCTTAAAGGCCTGCGCAGGCAGCGCATTGGGGCCCTTTGTAAATAGGCATGTACACCGCATGTCGGGGGCCGACACCTGTCACGTGGGCCCCCGACCCCCCAGTCCGGGCCTGTTTCGGTTATAGTCCGTCCTTTGTCATTGAATACCGCTTGCTCTTGAACCATCGTCGTCTCCTGACTTGTTTATATTAAATTGAAGACACGGTCGAGTGTGTGTGTTAGCTGTTTGTCCATTAGCATTCAGACAGATTGGTTTGAGACAAGCTGAGCACAGAGACTGTAAAAACGAACGCAGGAGGAATGTTTTTCATTCCGATGGAATGAAAACATTCCAGGACAAAGTGGGTATGAAGTGAAAAGCCTTGGGTTTTGTGTCAAATCACAGGCAAGGTATTGGACATTGCTTTAATAATAGGAAAGTCTGAGACTGATAATGATGTTCAAACCCAAGGTAGACATAGGCAGAGAAAACTAACACATAATCAGGATAAAATATGACAAAGTGTGATTTCAGTTTCAGCTATTTAAATGAAAAACCTTGGTGGTGTAACAAGAAAAAACAGTCAGGGACACAGAGTACATATAAAACAACATGACAAAATTAATTATACTAGGTCCAGTGTTTTGAGAACACTTGTGTTAGGCAATTGATTAGCTTTAATTGCACCTATAGGTGACAAGAACAGCCGATTAGATTTTGGTTGAGGTGCGAATCCAGATCCGGCCTATAGTCCAATCAAAATATGAAAAAAAGGGGTCAACCCAAAACAAATTGCAACAGAATCCGTTTTACCTGCATTTAATTTGGAATAGCTCACAAAACAACATATTAAAAGTATAGGAAAATCGAAGTTGTGGAACAGTGCCTAGTTTGCAGAAATTCAAAATGGCCGCCATTCAAACTACTTTGCCTATGCCTCGGGATCTGAGACTTGTGGAGACTTAATTCTGGTGTCTATACCCATGTTTTCAGCTACCTAGATACAACTTGAAATAGAAACATCATACAAATACCTTGGAGTAGAAGAAGGCCACCAGATATGTCACAAACAAATATGTCACAAACCTTTGTATAAAGAGGCTGATCCTGAAAACATACCACCTCTCTTTTGGTCTTGATCCTTTCCCTTTTTTTTTTTTTTTTTTTTGTATACAGAATCGAGGCTCGTGAAAGACCTAACATTTATCACACAAACAAATCAAAGAGACAAACAAACAAAGTATATAAAAAGGGGAGCGGTAGACAAGATGGGGAGAGAAGGGGAAGCACATAAACACGACATTTGTGAGGGACATCGGGAATGTGTGGGAGGGAGAGGGCTTGGGGGGAGGAGGCGTGGGAAGGGGGGGGGGGGGGTGGGAGAAGTATGAAAAACAAGGACACCAAGGACTTCCAGGAAAGAAGTTGGTATTTCAAAAAAGTGGATTTGGGGTGAAATTAGCGGGGGTAGAAAAGATCAAGGTTTTGGATGGGGGAAGATAAGAGATGGTGGTGAAAAGCTGTTTTAAAGACCTGGAGGGTGCAGTGGGATTGAAGAGAGTGAGGGAGTTTGTTCCAGAGGTGGGAGAAAAGAGGAATGAAGGAGTGAAGGTGAGCAGAGAGTCTTGATTTTGGCAGTTTAACCATAAAAGGGTCGCTGGCAGATCTTGTGCGACCTGTAGGAATATTTGGGGGACAGAGCCCAGAGAGAGCTGGGCTGGAGAGCTTTCATCCCTCCAACCCTCCAGAGTCCCTTTAGGGTATGATTAACCCCTATCTTGTGAAACTCCCAAAATCCAGGCTCACTGCTTAACTCCACTCTTTTATGACCATTTTTTCATGCTTTCGGAACCACCTTCATGAATCGGTACATTCTCACGTCTCTTCCACCTCAAAACATGCTTCATCCGACCAAACATCTTCTTCTGCCCCTGTTGTCCCACTGTCAGCACGAGATGCCTTCATATACTCAATCACCTTGCTCTTCCATGAGCCTCGATTTTGTAACTACAAAACGTAAAATTGCTTGGGTGTTAAGGGGGGGGAGAGAGGCATTAATTTAGTAACAATGTCATAAGAGTTTTTGCTGTAAAAATCACCCACCGTAGCCTTTGTGGAGATCCGCTCTTGTCCTGGGTTACAAGAAGAGTGGGTCCACGCGGAACAGCAAGACCATCTTCATACATGCTAACAATAGTTCCAGATACAACACTCGGAAAGAAGGACAAAACCACAAGTTCAATAATCACCAACAAATCATTAAATCTTCTAAATCTTTACCGCCACCTAAGGCGTCCGGAGGCATTATGTTTTCGGGTTGTCCGTCCGTCCGTCCATACGGGCTAAACATCGTTTTTCTCAGCAACCACATGTCCAATTGAGACTAAACTTTCAGGGTAGGAGTGACACCCATGCAGAATGTTTTCATGATAATTGTGACGTTGAAGGAACTGCGCTCCAACGCGAGTCGAAAGAATTGACGCGACCAAAGACGGAATTCGTCCGAGTTGCTTTATTGAAACAAAACAGCTCAGGTATTCTGACAAGCCCGTTTATCGGGCAGCAATATATATACACATTTATGTCGGGAAGTTTGCCCGGCAAAAGCTATACCGGGCATGCCCGGGTGTCAAGGGCAAGCCTTGGAAAGGCGAGTCTGGACCTGCCCGGGCGTGTTTGGCTGCGGCCTGGCAAGTCGAGGCTGGGCGTGCCCGGGCGCTCTGGGCGAGCCCTGGAAAGGCGATAGCGGGCATGCCCGGACGCTCTGGGCGAGCCCTGGAAAGGCGATAGCGGGCATGCCCGGACGCTCTGGGCGAGCCCTGAAAAGGCGATAGCGGGCATGCCCGGACGCTCTGGGCGAGCCCTGGAAAGGCGAGAGCGGGTATGCCCGGGAAAGACGAGACCGGGCGTGCCCGGGAGGTTCGGGCGTGCCCGGGAACAGTGAGTCCGGGCATGCCTGGGAGAGGCGCGTCTGGCCGTGTTCTGGCCGGTGCAAGGCGATTATGTGCATCCAGCGGTAACCGCTACACACGCCCCTCCAGAATCGACCTGCACCGGCAGGGTCAATTTAAGGGGGGTCCGGATGACCCGGCCGAAGCGACCCCTGGAGGGTCGTGGGGAGGGGTCCGACGTGGTGGTGGGTGGTCGAGCGGGGGGAACTGTGGACGGGGGGCGGCCTCGCCGCGGAGGAAGGGCCAACCGTGGTGGTCGGTCGACGTCCATGTGCGCCGGTTTGAGGCGGTCCACAGAAATCCGGTCCGGCCGGCCGCCGAAGTCGACGATGAAAGACTTGTCGCCCCGTCGCAGGACCCGGAAGGGCCCGTCGTACGGCGGCCGGAGTGGCCCCCGGTGCGCGTCATGATGCACAAAGACGTACTCCGCTGTGCGAAGCGCCGGGGGGATGTAGGACTGGGGGCCACCATGGCGGGACGTCGGCACGGGGGCAAATCGTCGGGCGGCCTCCTGGAGGTCCGAGCGCTGGCGAGCGGCGGACCAGGGACTGGTAGCGTCGGGCACGAATTCGCCCGGCACGCGGAGCGGCTGGCCGTAGACGAGCTCGGCGGCGGACGCCTGGAGGTCTTCCTTGGGGGCCGTGCGAAGGCCCAAAATGACCCACGGCAGCCGGTCGGCCCAACCGTCGTCCTGAAGGCCGGCCATGAGTGCGGCCTTCATGGAGCGGTGAAACCGCTCGCACAACCCGTTGGCTTGGGGGTGGTAGGCCATGGTGCGGTGCAGCGTGACCCCCAACGAACGGGTGACCGCGCCCCAAAGCTCAGACGTGAACTGTGGGCCGCGGTTGGACGAGATGTCCGCTGGTGCGCCGAAGCGCGCGACCCAGGTGGCGATGAACGCCTGCGCCACGTCGGCGGTGGTGGTGGAGGCGAGGGGCACGGCCTCCGGCCACCTGGTGGTCCTGTCCACCATGGTGAGCAGGTGGGTGAACCCCCGCGAGGGGGGCAGGGGAGCCACCAGGTCCACGTGGACGTGGTCGAAACGCCGTTCAGGCACGGCGAAAGGTGCCAGCGGGGCCTGGGTGTGGCGGTGGACCTTGACCCGCTGGCAGGCCATGCAGGCGTTGGCCCAGTCGCGGATGTTTCGTCGAAGGCCGTGCCAGACGAAACGCGCCGACACCAGCTTCTGAGAAGCTTTCTGGCCCGGGTGAGAAAGGCCGTGGATGGAGGCGAAGATGCGGCGCTGCCAGGAAACGGGCACGATGGGGCGAGGCTGGCCCTGGGAGACGTCGCAGAGCAGGACGGTGCCCGTGAAGGGAATGTCGGCCAGGCGGAGGCCCGTGTCCGCCGCACGGAGTGCCTGCACCGAGGTGTCGGTGGTCTGGTCGGCCGCCATGAGCGCGAAGTCCACGCCGAGGTGGACCGCGTTCGCGCTGGCCCGAGAAAGACAGTCGGCCACGGCGTTGTCTTTGCCGGCGACGTGCCGGATGTCCGTGGTGAACTCCGACACGGTGGAGAGGTGGCGCTGCTGGCGGGCCGACCACGGCTCCGTGACCTTAGCCATTGCGTAGACCAACGGCTTGTGGTCGACGAAAGTCGTGAACGGGCGGCCCTCCAGGAGGTGTCGGAAATGGCGAACGGCCAGGAATAGCCCGAGCAGCTCGCGGTCGAACGTGCTGTAGTTTAACTCGTTCGGCCGGAGTTGCCGGCTGAAAAAAGCGAGTGGCTGCCAAACCCCGTCCACCCATTGCACATGGACGGCGCCCACCGTGTAGTTGGAGGCGTCCGTAGTGAGGGCAATGGGCGCGTTGAGCACCGGGTGAGCCAGCAGCGTTGCGTCGGCGAGGGCCCGTTTGGCGCTGGCGAAGGCCGCGTCCATGGCCGCGGACCAAACAATGTCATGCTTGGCCGGCTTGCCCCGGAGGGCCTCGTAAAGGGGCCGCATGAGCTGAGCAGCGCGGGGCACGAATCGGTGATAAAAATTCACCATGCCGAGGAACTCTTGGAGGGCCTTGATGGCACGGGGACGCGGGAACGTGGTGATGGCCTCGACCTTGGTCGGCAGCGGCACGGCCCCGGTCTTGGTGATGCGGTGGCCCAAAAAGTCAACGGTCGTCGCGCCGAAGTGGCATTTGACCGGGTTGACAATTAAGCCGTGCTCGCTGAGGCGACCGAACAGTGTTCGGAGGTGGAGGAGGTGCTCGGCGTGGGACGTGCTGGCGACGAGGATATCGTCCAGATAGACGAAAAGAAACGGCAGGTCGCGCAGCACGCCGTCCATCAAGCGCTGGAACGCCTGGGCCGCGTTCTTGAGGCCAAACGGCATCCGCAAAAATTCGAACAGGCCGAACGGCGTGATGACGGCTGTCTTCGGGACGTCGGCCGCCCTGACAGGTACCTGGTGGTAGCCCCGTATCAGGTCAATTTTCGAAAAGATGACCCGTCCCGCCAAACGGGCGGAAAAGTCCTGAATATGCGGGATCGGGTACCTGTCGGGGGTGGTAGCGTCGTTGAGACGGCGGTAGTCGCCACACGGGCGCCATCCACCCCCCGGCTTTGGCACGATGTGCAGTGGCGAGGCCCACGCGCTATCGGAGCGCCGCACAATGCCGAGGTGCTCCAACGCGTCGAACTCGGCCTTCGCCACGGCGAGCTTGGCCGGGTCGAGGCGGCGGGCCCTGGCGTAGACCAGCGGGCCCGTAGTGGGTATGTGGTGCTCAATCCCGTGCCGCACCGCAACGGCCGAAAACGTCGGCCGCGTGAGGGCCGGACTTTTCCGCTAGCAGGCGAGCGAACTCGTTCGCTGCCGGGAGGGCGCACGCCAGTTCGGTCGGCGTGGAGCTGCTCATCGTGCACGACAGGGAGCTGAAGGTCTCGGCGTTGACAAGGCGACGACGTTTGACGTCGACCAGCAGCCCGTGCGCGCAGAGGAAGTCGGCGCCCAGCAAAGCCATGGGGACGCAGGCGGTCACAAAAGTCCATTGAAAACGCTGGCTGCCGAAGCAGAGGGTGACGACGCGTGGGCCGAAAGTGCGTATGGCCGAGCCATTAGCAGCGACCAAAGAGGGGCCGCAAACGGCGTCCCGCCTGTCCTGCTCGGAGGCGGGTATGACGCTCAGTTGGGCGCCGGTGTCACACAGGAAACGCCGCCCAGATGCTTTGTCCCGAATAAACAGCAAGTTGCCCGAGTGGCCGGCGCTCATGGCTGGGAATGAACGCCGGCCCGCCGTTTCCCGACCTGCCGAAAGTGCATGGGGGCCGGCACGTCCGAGCCTTGTGTCCGAACCTGGCGTGGTAATAACACCACGCCCGGTCAGGTGGAGGCCCCGGCCGTCGTGTCGGAAGCGGGCGGTGCCGCGTGGCGGCCGCCAGTTGCACCGGCAGTTCGGCCTCCAACCGCGCAGGGCGCTCAGGCGTCGTCTCAGACGGCGGCGGGCTCCAGGTAACCGCGCCGATGTGCTGGCCCGCCGAGGAGATCTTATCGGCTTCCCTGGCGAGGGCGCGGGAATCCGTGATCAACGTGCCAGCCAGGGCGAGGCGTACCGGGTGAGGCAGCCGGCGAAGGAACAGCTCGCGGAACAGAAAATCCGGAGAGTGCTCACCGAGCAACGAGAGCATATAGTCCATGCGCTCTGACGGGCGCGTGTCGCCGAGCTCGGGCAGAGCGAGCAGGCGCCGTGCGCGTGCTGCCGGTGAGAGGGCGAAAGCGTCGAGGAGGAGTGTCTTCAGCACGTCGTATTTGTCAGCAGCCGGCGGGTGCTCGAGGAGGCTCAAGGCGCGGGCCGCGGTGGCGGAACCGAGCGCCGCCACAACATGGTGGAAGCGGGTGTCGTCCGCGGTGATGCCTCGCAGGGCGAACTGAGAGTCCGCCTGAGCGAACTAAACAGCCGTGTGAGCCTCCCAGAAGGTAGGCAGTTTAAGCGTCACTGCCATATCCATGTCGGTAGGTCACCAATGAAGGAACTGCGCTCCAACGCGAGTCGAAAGAATTGACGCGACCAAAGACGGAATTCGTCCGAGTTGCTTTATTGAAACAAAACAGCTCAGGTATTCTGACAAGCCCGTTTATCGGGCAGCAATATATATACACATTTATGTCGGGAAGTTTGCCCGGCAAAAGCTATACCGGGCATGCCCGGGTGTCAAGGGCGAGCCTTGGAAAGGCGAGTCTGGACCTGCCCGGGCGTGTTTGGCTGCGGCCTGGCAAGTCGAGGCTGGGCGTGCCCGGGCGCTCTGGGCGAGCCCTGGAAAGGCGATAGCGGGCATGCCCGGACGCTCTGGGCGAGCCCTGGAAAGGCGATAGCGGGCATGCCCGGACGCTCTGGGCGAGCCCTGAAAAGGCGATAGCGGGCATGCCCGGACGCTCTGGGTGAGCCCTGGAAAGGCGAGAGCGGGCATGCCCGGGAAAGACGAGACCGGGCGTGCCCGGGAGGTTCGGGCGTGCCCGGGAACAGTGAGTCCGGGCATGCCCGGGAGAGGCGCGTCTGGCCGTGTTCTGGCCGGTGCAAGGCGATTGTGTGCATCCAGCGGTAACCGCTACAACGTCATAGGTCACGTGGTATGGCAGCCATCTTGGAATAAACGCAAATTCTGAAGAATTTTTTCTCGGAAACCGCTGAATGGGAAAATTTGAAACTTGGCACATTGTCAAGTACTCCCAATGGGAAACAAAAGCATTATAATGATGACATCATCGGTGAAGTGGTTTACCAGCCATAAATGTTTTAATAGAATTCATTATCCTAAAAATCTGAAATTGCATGTAAGTAGGACAAATTATATGTGTCCTAGAACCCCCATTGTCCTTCTAATCATGTACATGATCTATGACCCATTTGTATTGAAATATTAAATTTATGACATCATAGGTCACATGGTTTGGCAGCCATATTGGATTTAACCTAAAACCTTTAAAAAAAACACCCTCTACCAAACCACCAAATCGATTGACTCAAAACTTTGTGTGTATCATTGACTAACCATGTGGATTAAAAGATGACCACAAAAACGTAATTGGTCATATGGTGTGCTAACGACATCATATTGGATTGAAGAAAAATATTAAATAATTATATCTCTGAAACCGCTTGCCGTATTGATGTGAAATTTTACAAATATCATCTCACACCATCGCTGCATATAATTTGAAAATGATGACATCGTACGTCACGTGGTTTGGCAGCCATCTTGGATAGAAAAACGAAACCTTATCCGATCAACACGAAACTTCACAAACGTGATCTCCTACACATAGATATGCAGAGTGTACATTTGTAAGGTCATATGTCACGTGGTGTGGCACCCATATTTAAAACTTGAAAGCCGGTATTTTTAAAAATCCCTTCTCCGAAAAAGGTGCAACTCCACCTGTAGAATTTTTGAATGATAATTATCACGTCATCGGTCACGTGGTATGGGTGCCATCTTGGAAAAGCCGAAAATGTTTGCACATCGACATCTCCGAAAGCACTGCATATAAAAAATTATGACATAACTCATTGTAAAGAACTCTCCATGTGGAATAACATATGTTAATGATGACGTCATAGATGACTCCGTTATGACGTCATAATTCGACAAGTACAAAACGTCATCCGATCAAGATGAAATTTTTTGAGCATCATCTAGGAATAAATTGGTGGAGAATAAAAAATGATGACATCATCGGTCACGTGGTTCGGCAGTAAAGCCTCAATACAAAAGCCTTAAAAACCACTGAAAACACGTCCTGGCGAGGGTCTGCAATCTGATTTCTCTTTTTAGTTCCCTAGATTTTTCTTCTCAAACAGAAATTAATATTCCTGCAGTGGGCTCACCTGAAGATTTACCTTTGCCCACAAAAACTACCATGTATTGCTGAGATAATTCCAGAGTGCGGGGTCATTTAAGAGCTACAACATACCAGTAAGAATTGCAAGAAAATCTGCGATCATAATAGTCAGGTTCACTATGTCAATAAATTATATTTCGTTCAAAATCATGGTAGATTAGCAAACCTATACATTTTTGGAAAGGTTATAGCATAAGGAAACTAAAAATCAATGTTTACATTTGGAGAGATACCTGTATGGCGGCCATTTTGGATTTTCAAAATGGCCACTGTAAAATACATATTTTGTTCTATTTCTGCCTCTAATTACTCCTAAAAACTTTTTAAAATATACTAAACCTATATTTTCAGGGACAAGAAATCCAATGAAAGTATCAAATTGATACTTTATATTGAATTGATATCAAATCAAATATCAAATTGATATCAAAATATCAAAAATTGATATCAAATTGATATCAAATTGAATTTGATATCAAATTGATATCAAATGAAAGTATCAAATCAATTGAATCGAATTGATAATGTTTTCCACTTTGTCAAAGCGCCTTTGGGCTTCTGGAAATCGCTATACAAAATAAATGAATAATAATAATTATTATTATTATCAAATTAGTGCTATGGGGAATGGTAAGACACGAATCAAAGGTTTTGAATTGCAAAATACTGTCTTTATATTCGCGATAAGTTGCATAATCAAATACATGTTATCATTTTGTACAGGCAGTTAATAACATCAAAATGTGTCACAATAATTCATATCACCAAACATACACAGGCAGGCAGCAAAATCATATATACACATGCCGTCAGTATAACTTCACATCTACACAGGCAGTCAATGACAAAATATACACAGGCAGTCAATGGCATCAAACATACACGATTACAGAATATGCCATTTAGAGTTCGTCATCACTGTCCTGTGTGTCGTATCCGACAATATAGTCCGCATCGTTTTCACAGTCCGTTCCACACTAGCAAAGGTCGGTCAAATTGATTGGCAAATCGAATTGGTCGAATGGTCGATCGAATCGAATTCGATGAATCGAATCGAATCGAATCGATCGAATTGTCGAATGGTCGATCGAAGCGATTGGTCGAATTGGTCGAATGGAATTGGTCGATTGGTCGAATCGAATTGGTCGGTATTGGCAAATGTAAACATTGATTTTCAGATTTTCCATGTAATAACGTTTCCAAAAATGTATAGGTTTGCTAATCTACCATGATTTTGAACGAAAACACACAGTGAACCTGACTATAAAGCGATCACCTGCGACTTACCCTTGACCTATGATCCAATGATGGCATTTTTTTTTTCGGACCGCCATATGACCTTGACCTTCAACATTTATGGATAAAGTGTAAATTAAGAAAATGGGTCTCATCTACAATCTATCCATAAAACTCAACATCATGGAAATTGTAGGAAATATTTTTTCAAGGTATGATCAAAAAGGTGTTTTTTTGTTAATTAGGTCACAATCCGAAAAGAAGTAGGTCAAGGAAAATAATGAAATACGAGGTGCACACCTTCAGTGCAGGTGCACTGTTATGTTGCAAGAACATCTTGAAAGGCCAATCAGTCTTAAATTCCGCATTGGCAAAATTTAGCGATGACAAAAAACGCGTTTTCTTTTGTCAGAGCACCATTTGACCTTGACCTGTAACCCGGAGAGGTATGATATAAATCAAGTGTAAATGCGCCATGCTCTAGGATATCTAGAGAGGGCAATTTCGTTCTGATTAGGTAAACCTTCGTCAAGTTTTGATGAAAATGGTTAAAATGTCTATAATTGGGTCAAGACCTTAAAATTAGGTCAAGATTTAAAAAAAACTATGCCAAACCCGCGTACTTTTTATTCCATTATTGATGCACAATTTAATTCTAAAAGTCCCAGCTGGATCCGAGATACAGCTCGGACATTGGCAGAAAAAGGAGAAAAACGAAATGGTGGTAAACCTAAAAACAAGTCATTTTGAAGCCAAGTTAAATTTCGAACTGAAAGTGGGACCATCAGGACTCCGAGGTAGACTTAATAGGGTGGGATTCATGATTTGGCCGACTTCAAAATAATAGTTTCTGCACAAGTGTAACTGTGACGGGGTGGCGACCTATCAAGTTTCCTTATTAGTCCCCTGCCGGTGTACACCGGAGGGGACTATAGGTTTGCACTCCGTCCCTCCGTCTGTCCTTCTGTCCGTCCATCACGCAAAGAACAGTTTTCCGGACTTTTTTTCTGAACTCTTAATGCTAATGATTTCAAACTTGGTACATGGTTTCCTCATGATAAGTTACAGATCAAGTTCGAACTTCACGACGTTTCGATCATTTTTGACAAAGTTATGGCACTTTGAACTTTGGTAATTTCCCCAACAGTTTTCCGGACGACAGACTGCCGGTAGGGGACATGTATTGCAGCGCAATACTCAGAATGCTTGTTAGTCCCCTACCGGTGTACACCGGAGGGGACTATAGGTTTGCACTCCGTCCCTCCGTCTGTCAGTCCGTCCCGCAAAGAACAGTTTTCCAGACTTTTTTTCTAAACTCTTAATGCTAATGATTTCAAACTTGGTACATGGTTTCCTCATGATAAGTTACAGATCAAGTTCGAACTTCACGACGTTTCGATCATTTTTGACAAAGTTATGGCACTTCTTTGAACTTTAGTAATTTCCCCAACAGTTTTTCGTACTATAATTTGGAGTGCGGTAAGTCAAAGCTGTTAATATTCCTGGTTTTAACTCCAATTTACATTCTGTTTCCACTTTTAGTGAGAAGTAGGGGTCTGTGCAACCATTCATAAACTTTATTTGGTGCAAATTGGATAATTTTTAGCCGAGTTACCTCAGACCGTGAGTTGGTAATTATATAATTCACACATAGTGCAATACGTGCAGGCTGCTCCACGGAGTGACCTTGCGGGCTTATTTTAACTCCGATTTACATTCTTTTTCCCCTTTTAGTGAGAAGTAGGGGTCTATGCAACTATTCATGAAATTTATTTGGTGCAAATCGGATAATTTTTAGCCGAGTTACCTCAGACCGTGAGTTGGTAATTATATAATTCACACAGTGCAATACGTGCAGGCTGCTCCACGGAGCGACTGTGCGGGCTTATTTTAACTCCAATTTACAATCTTTTTCACTTCATGACGTTTCGATCATTTTTGACAAAGTTATGGCACTTTGAACTTTGGTAATTTCCCCAACAGTTTTCCAGACGACAGACTGCCGGTAGGAGACATGTATTGCAGCGCAATACTCAGAATGCTTGTTAGTCCCCTACCGGTGTACACCGGAAGGGACTATAGGTTTGCACTCCGTCCCTCCGTCCGTCAGTCTGTCATGCAAAGAACAGTTTTCCGGACTTTTTTTCTAAATGCTTAACGCTAAAGATTTCAAACTTGGTACATGGTTTCCTCATGATAGGTTACAGATCAAATTCGAACTTCACGACGTTTCGATCATTTTTGACAAAGTTATGGCACTTTGAACTTTGGGAATTCTGATAATTCTGATGATACTCAGTGCCATTTGAAGTTTTAATTTCCTTTAAAAAAGATTTTCTCTGCAATAATTGGACCGATTGAGATCAAATTTTCACCGTAGGAGGGACTCGGTCTGTAGAATATTTTAATGGTAATTATGACGTCACAGGTCACGTGGTTCGGCCACCATATTGTTTTTCGTGAAAACACAAAAACCCCTTTTTCTCTGCAACGGCTGTACAGATCGAGGCCAAACTTTGCAGGCCGGATCGCATACCCATGACGAACAAAAAAGTCAGTGAGCATGACGTCATGTGTCACATGGTTTCAGAGTTATGACGTTTTTAAGCATGAACCTTTAAAACCGGGCTCCTCCCTCATTTTTGATCCAATCGAGGGGAAACTTCACAGATCTGTTGAGCATGTCAGTCTACTAAAATGTCCTTTTGGAATTTGCGATAGGGCACGTGGTTTGGCAGATATCGTTAATTAAACGAATTTTTTTTTTTTTTAAATGGATATCTCTTGTTTATTCTCGAGTTCTCCTCAAGCCGCACTGCGCGCCCTCAGCCTCGTCTCGCGGACGTCAAAAGCGCGGCACAGCGCACGCTTTCGGGAGGGGCGGAGCCAAGCCGAACAACATATATATATGTACATCGATCATTGATCATGAACCGGAAAATATAATAAATTACTGATATTTAGCCACTCAAAAGGTTCTCAAAAATTTATTTTCTCATGCTTCTGCTGACGTCTGCAAGATGTATAAATCGAAGTCCCGAGTGCGAATCACAGGTGAGCCCGTCCTGAGGTAATTTGCGATTGGGAACGATTCAGAACCTGTGGGTAAATAACCCTTGGTAATTTCCCCAACAGTTTTCCGGACGACAGACTGCCGGTCGGAGACATGTATTGCAGCGCAATACTCAGAATGCTTGTTTTCCTGGTGGTCCATCTGGTAGGTCAGATGGGCCGAACCGTGGCCGATTCATAAAGCTCCCATGGTGTCCTTCGTGAAGAGTCGGCGAGACATGGCCGGCACCCTGAATAAATTACAACTTCCTGTCCTGACGTCATGTGATGGAGTGGCGACCCATCCACAATTGTAACTCCAGCCAAGAAACTGCTTCGACGGAACTGACGCTCTGTCTCAAGCATTGTTCATGATCTGATGTAGAAGTCCAGTTCCAGTTTCTTGACTTGTCATGAACTTTCTAAATGTTTTTTTTTTGTAAAATTATTCTGGTTACTTTCTTTACGTAACCGGAATTGCATTTTTCACTTCCGGTTCGGGATTTGTGCACATTGGTTTAATCTGTAGTCGCCGTTTTCACCTCCGAGCTATATTTTCCATACCAGTTACATCGTGTTTTTAGCCGCGTCGCAGACGCTGCTCATAGAGTGCCCTCTGCTGTTGTTCTTGTTCTTGTTGTTCTTGCAGAGAAGACACAACCTCAAAGCTCCACCCATTCTGGGAACCATAGCTCCACCCATTGTGGGAGAGGCTTCATATAAACAAATATCCACCATTTTATTAACTCGCATAGCTTTGAGGCCTGTTTTGTAGGCCCGTGGTGTCTTGCTCTCTCACACAGTTTTCTTTCAAATCAAATTCGATATATCATTTCATTTTTCACAGTCACTAACATAGTTTTAGACTCGGTTGAAAAAAAAACGGGAAGAAAATCCGATGAAAGTTGCCTTTTATAGAACGAAATGAATTCTCAAAGGCCTGTAACTTCAAGTCCATTGAGATTTTTTTTTTTAAATCGCGGCATGGTCAGTCATACACCGCCCGAAATAAGAGACGGGAAAATGCCGAGATATATATATTTTGTTTAAATCGCGGCATGGTCAGTCATACACCGCCCGAAATAACAGACGGGAAAATGCCGAGGTATATAAAAAATTCGTCCATTTGATGACAATCGTCACGATTAAATATTTAATTTATACGTCGTCACAATAATGTGGAGAGAGGAGCATAGCTTCGTTCACGTGTCGCCACACACGGGAAATTGCCGAGATATATATTTTGTTTAAATCGCGGCATGGTCAGTCATACACCGCCTGAAATAACAGACGGGAAAATGCCGAGATATATTAAAAATTCGTCGCCACACACGGGAAATTGCCGAGATATATTTTCACTTTGCACAAAAATAACATCAAGTAATCGAATCAATAGGAATGTCCTGTGCCTATAACATCGACGTTATAGGCACAGCTGCATCTAGGCATTGTGTAACATCGAATCGACGCGGCTTTTGTTTTAATTAAAACTTTTTGTACTTGTTACGATATATTTTTGTCCCTGTGTTACCGTTTTTTTACTCGAGAACTATCTCATTCTGCCACAATTTCCTTCCTCCTGTACGTCATTCTTCCTCTCTGTTTTGAATATCCCCAACCTAAATCTTCATGGAGTGTAAACACTTCTTCCTTTCAAATCATTTAAAAATGCTTCACTTTCCGTATCTCCTATGGTGTTCTTCTTCACCATGCTCTATTCCTTTCACAAGGATTATTTTCCAAAACTGTCAGCTAAGTGCTTAATCCATCAAGCCTCCTCCCGTACTGACAGCACCACCTTTCACAATCCATTTAACAAAATTCTTACCACCCATTCCATAATAATCTTTATCTCCATTTGTCCAATCTGGGAATCTTGAGATATCCAGTTTGCAGAGGTGGTCTACTTTCAACAATCTACCCTTTCACGTCCTTTAACATTGTCATTACCACCCCCCGCATCTCCGATAAGTCCACGTGCTTCTAACACCACCTCTTCTGTGTACCCCATCCTCAGCATCCCTCCACTTCATGTCTCCTGTCTCTGCATCCACGCTCATCCTTACAGCTGCACGTCCCCTCTTTCCACATCATGTCCCCTCTTTCCACATCATGTCCCCTCTTTCTGCATCTACCCTCACAGCTTCATGTCCCCTCATTCCACATCATGTCCCCTCTTTCTGCATCTACCCTCACAGCTTCATGTCCCCTCCTCACACCACACCCTCACAGCTTCATGTCCCCTCCTCACACCACCCCATCAAAGCTTCCCCCCTCTCAAAGCCTACTCCTGTCCTGCCATTCCCAATGCCTCCTCCCCTGTCCCTAATCGTGTGGATCTCCAACATCCGGGGCCACCACTCCAACCTGAAAGATCTCTCAATCCAGGCCACTGCTGATAAACTGGACATCATATGTTTAACAGAATCCTTCCTCCCACATGACATCCATAACTCTCCCTGAAAACTTGTCTCTCCCCGAATATTGTCTCCTCCAATTTGAGAGGCCTGAATCTCCGCCCTGGCAGCGGATTTGCACCTTACATCAATAACTCAATTTCTCATCAATAATTGCACTGATCTTACACCACCAAACCCCATCAGTACATTTACCTGCTACGTTCCTTATTTTCATTTGTCCTATGACATCTTCCATCTGCTTGGAAATCAGCCAATATCACTGCAATACATAAACAAAGTACAAAAACTGACCCCCTCGACTACAGACCGATCAACTTACTTCCAATCATAAGCAAAGTCATGGAATCCATCATCGCAGTTGATATGAAATCCTTCCTTTTCTCCAACAACCTCATCTCAGATCACCAATTTGGATTCAGACCAGGTCGTTCTACCTGGGACATGATGATCACTTCACTTGGACATGTTGCTTCTACTCACCCAACAATGCATGGAGGCCCTCAATGTTGGACGTGAGATCAGGATATATATCGTACTTTCGACACAGTCTGGCATCCTGACCTCTCTAAACTATGCCAATGTCATCCGAGGCAAATTCCACACATGGCTCACTGACTTCCTCTGCCTCTCGTCACACTCTCAACTAAATACTTTCTCCTCTCCCTGTTAAAGCTTGTGTTCCCTAAGGCAGTGTTCTGGACCCAGTCCTATTCCTAATCCTAATCTTTATCAATGATCTCACTGACTCTGTAAAATCCTCTTTTCATTCTCTGACTTTTCTCACCCTCATTCTCATTCTCTGAAAGGACCGATGGACAACCCTCCTATTAGACTAGACGGATTTCTGAGAAATGTGAATGTTAGATGCATTTTTGGGTAAAAGTTGGGAACCCCACTTTTTATCATAATTAGGGTATGCTGAATTCGAGTAATCCGGTTCCCAAGCCGAATTTAGAGTTTTTGACCTTCTAATTAGCATAAACAAAATGGCCGCCAAATTGCCATTTTTGGACAATTTATTTGAACAAGCATTCATATATCCTGTATATACATGCAGCTCTTTTACTTTAACTTTACAACTTTTACCCCAAAATGCACATAGAAGCTTATGCATGGCCTTTTTTCATAAATCCATCTAGTCTATGTTATGGTTGGCGACATATTGAAAGAGACATTCAAACTGATATTGAAATTGGACACTATAAAATGGGAAATGGTTTTAATAAGACAATCATACAACCATTTATTCTAAAATGAAGTATACATGGCTATGAAGCACAAACATTCAGGAATGTCACACATGTTGTTTTGCCAAACTACATCAAATTCATACAAGGGGTCTGATCATCACTCTGTTGCTGACAGGCACACATTGATGTGCACCTCAACTCTGAATAGCAACATTTGCAGCGTCGAGTCTTGCATTGCTTCTGGGTTGCACAACAAATCAACTCGAGGAAACTTTCTGGGATTGGACTCTGTCATCAGAATACGCTCTAGTTCTGAATCACCACGTTTCGATCCCATTTCCACAGGTGCAGGGAGGTCAGGTATGGCACAATGAGCATTTCTCCATACCATGGCTTGATAGTGTACTCGCATCAAATGGAAATGAAGAGCTTCACTTGTCGGTGACATTGCTTCTGGTTTACCAGTCTTGGAGAACAACATATGTCGTGCTGAATCAACAGAGGTTGTTCTGTGCACATTATATATTCTGCAGACGAACGCTTCTGCAGATTTGATTGTCTCCTCTGTGAGTTCACCAATGCCCAAGTTCTTCAGCAGTTTATGCAAAACTCAAAAAAAAAAAAAAAAATGAAAATTCGGCTTGGGAACCGGGTTAATCGAATTCAGCATACCCTAATTATGTTAAAAAGTGAGGTTCCCAACTTTTACCCAAAAATGCACCTAGAAGCTTATAAATGGATTTTTTTCCCCATAAATCCATCGAGTCTATAGGTAGCATCATTGGCTGGGGGCGCAGCTGTGCTGTTGATGCAAAGCCCCCTGCTGGTAAGGGTAGGAATTTGGAATTTGTTCATGGTGCTGGCAATATCTTGATGATTAATCACTATGAATAACTAGAACGCCACTCAGTAGAGCGCATACTCCCGCCGTGGGTCAAGTTGGAATAGTACGATTTCACAAAAGTTTGAGGGAGTAGTTCAGTGACAAGACAACACAAGACAGACACTGCACAGATATATGTGCAGCATACCCTAATTATGTTATGTCTATATATTATGTCTATATATACACAAAGAATTAAGTTAAGCACCCCCCCCGTTTTTTTACAACCTCGCACATTACAAGTTTGTTGTCGTCAAAACAGTGTAATATACCCATGATATTGCTATATTTTCTGGAGAAGTGATATTATGGTCACATAAAAACATAACAATCATGCCGTTTTCAATATTTTATTCTGAATAATTTAAGGTGAAATTTTTTGGGAATTTTAGGCATATTTTCACCTCAATTTAAGTATGGAGCTATAGGTCCATCACGGACAGTGTGGATGACGTTTATGTTTTCTAACGTACAGTCATTGTTCTGAGAAGACCTCTAGCGATCTTTGCGTCAATAACGTGTGTAGGACCCACGTGATCGGATCACTGACTCAACCCTACGTCTCATAGACCCTGTAAGCCGTCGTATGCGTTGCTGTGGCAGGTTGAACCCCCTCGAGCACGTTTGGGACATGTTGGGACGACAAATTGCGAAGATGGTCCCTCCAATAGCCAATCTGGATGAATTGGAACGTGCATTACATCGGGAATGGAACAACCTGCCACAGCAACGCATACGACGGCTTACAGGATCTATGAGACGTAGGGTTGAGTCAGTGATCCGATCACGTGGGTCCTACACACGTTATTGACGCAAAGATCGCTAGAGGTCTTCTCAGAACAATGACTGTACGTTAGAAAACATAAACGTCATCCACACTGTCCGTGATGGACCTATAGCTCCATACTTAAATTGAGGTGAAAATATGCCTAAAATTCCCAAAAAATTTCACCTTAAATTATTCAGAATAAAATATTGAAAACGGCATGATTGTTATGTTTTTATGTGACCATAATATCACTTCTCCAGAAAATATAGCAATATCATGGGTATATTACACTGTTTTGACGACAACAAACTTGTAATGTGCGAGGTTGTAAAAAAACGGGGGGGTGCTTAACTTAATTCTTTGTGTATATATACATTCTATATATATAGAATGTATAGAAGATAATGTTTAAAAAAAAAAACAAGGCAATTTCACTTACATTTTCGGATTCAGCATTCAATTCTATATAAGTGAGTGTATTTTGAGGCATGTGTGACTTCAAATAAAATTGTAAGCCAGGAAAAAACGTTCGTTTCATTCCTTAGGGATACAACATGTAAAACTGGCCCAAACGTCAAAACAAAACTCGTTCATTTTAAGTCGTACAAGCTAATGCGACCACTCATTCTTCTGGGAAGAATCCCGTGCACAATGCACATGCTTGTCACACTTATAACTCGCCGAAGTCTTTATAAGTTCATCAAATACTGACACCGCGATTAACATTCGCCGAGGTAAATGCTGATATCTCTTCTGAGGTAGAAAAAAAAAAGAAGTTTTAAAGCATTATACGTATCAAACGATACATTTTATGAAACGGGGAAACCGAATACACACTTTGGTGGTTTTAAAATGACAGAATATGTCTTTATTAGAAAGAAGAAAAAAAAGAACCTTGAAGACTACGCTGCTAACAAAATACACCGCTCTAACGCATAACCACGAGTTTAAACTACATTTACAACAAATATGAAAACTATTTTCATATCATAATGTTAAATATAGAATATATAGAAGATAATGTTTAAAAAAAATGAGCCCCATCTTCCAATGGTAAACAATCCTTCAAAAAATTCCTGGATCCAGAATAATATCCTGAGCTTCACCAAAAACTAATCAATTCTTCCTTATCCCAAGGGCAATCATCCCACCAACTTTCATCCAAATCCGTTCAGAACTTTTCCAGATATCTTGTTCACAAACGCACGAACACACACCCACATGGACACGATCGAATGCATTACTCCCTCGCGGGAGTAATCATATTTCATACCTACCAGATAAGAATTGTAGAATGAATGACTGAAAAAACAAACCAAAAAAAAACAACCTTTTAAAGAAGCCGAAAATACTTGTAAACAAACATACCTGTGAGAAAGGGATGTGCCTCAATAAAACAAAACAGTTGGAGAACTTCCTGATCAACCAGTCTAAAGGAGAACTTCCTGATCAACCAGTCGAAAGGAGAACTTCCTGATCAACCAGTCGAAAGGAGAACTTCCTGATCAACCCGTCGAAAGGAGAACTTCCTGATCAACCCGTCGAAAGGAGAACTTCCTGATCAACCCGTCGAAAGGAGAACTTCCTGATCAACCCGTCGAAAGGAGAACTTCCTGATCAACTCGTCGAAAGGAGAACTTCCTGATCAACTCGTCGAAAGGAGAACTTCCTGATCAACTCGTCGAAAGGAGAACTTCCTGATCAACTCGTCGAAAGGAGAACTTCCTGATCAACTCGTCGAAAGGAGAACTTCCTGATCAACTCGTCGAAAGGAGAACTTCCTGATCAACTCGTCGAAAGGAGAACTTCCTGATCAACTCGTCGAAAGGAGAACTTCCTGATCAACTCGTCGAAAGGAGAACTTCCTGATCAACTCGTCGAAAGGAGAACTTCCTGATCAACTCGTCGAAAGGAGAACTTCCTGATCAACTCGTCGAAAGGAGAACTTCCTGATCAACTCGTCGAAAGGAGAACTTCCTGATCAACTCGTCGAAAGGAGAACTTCCTGATCAACTCGTCGAAAGGAGAACTTCCTGATCAACTCGTCGAAAGGAGAACTTCCTGATCAACTCGTCGAAAGGAGAACTTCCTGATCAACTCGTCTAAAGGAGAACTTCCTGATCAACTCGTCTAAAGGAGAACTTCCTGATCAACTCGTCTAAAGGAGAACTTCCTGATCAACTCGTCTAAAAAGTCGATATGTTGCAGTCCGTTGTATTAACAGGAAACAATAGGAACCAGACTCCTATCATCCACTGATATTTCTCGTATTGCCTATTTCCGTTAGTCTGATTTGCATTCAGGAACAGAACAATTTTGGTTAACCATTTTGAATCTTCGACTCTTTCGTCCAAATTCTGAAAATTATGTTTAGTCCTGAATGACAGATTTCACGCGAGTAACGGCAGGTTAAAAGTGCCCGGAGAGCACACACCTCGTCATTTTACCATACATCTCTGCATGGTAAAAATACTGTTATGTCGGTAGGGTAGCAATATGTAGAGCCAGATAGATCTGTGTAGGTAGGTATTCGTCTGTCGCGGTAAGGAATCTGACCTGTAATAAGTTCTGTGTGTTTAGGCGATTTGTCGGTTAAGATGTATACCTGTGGACATACCAGGAAGTTCGAGTGATAAGTAGAGTAGGGATTAAAGAATAACGCCCCTGTGTGTCACACCTGATAGCCAAACCTTTGTCCCGTATGGCAATGCACACCTGTAGACACGTAGTTAGGTCCCTAGCGCAACATTAAATGATTCCCTTCACCGACATGACTTTGGAAGACGGACAGGCAAGGGGGGGGGGGGGGGGGCTCAGGGCGCTACCGCATGGACCGCTGCTAGCTGCACCTACGAGCTATGATCACGCTACATGCTATACCACGCCCAAGGACTGTGATCGGTTGGCGCAAATGGACGCGGAAGGCGCGAAGCGGGTCGACAAAGGGCGGAAAGTTACGAGGCTCTGGTTGGGTGCCGCGCCGAGGCCGACATCACCGCCAGAGGTTATAAAAAGAGCGCGCGGAACTCTGCGCGCAGATTCCTGGCCCTGGCAGTCCCGGTGCGATCTCGAGTGGAGAGAGTCCTGTCCCTGGTTGCGTTGGTTCGCAGTCTTGGCCCTGGTTGAGTTGGCTTGAGAGTTGGCTTATCGATCATGTGTGAAGATCGACCTCGTGGTGCTTGGAGTGGTGCTTGTGCGGGAGCGAGGCTCGGTGCTGTGAACGGGCCTAGCGACGCGTGCGAGGCGGGCGGAGGATTCCTCCACGCCGGAGATTGAAGACGACAAGACAGATAAGACCGAGCTCTGCATTCCCAATTACATAACGGACATGTTATTTTGGTTGTTCACTCCCCCCCCACCCCCGTCCCCCCCGTCTGTATTTGACGTCAGTGTGTGGGATCCCAATCTAGGAACTTTATATAATATGGCGTTTTCCTGTCCCTACGTTTCTTTGCAATAAACCCTTGTATTATTTTCCATCCCCTGTTAAACCTGTGCCCGGTTGAATTAATTTCCCTGCAGGATCAAAGCTGCCGTGGGTTCGTTGAAGGTAAGCACTTGCGCAGCCTTCCATTTTCCTTCTTCCTCCCGCGTCTATAGTTGAGTCCGTGTTGGTCGTCGCCTCCGAATAAATCCGTTTAGGCCTATCCGCGGTCTCTGGTGTTAACCGGAGCCACACGACAATACATTTTACCATACATCTCCTTGGTCATGTTCCGTTTTGCAGTGAAAGGTCGATTGCTAACAGCTTTTCCTAGCTTGGTCACCCAAAGTTCCTCTTTGGCATTCCCATCTGAAGCCAGGAATCCCAGTTTAAAACACCATCTGCCGTGTTGATTTTACCACCCTTAACAAATTCCATATTTCATGTAAAAGTGCATCGATATCTGCTCACGTGTGTGATGTGCATACATCTCCATCACGAGTAAAAATCAATGTAAAAAGAGAATCGGAAAGCGACTCCTGGATTATCTGGGAAGGAACTTTGCTTCATTCGAATCTCAATAAATTTGGACATTGCAAATTGGCGAGTACTTTCTCACGCTATAACCAAGGTCTGCAACAGGTGGAACAGCACTTAACTACTTTTATGGTCTCGTCTAAAAAGATGGTTTGAATCAGGAATTTGCAATCGAAAGGCAAGCTGGCACAGTATGATTTTTCAGATTATAAAAGCTTAAATCCTCAACTGTTCGGCGTCTGGCAAAACATTTGAAATAGCAAGGTAAAGAAAGTCTCAGCACACTCACCCTCGTTGCTGATGGCGAATTACTGCATGGTTTTGCTGTCTCGAGGCTACACAGATCTCAGTATATCTCATTGCTTAATTTTTTTCGAAATGTAAAAAGGAGTTTTTTTAAGCCGAAAAAACAGTGTAAGTGACACTGCCTGTGGAGGAGTGGGCTATCCATCAGCGAATGTTAATCAGCCGAGCCTCCGATTCAGAGCACAGAGCTTACAATGCCATACTTTGTGTGCCATGCACATTCTTGTGGCTCTGAACTCATCAAGATCACAGAGCATTAAAATGACCGAGTCCATGCAATCAGTACATTATGTGCAGACTTTTGACTTCCAAGTACAACTTCGACTTGGACAGCTGGTAATCTACAAAAATGCCATTTCAGCTCCATTGCTGTCTGGAAATGCAGTGATTTCTGGGGGGCTTGCGGTGATGGACTCTGGACTTGTCGAGTAGTACAAGTTGAGCTCTGGAGGATTTGGGAGTAATTAAATACTATTCCACGATTACCGGTAGTTAATTTCAATACTAGTTTAGGTTTAATGTCATGGCAAACACCACCGGGTTTAACCCATATGTTTGGTGAAATATATAGGCGTTCTTGCAAAAAGTTGCAATTGTTGCAAAAGGGAATTTGTTACAATAAAGGTTGTTTTAACAAAAAAAAAAAAAAAAAAATCCATGAAATCAAGTTTGATGCATGTCCAAAAATGAAAGCCTCACCAACCAGCACCACAGTGATGAAAATGTCGGGTCTCGGTCTACAAATTGTAATCACGCGACAACTGATCCCCTTCTCTTGCAGGACACCTGGCACACAATATACCTGCACAGTCCCAGATGAAGAACCATTCAGTGGTTGAACCAGAATATGAACTGGGCCTCGTTAGGGCAACTGTGCTATAGTGGGTGACACTTTAATTATTTAAAAAAAAATCTGATTCAGTGAAGAACTAGTTTCCAACTTATCCATCTAATAGCATGATTTGCTTCTCAAAAGCAATTATAAATGAAGTGTTTGAAATGAAAACCTCAATTCATTAATGTGGTCATCTTCCTACATTGTGAAGTGGGTTAAGAAAACATTTTAACTTGTATGATGGGAATATTACTCAAAGACTAAGTTGCATATCTTTCTTACGGATTTCCATAGACAGTCAAAACGAGGAAGGGTTCCTAACGGACTCTGCTTGTTCTCCACAGGAACCCCATGAAAGTGGATTGGTATCCATGGAAAGCCACCCGAATGCCTGCACGTCACGATTACTCACCACAGCGGATTCTCTTCTGCACTGCTGAACCGTCACAATAAGCACTTTGTTCTGCTTCGCACAAAGAACACAGACACTCATCCTCCTGTTAGACTTTCATTGCATAATTTGTCATGAATGATAGTTAACTTTAGGGCATTCATACCAATCTACATCATCGGATACGATACCCACAACTCCATCTCAAATACCTGTTATCCTCCATATCCCCCATGGTAAGTGGCCACATTTATCTGGACTCAAGTCTGATGTTATCTCATATATTTGTCTACAAGTGTGTATAATTTGTACACCAGTTCCTCCACAAGCCTGAAACACTAACCAAAAAGTAGAAAATATCAATACAAGTCGACTGATATGCATACAGTACTACACCTCAACTGTGCGTTCTTGGGCAACGATGGAAGTCAGACCCATGAGGCTTTGTGAGCAGATGTCATGTAGTATTTATTACCACGTGAGAACATGATTTTTGCTTCTTCTGATGGAATGACCAAAAAACCCAAAATCAATGCTCACACCTCCACTTTTTCCCCACCTGTGGAAGCAACCACCACATTCTCCATCTCATTATTTCCTCCAGGTCTTCAAGACAGCTGTTCACCACCATCTCAGATCATCCCCAATCCAAAACCATGATCTTTTCTACCCTCATTAATAGTCACCCCAATCTGTCCTCTTTCAAAATTTAAAGTTTTTCCTTCCATATCAATCTTGTACACCCTGGGTGTCCTCCCTGGCCCCTCATTCCCCCATACATCATGTGCTTGTCCAGATCTCCCTCTGTTTTGGCCATTGACCCTGATGTTGGTGTTTCTTCACCCCCACACCATCTTTCTGCCCATCCTTTTGTTCCGTTGCATTCTGACGAGTTCAGTGTTCTTGCTCTTTCACAAGCCTTGAATTTGTATGCCAAAAAAAAAAGTAGAAATATAACGAGTTGATTAGGGCAGCACAGATGCCCGAGCATGTCAGAAGCCATTTCATGTGGTTGAATTACGGTATGGGTTTAGTAGAGCCGTGAAACAGTCAATAGCCCTAGTCACATGACGATTTCTGGTAACCGTTGCAATAGTTTTGTTATTAAACACAATAACCGAGAAAGGGCCGTTGTTTGGTGTGACAAATGCACAAAATAACGATGTGACTTACACGCAGTATGAGCAGCCAGAACATGCGGGCCAAACAGCTCGTAGAAAAATGGCGGCAGTATGTGAGATGGCACTGCAGGCAACTCCAAGTACAGCCAAGCGGGACCCGGCTTACAGGACCCTTCTACCATT
The DNA here is from genome assembly GCF_964187855.1 of Myxine glutinosa. Lineage (NCBI taxonomy): Eukaryota > Metazoa > Chordata > Myxini > Myxiniformes > Myxinidae > Myxine > Myxine glutinosa. Next base: position 43,662,431 of record NC_136272.1, on the reverse strand, counting down.
CGTCAGAAGAACTATGGGCTGCCAACAAAGCAAACTCGGGTTTCAAAGTCCCAAAACAGTATCAAGTGTGCAGAGGAAGGTGGTAAATCCACCAAGAATGCAGCGCCGGATGTGTAGCAACGAACATCAGCCACCATCACTAACACGTTGATGGGTTGCAGTGTTAAATGTCGAGAAGATTGACTACAAAGGATGGATGGACCTTTGGGGGAATAATAAAGGGATCAACCAAGGATTGTCGATCTGGCTGTCGATTATGAGTCGATTATGAGTTGAGCCTGTAGGCAGCAGTGATAACTGACTGAATCTGCATCGAAAGACACCGTATAGTCCGCAACCTCCACCAGCTTAACTTCAGATGCAAGTTTGAGGGTAAAATAGTCCCTTTTTTTTCTTCTAAAGAACAAAAACAGCACGTTTAAGAAACTTCATTTTACTGCAAGTGCTACACACCAAAACATCCTTCACCAAAGAAAAAAAAACTTTCAAAATCTTTTTCCCCCCCCCATCACCCATGATACAATGCCACGGTAATGGATGCAATCATTGTGGTTGTTACACACAGCACCACATGGCTTACAGGTAACCATATTGTAACATTTAACCCTGACTTTTCACCGAGTGCAAAGTGTGGAAAAACATTGAACTGCTGCAGGAAGTTCGTTCAACAGCGGGTCAAAATGCTCAATGACTACCCACAAATACCGTCTTGTACGTGCAATATCCCCAAGTTCAATGACTTGCTTGGCAATTACATTGGGGATATCAAAATTGTGGAGCACTAGAGGCTTCAGTGATGGCTAGCTACCAAGTATGAGGAAAAAAGACTCAAACATTTGTCAAATCTTCCATGCCAAACTTGGCTTCTTCATGTCGTACTATAACAAAACGACATCAGGATGCAATGACAAGATTCACACCCTCAGCCATTTCATCCCCAACATCACCACAAAGAGCGGTCTGCACCATGGAGGTGAAACTATCACCTTAACGGCAAGATAAAGTGATTAATCTTTTATTTGCAAAGAGGATTTAAAACAAACTAGTCATCCCTTCGATATTGGCAGAGGGATTAAATCTTGATGCAAAGGCAAGTTGTATCCAGATGAGGACGAGGAATTATTACAGTCAATTATGCCCTTGTAATACCGCTAAAGTGTGCGATTCCCTACGACTGCTCTGCCCTCAAGGGGTGCGGCATCCCGACCAGGAGGATGCCCTTCTCGGAATCACCACCGTTTAAATGGACACATGCAGACTCCATCTGCCGCTTGTACTCTTCCATCCATATTTACATCCATCCATATCCGCTTGTAAATATTCCCCTATTTCCTCAATACTTCCCAACTATCCCCAATCCCCCCATTCCCTAGTCCCATTTTCTGTAAACAACACTCTGTAGACCCGACCTCCCCCTATTTCCCCCATTAAATGTCGCATCCAGGTCCACCGCATCTCATGTAAGACAACTATAGGACATCTTGCTAGTTATTCTTAGTCTATGTCAGTTAAGGACTCGTTTCCATTAATTCTGACTCTTCGTTGCACCAGAATGTGATCGTATGGCACCGTTAGGAAGTTTAGGACCTCCCAATACCTCCCCGCAGCTCTTCCTCACGGTTCAGCAACAACAACAACAACAACGGCGGCGGCGCGGGGAGTGTGCGTCCTCACTCCGGCTTGGTTGGTAGGGGGTGTTGGGAGTGCACCAGGCCTTTCCAACGAGCCGCCATCGAGCATGTGCTCGACGGGGTTACCAAGTAGGGGCTCGCTGTCAGCTCGTCAAGGGCGGAGCCCGGTAACCCCCGCACCCAATAGAAGCGGCGGACCGGTCCCATCTGGGGCGGAGCCAACGAGCCGAGGGCGTGTGACTCCCCGCTGAGCATGCGCAGGAAGAGGGAGGTGACGTCAGATGCGCGCTGAGCTTGGAGAGAGAAGGACGCCACCTCCGAGCGCTGTGACACCTCCCCGCATCTCTGGACTGGACCGTGCTTTATCCTGTCCCTGAGCCAAGGTGCACCTTGTGCTATCGACTGCCTGTCCTTCCCTGCCATCAATCCCTGTGTAAGTCAGTCTTGTTCCGTTTGTCTGTGGTCTGTCTGGGATAGATAAGATTGTATCTAAGTGCCTATCTCTTCTGTGTCTTTTACCTCACTCTACCTTGTAATCTACCCCTTTTCTCCACCACTAATTATATCCTCCTCCGGAGGTCTTGAGAACTGTACCCCCTTGCGTCGTTTCATTTATCCCAGTCGTTGTGTCCTTTCCATCATTGATTTAGCGTAGCGCGATTTGGCCAACGTTCGAGTGGAATCGGGTGAGTTGGGGGTAATCGGGTAAACTGTGCGAACACGGCGGCCATTCCGCTCGGTCAAGCAACATCTTAAGCCGTGTCCGTAACAATTGGTGTCAGGAGTGGGATTGGACCCGAAGCGCGCTTAACACGCTCAAAATTACAAGCAGTGTTAAATTTGTTTTGTTTTAAAATAAAAACCCGAATTTTGAAAGTCGCGCTATGGCAGATCAAGACGGCTGGGTTCCGGTAGAGGAGAGTGAGGCAGGGTCGATCCAGGACCAAATTGAGGGACATGAGGAGAGCGAAGCAGTGAGGGCGGCAGGTTCGCAAAATGGCGTCCTCGCGCACGAGGTTACGGGCGCGCAAAATGGCGCCTCGTACATGGCTACGGCGGCCGCACCCGCTGCACAAGTGGGAGGGATGGCCCAAATGCAGGCCCTCATGGAGCAATTTATGGTACAAATGCAGGCGTCCCTCAACCTGCAGAAGGACGAGATGAGGGCTGATAGGGAGCGATTGGGTGAGCGATTGGAGGGCCAAATGGGGGTAATGGGGAACCGGATGGATGCTCAGGGTGAGCGATTGGAGGGCCAAATGGGGGTAATGAGGGACGAAGCGAGGGCTCAGAGTGAGCAATTGGGGGTAATGAGGAACGAAGCGAGGGGTGAGGGGTTAGACAATGGGATAAAAGAGGTAAAGAATGGGTTAACGGGGGTAGAAAACAGAATGGCCGCTCAAGAGAATCAAATGGAAGGGATGCAAAAGGGGTTAGAGGGGTTAGAAAACAGTATGGAAGGCAAATTGAGGGACATGAGGGACCAAGCGGAAAGGGAAGTTAAAAAAATGGGGCAGCAGATAGAGGGGGTCAGAATGTGGGTATAAACTAAATTGGATGCTCACAGGGAGGAAATGGAGCAGATGAGGGTGGCATCTGGGCAGGAGATGCAAGTGATGGGAGAGGAGATCAGAAGAGGTGTGAGTGAGGAGGTCGGAGGAGTGCGCGAGGAGGTGAGGCACTGTAAGGAGCGCATGGAGAAGGAGGTGAGAAAGGGGACTGTAAAATTGCAGGGTGGTATAGAGGAGTTGACGCTGGAAGTGGAACAGCTGACGGAGGGACAAAAAGAACTAACGGAGCAGGTTCAAAGGAACACTGCGGTACTAGGAGGGTTAAGAGCGACACAAAACGACATAAAAAATGACTTGATAGCGACACAGAGGCAATGTCAGATGGTACGTGAGGGACTGACGAGGTTGGACGAGGTGACAGAGGTAATGGAGACGAAGGACCGGCAGGTGAGGGCGCACATAGAAACGGTCAAGGTGGCCTTAGAGGACGAGCTTGAGGAGACGCACCGGGAAATAAAAGAGGTGAAGCAGAAATTAGAAGAAGTGGAAGAAGGGGTAAGCGAAATTAAGAAACGACGGAGAGGGGATAAGAAAGAGATCAAAGAGGAAGTAAAAGAATTGGTCCAAAGTCTGTGTTCGGATCGTGATGATGTGCTCATTAACCGGATGAGGGATTCGCAGGTGATGGAGGAGAAGCGAAGAGAAAGAGGACCCGGTGTAAGTGGTGACCAATATGGTCGTGCGTATGATGCGCCAGGTGATTTAATAAGCTTGGGGGTCGAGATGGACCCGGGTGTTCGTGAGAGGCCGTTGGTGAAGTGTGCGACAGGTCTGGTGTGCGAAAAAGGAGGTGTGCGAGAAAGTCCGACTCTGGGGTGTGTGAGGAAAAAGTGCGTGCCAAGGAGTGAGGGTGCTGTCGAGAGTGAGTCGGTCGTAGCGCGTGTGCGAGGGAGCACATGGAAGCGCGTAGTGAGGAGTGTTACGGAGGATGTAAAGGGAGAATGCACGCCTGTGGTGAGAATTACAGAGGATGTAACGGGAGAGTGTGCGCGAGAAAGATGTGTGACGGACAGGTGCATGGGGAAAGAGTGCGCTGTCAAAAGTAAGGAAGAGTGTACACCTGTGGTGAGTGTTACAGAGGGTGTAACGGGAGAGTGTGCGCGAGAAAGGTGTGTAACGGACGGGTGCATGAGGAAAGAGTGCGCTGTCAAGAGTGGAGGTGAGAGTAGTAAGAGTGACATGGAGCGTGAGTTGGTTGTGACAGGTGAGAAAGGAAGCACACCTGGAATGGTAGAGCGTGTGTGGGAATTGTTGTGGAAAACCATTCAAGTCCGCACAACTTTTAGTCCAACGGTTTGGTTTAATTGCATTTAGATCATCACATCATTCCTGTAAGTAGAAATACACAATAAGCATACGATGCGACATCTCATAAAGCCATTCATATCAGTCAATGCAAGCAAGCTAGATATTCTATAAAGGCGTACCATTAACGAGGCTACCGATGTAACATGTCACAAGGGAGAAGTCTCGGAGCACTGACACGGCAACGGGTCTTATAGTCACGCCCCTAGTGGGGACAACAATGACAGCGAGCAGCGAGCATCCCCACCCGGGTTCAGTACGGATACGATTTCACTACATTCACCCCCCCCGTCAGAATTATACGGCCGCGTGGCTAAAAGCGAGTGAGCGTCAGCATGGGCGCGGAGTATTAGTCGGCCCAACCGTAGCGGGCCGGGCGGCGAATTTCTCTGCCAGCACGCGTTCGAAATTCCCCGGGTACGGCGTCTCGTAACCCTGTATCCCCGGTGTCAGAGGCGTCAACAGGGTCGGGTGATGAAGGGGGTAACGCCAAGTCGTCGGACCCGGGCAGTCTCGACGGGGGGAGGGTCGGTGGACTGTCGGCGATGGGAGCGTCGGGAGAGGTCATAGTCTCATAGACGGGTTCGACTGGTTCGTCCGATTCCCTACTAAGGTCGTCGACCCCGCAAGGGGCAAGATGACGAACGGAGACAGTAGTCTCACGACCATCAGACGTCATCACACGAGCATGCTCAGGATTAGCCTGGAGAATCTGCACTTTGTCCACAAGGGGGTCGTACTTGCTCGCGCGAACTGCCCGTTTAAGGTAGGCCGGCCCGGGCCCAGCGAGCCAACTGGGCAAAGACCGTATACACCCCGAGCTCCTGGGGTGGTGGAAAAGACGCTCGTGGGGAGTTTGGTTAGTTGCCGTACTCAGGAGTGCCCGGATTGAGTTCAACGCCGCAGGTAGCGACCAAGCCCATTTATCGAGGCCCCGGCCGTGGGTCCGGAGATGGAGCATGACGGCCCTCCAGATAATCCCGTTGAAGCGTTCGATCTGCCCATTAGCCTGGGGTCTATACGGCGTGGTGTAACTAGACGCAACGTTGTTTTGGAGCAGATAGCCGCGCACCTCCTGAGACAAGAAGACTGCACCCCGGTCGGTATGGACATAGGCCGGGTAACCGAACATTGAGAACAAGTTCTGTAAGCAACGCATCACCGTGGCAGCAGTCATGTCCGCGCACATATAAGCAAAGGGGAATCGTGAGTACTCATCAACGATAGTGAGCAGATAGCGAGAGCCGCTCGACACCGGCAAAGGGCCCTTGAAATCCATCGCCAAGCGTTCCCACGGGCGTGTAGCCTTCACCAGAGTCCCCATAGGGGGGTTATAGAAACGCGGTTTGATTTCCGCGCAGATAGCGCAGTCGCGACAGATACGGCGGATATCGTCAATCGAGTAAGGGAGATTCCCACTCCGCACGAAATGAGCGAAACGCGTTACGCCGGGATGGCCCGCAGTAGCATGCAGCACCCGTAGGCCCTCCAACGAGGTGATACCAGCACATGTAGTGGGGCGCGATAAGGCATCGGCGGCCTGGTTATCCTTCCCTGGGCGATATTTGATGGTGTAACAGAAGTCGGCGAGTTCGATACGCCAGCGAGTGATTTTCTCGTTCTTAATGCGCTGGGCGTGTAAGGTGTCGTACATGAACGCAACGCTTTGCTGGTCCGTGATGATTTGGAAGCTCCGCCCGAGTAGGTACGGGCGCCATCGCCGAATAGACTCGACGATCGCATACGCTTCCTTTTCAACGGACGAGTGCCGCCGCTCAGCGGAGGTAAGAGTCCGTGAAAAGAAAGCCACGGGACGTCCCCCTTGGGAGAGGGTCGCCGCGATGGCCTGATCCGAGGCGTCACTTTCGAGGACGAACGAGCCGCTCTCGTCAATGGTTGCTACGGCGGCTCGGGCGATGTCGGTCTTAAGTCCTTCAAAGGCCGTCAATGCGGCCGAACTCAGGGGAAAGGTGTCGCAGGCCACAAGGGGGCGAAGTTTCGCGGAGAAATTTTGCACCCATTTGGAGTAATGGGCGAACAGCCCAAGGGCGCGTTTCAGGGAAGCCCGATCGCAGGGAGGGGCCATGTCGAGCAAAGGTCGCAGACGTTCCTTATCCGGAGAGACAGAGCCATGGGTCACGGTGTACCCCAGAAGATCTATGGTGCGTAGGGAGTATCGGCACTTATCCTCGTTCATAGTTAAGTGATACCGTTGCGCGACCTCAAGGAAGCGCTTCAGATTAGCGTCATGGTGCCCTTGGTCATATCCACAAACCGTAAGGTTATCGAGGTAGACGAAAACATCGGTTAAGTGCTCCCGCGCAACGAGGTCATCCATGGCCCTCTGGAAACAAGCGACCCCGTTCGTCACCCCAAAGGGCAATCGTGTAAATTGGTACAACCGCTGCCCCGACTCGAAAGCGGTATAGATACGATCCGCCCTAGAGATAGGGATCTGGTGGTACGCACTACGGAGATCGAGAGTACTATAGACCGAATACTGGGACACCTGTTGCACTAGCGCGTCCATCCCCGGAAGGGGGTAGGCATCCAGCTGTGTAAAGCGGTTAATCGTTTGGGAATAGTCGATTACCATGCGTTTGCGGTGGGCCTCACTGCGCACCACTAAGACCTGAGCACGCCACGGTGACCTACTAGGTTCTATGATGCCGTCTTTCAAGAGCTGTGTCGTTTCGTCCGCAATGAATTGCATGTCCGCGCGGGAGTAGCGTCTCGATTTTACCGCGACAGGGGTACAGTCGGAGGTTAGATTGGGGAACAGCGAAAGCGGACGGACGTCCATTTGCGCTAGGGCGCACACCGTTAGCGCGTCGTCCGCCCCCACAACAAGAGTGTCAGGCCCACCGAACTCCATTACCAGACGTCCATGCAGCTTAAGAAAATCGTGTCCTAGCAGAATATCAGCACATAATGCGGGTAAAACCATAAGGTGTACATCAGGGAAAACCCGTCCCTTTAGCACTAGTTTCAATCGGCATTCCCCTTTTGTGCTAAGCCGGAGTCCCTGGGATGCCATGAAGATCCGTCGTGTAGACCGCCCGATCCGCCATCCATGCCTGAGCACAAGTCGCTGGTCGATAAAACTATCCGTAGATCCGGTGTCCACCAAGGCCTGAACACAATGGCCCTCAACCATAAGGGGAATAAGGGCTTGAGCCAGGCCAGACGAGGCAGCTGGGAGCGGGACTGAGCCCCCCGAATGGGTCGGACCAGCCTCGCGGGTGGATCCTACACCAGCTGCAGTTTTGCGATCGTGGCCGGAGTCTGCGTTGACCATGGGAAATCCATTATCGTCATCAGAGGACTTTCCCCAGCATTCCGGTGTTTCGCGATTCAAAATCCGATGAGAAAAGGCCTCAGTAGTATTTGACATCGCCTTTTGACACTCCTGGCAGATAAAGGCTTCCGTTGTAGCCGAAATCGCCTTTTTCGTTTGGTCGCTTTGACAAAAGGCTTCCGTAGTAGTATTCGAAATCGCCTTTTTCGTTTGGTCGCTTTGACAAGAGGCTTCCGTAGTATTCGAAAGCTGTTTCTTCCCTTGCGTGGCTCGAGGTTTGGCCAAGGACGCGGCCTTTGTCCCCGATGGAGAATGAGACGGTGGTGGCTTTCCGGTGGCGCCAGTCAAGGTTGTCTGAGCGCCCAGCGGGCCGCAGCGAGAGGCCCTCCCCTTCGAAGACGGGTAAGGCGCTGGGCTCGTGGGTTCTGCTACAAGCCCGTTCAAGGTTGCCGCGCCTGCGCGACCGCGGCTGCGCGTGTCGAAGGGCCGCGAGCCGCGTGCCGATTTCTTGCAAACTTTCGCGTAATGTCCCTTTAGCGAGCACAAATGGCAAATAGCGTCACGTGCCGGACACACGACTCGGGCATGACGAGGCCCTCCACAAAAAAAACATGCGGCCCCGCGCAAGGCCTTGGGTCTGCTGGTCGTAACGGCAGCTGTCAGGGTAGGGTCATCCTCCGGAGCATCCCGGAGTTCAGCAGGCGGATCCACGTCCTCGTCAGTGGTCCTCTCCGGCCGGGCGTGTAGTGAGGTGCCCGCCAAAAGGCGCGTGCGATCATAGGCGTTCGATTGCATCCGCGCTTCAGTATACACCGTCGCTTGCTCAACCGCCGTAGCGAAGGTCAGGTCGGTCTTCTCCAAGAGTTTGAGACGTAGTTCCTGAGAGGAGACCCCTGCTATGAAGGCATCTAAAAGTCGATCATCTTTAGCCTGCTCGGGAGTCCGTGGCTGGGCGCTGTCCAGCATGAGCTGCCGGAGCTCCTGGGCGTAATGATCCATAGGCTCGTTGGGTTGCTGCCGTCGCGTCTGCAGCAAATAACGCGCATACACAGGGCTTTTTTCTTTTATATAAAGCCGCTTGAGCTCCGCGACGGTAAGATCATACGTCGTGCATTGAGCGACCGAGTGGTAGACCCGGTAGTCGATTTTTGAGTGTAATATTGCTAGCTTCGCGGCAGGCGTCGGAGCGGTATCAGGCTCATTAAAGAGATGCTCCAGCTGCTTGAGCCAGTGCTTGAGTTGCAAGCCTCCGTCCGTGGCTTGTGGGTCGGCGCTGAAAATGGACACCGTCAACGTCTTGTTGCCAGCCATGTCAGCAGATCATAAATGCAATTAAGTGTTGTGGAAAACCATTCAAGTCCGCACAACTTTTAGTCCAACGGTTTGGTTTAATTGCATTTAGATCATCACATCATTCCTGTAAGTAGAAATACACAATAAGCATACGATGCGACATCTCATAAAGCCATTCATATCAGTCAATGCAAGCAAGCTAGATATTCTATAAAGGCGTACCATTAACGAGGCTACCGATGTAACATGTCACAAGGGAGAAGTCTCGGAGCACTGACACGGCAACGGGTCTTATAGTCACGCCCCTAGTGGGGACAACAATGACAGCGAGCAGCGAGCATCCCCACCCGGGTTCAGTACGGATACGATTTCACTACAGGAATGCACGCTGGAATTGGTAGTGAGGCACGTGGTTGGGTGTGCGAGTGAAAGCACACCTGTGATTGTCACAGAGGAGGTGACCGAGGAAGGGGCGCGAAGAGGTGTGTTGGTGAGGTGTGCGACCAACGAATGTGTGCCAAAGTGTTCGGTGGTCAGGTGTGTGACCAAGTCTGTGAGTGGAATGAGTGTACCTGGGTGTGTAAGAGAAGGTGCAATGAACAAGAGCAGGGAAACGGCTGGATGTATGAGCAAGAAAGGGGTAGCGTATGCGTGTAAGCATGCAGGTGAGGCATCGACGGTAACCGGGTTAGCGGTTAGAGCGACTTATAGCCGAATCGGGCCCTCGGTGCGTGCCGGGCTTCGCGTGCCGCGAGAACCAGCGGGGATCCGAGCCACGGCGGGTTCGAAAGGACCGCCGTACGCGATCCACGCTGGGCCTCGCTTGGAACGGCCGCGTCCGTGCTCAACTAGGCGGAGCGGGCAGCTCGATAGGAAGGGTCGTCATGGCGACCACTTTTTGTTGAGACGTGCCGGCAGGTCGAGATCGGGACATTGGATGGCTCCACGCCGAGGTGGTGCGTGGGATCTCGGCCCGGGTAAGCCCCCGTCCCTGCCCCGAATGCGGGACGTATCCAGCCGCTGGCACAAAACCCGCATTCATTGCTCGGTTGTACGAAGCCGAGCTTTAGAAGGGAATTGGCGCACCGAGAGGATCTAATAAGTAGACGGGTGATGAGGTTAGTGTTTTGGACCCAAAATTAGAAAAAAAAGCAAAATTTGATGATGGTAGAGTGATTAGCAGTAAATGGCAAATTTTTGATTTGTTGGATTTGGACGAGCGAAATTGATAGTAGGACCTCCCCGATGTGGTGGGATGGCAAATCCACCATCCCTCACAGGGGGGGGGGCAAAGGAGCACTAGTTTATGGGGTGTATGGCAGTGAAAACTAGCCCGGGTGGGTTAAGATATTGTGTGTAGGGATCTAGCGAAGATGACATTAGGTAACGTTAAGGTTAGTTAGTGACAAGGATACCTGTAGAGGGGACGCAGGTAGATTAGAGTGGATGATAATGACGAGGGAGCGCAATAGTTTAAAGGGACGACTGGGAAGCGCAAGTTTCAGAGGGGAGTAGTTAGATGAGATGATGCTGTGTGAGAACTGGACAGGTGTGTGGAGCAGTGTATGAGTAGTGAGTGTTGTGGATCAGCGCGAATGCGCTTGGGGGAGAGAAGGGTGCAGGCGGCACCAAGTATGAGAGCACAGGTGTGCAAGTACAGGTGTGTGGAATACATGGAGTATTGGAATGAGTGGTGTGGAGAGAGTTGGAGTAAGTGGTACGGAGTGGTGTGCATGGTGCGAAGGTGTGGATGGGGGAAGAGTGGACCCCTTTTCACGAGTACCCGGGGAGGGTAGTTTAAAGAATAGTTAGAAGGTATAGGTAAATTGTGGTTGGATATTGGCATTTGTGGTGCGGATGCAGAATGGTATTGTGGATGGGTGCATTGGTGTGGTGAAATTGGCTGGTCGTGTGGCCTGTTAGTATGAGTGTGAATGGTTGGGCACTCCGCCACTGTTAGATGTCGGCCAGGTGAGGCCGCAGGTGGGCTCTGGGAGCCGTTAGTGTCAGTGGGTGCCTGAGGATCCCGGGTGTGGATCGGGCAGCCCGTGCCAGAGAGGGCACTGAGGGGGTGAGAGTGCGAGAGGGCCTTCCCCAGTTAGTTAGGTTAGGGTGAGGAGCAGGTGAGCTCGGTAGGCAACAACAGTGGTGGAGGTGTGCAGGTGGGCGGACCAGCTGGGAGCGTCACACGACCCAGCCACCCAAATTGTGCGGGGGCACCGAGTGATGAATCGGGGGAGTGAGACCCCAACTTGAGAAGCACCACAGTTTGGTCAATGGGAATTGGTTTTTAGAACCCATAGTGTAAGTTGGCCAATGGATTGGCAGGGAAAGACCCCAGGTAATGTAAAGTTGTTAAAGTCATTTAGGAAATAGTTAGGATTGATGAACCTGTCGCACCATACGCAGCCACTTACCTGAGGTGATGATGATGACTCCACACCTGTGTTCCTTTGTTCTGTGTTGCAGGAAATGAGAATTGCTGTTTGGATTTGTGAGACGCATCACGACGTGGATAAGACATTGGGGTGATTCCATCTCTCCCTCCTTAGGAGGGACTGATGATGAATTGGTGATGGCAAATTTTGATGTTGAGTTGGAGATGGCAAATTTTGATGAGAGTTGGAAATGGCAAATTTGATTGGTTAGGAGGGAGAGAAGACGAATTTGGTTTATGGGAGGAACGGGGAAGACAGTAGGGACGTTTGTTGATGTGTAAAGTAGATGTTTATGGGTAGTGTTGTGTTTTGTGGATACAGTAAGGGGTAAGGGAGGGGCAATGTAGGTTACCTGGTGGGGGGGGGGGGGGGCGTACGGTAGGAACGTACCTGTCTCACCTGGTTCCCATGTGCCCCCAGTGTGCATTACCTAGTATTGCGTGCACTTTTGCGCCCTTACCACCTTACTCACTTGTCTTCTTTTGTCTCCCACCTCCGAGGATCTGGCTTTGGGGCAGAGAGAGAGGAGAGAGAGGTGCTGGCTCCGCAGTTGTGGGCCTGCACTTCCGCTGCTTGCTGCCTGGATCGATACACCATATGGACCGCAATTTTGGTGGCCGCCCACAATGGACCGCAGTTCTTTGGCGGTCAAGCACCACCCGTGGATGGACCTCTGGGTCAACGTGGCACCTATGCCATACAGGTGAACCACTTTTAGTTGGCCCCCCTGACGGCCACAATTTAGAAATGGACGCGGTTGGCGCCTTTCTTTATTTCTAAAGAAGCCAGAAGGCCAAGTGCACTCCATGAAGGCAAGACCAGCGGCAGAACATCGGCCGGCTGCGACACCACCGGTGACCATGGACACTTGATTGTGCATTTATTACTGAACACTTTATTGGTGCACCGGATGGTGCTGACTGTGCGTATGGGGTGGTGCTTTTGGTGCTTGGATGGGGTGCTCTGCATATTATTAAAGGCCGTAGGGCCACAGGGCACTCGTGGGTTGGTGTATCGATGCTGGCATGCGTGCTCTCTCTATGCATAACATCTGCATGTGTTCCTCAAAGACCAGGTCCTGGATCGTAGTGTAAATATCAGTGTAGTCTTGTGTAAATGATGCTCCCTACTGGCTGTATGTTTAGTTTGAGGATGCTTTCCGCGATTCGGTTATCCTGTGGGTGTGTTTCTGTTAGGAGAAGGGTGCAACGTCGCAGGGGGACATATTTACTCATTTGTGAACATCTGTAAAACTGTCGCACTCAGGGTTGAGTTAATAGTAGAGGGAACTACATCTGAGTGCCACACTAAAGTAGGTAAAAATTTATCGGGTCGGGACGCCCCGAGGTAGAGAAGGGTGCAATGTTGCGGATATGGGATTTACATCCATCCATATCCGCTTGTAAATATTCCCCTATTTCCTCAATACTTCCCAACTATCCCCAATTCCCCCATTCCCTAGTCCCATTTTCTGTAAACAACACTCTGTAGACCCGACCTCCCCCTATTTCCCCCATTAAATGTCGCATCCAGGTCCACCGCATCTCATGTAAGACAACTATAGGACATCTTGCTAGTTATTCTTAGTCTATGTCAGTTAAGGACTCGTTTCCATTAATTCTGACTCTTCCTTGCACCAGAATGTGATCGTATGGCACCGTTAGGAAGTTTAGGACCTCCCAATTCCTCCCCGCAGCTCTTCCTCACGGTTCAGCAACAACAACAACAACAACAACGGCGGCGGCGCGGGGAGTGTGCGTCCTCACTCCGGCTTGGTTGGTAGGGGGTGTTGGGAGTGCACCAGGCCTTTCCAACGAGCCGCCATCGAGCATGTGCTCGACGGGGTTACCAAGTAGGGGCTCGCTGTCAGCTCCTCGTCAAGGGCGGAGCCCGGTAACCCCCGCACCCAATAGAAGCGGCGGACCGGTCCCATCTGGGGCGGAGCCCACGAGCCGAGGGCGTGTGACTCCCCGCTGAGCATGCGCAGGAAGAGGGAGGTGACGTCAGATGCGCGCTGAGCTTGGAGAGAGAAGGACGCCACCTCCGAGCGCTGTGACACCTCCCCGCATCTCTGGACTGGACCGTGCTTTATCCTGTCCCTGAGCCAAGGTGCACCTTGTGCTATCGACTGCCTGTCCTTCCCTGCCATCAATCCCTGTGTAAGTCAGTCTTGTTCCGTTTGTCTGTGGTCTGTCTGGGATAGATAAGATTGTATCTAAGTGCCTATCTCTTCTGTGTCTTTTACCTCACTCTACCTTGTAATCTACCCCTTTTCTCCACCACTAATTATATCCTCCTCCGGAGGTCTTGAGAACTGTACCCCCTTGCGTCGTTTCATTTATCCCAGTCGTTGTGTCCTTTCCATCATTGATTTAGCGTAGCGCGATTTGGCCAACGTTCGAGTGGAATCGGGTGAGTTGGGGGTAATCGGGTAAACTGTGCGAACACGGCGGCCATTCCGCTCGGTCAAGCAACATCTTAAGCCGTGTCCGTAACAATAGTCCCTTTTTTTTCTTCTAAAGAACAAAAACAGCACGTTTAAGAAACTTCATTTTACTGCAAGTGCTACACACCAAAACATCCTTCACCAAAGAAAAAAAAACTTTCAAAATCTTTTTTTCCCCCCCATCACCCATGATACAATGCCACGGTAATGGATGCAATCATTGTGGTTGTTACACACAGCACCACATGGCTTACAGGTAACCATATTGTAACATTTAACCCTGACTTTTCACCTAGTGCAAAGTGTGGAAAAACATTGAACTGCTGCAGGAAGTTCGTTCAACAGCGGGTCAAAATGCTCAATGACTACCCACAAATACCGTCTTGTACGTGCAATATCCCCAAGTTCAATGACTTGCTTGGCAATTACATTGGGGATATCAAAATTGTGGAGCACTAGAGGCTTCAGTGATGGCTAGCTACCAAGTATGAGGAAAAAAGACTCAAACATTTGTCAAATCTTCCATGCCAAACTTGGCTTCTTCATGTCGTACTATAACAAAACGACATCAGGATGCAATGACAAGATTCACACCCTCAGCCATTTCATCCCCAACATCACCACAAAGAGCGGTCTGCACCATGGAGGTGAAACTATCACCTTAACGGCAAGATAAAGTGATTAATCTTTTATTTGCAAAGAGGATTTAAAACAAACTAGTCATCCCTTCGATATTGGCAGAGGGATTAAATCTTGATGCAAAGGCAAGTTGTATCCAGATGAGGACGAGGAATTATTACAGTCAATTATGCCCTTGTAATACCGCTAAAGTGTGCGATTCCCTACGACTGCTCTGCCCTCAAGGGGTGCGGCATCCCGACCAGGAGGATGCCCTTCTCGGAATCACCACCGTTTAAATGGACACATGCAGACTCCATCTGCCGCTTGTACTCTTCGACGTGAGCACCAATAACAGGCCTGTTGAGCTCCTTGAAACGCTGGAGGGTGGGACCGAGAAGATTAAGGGGCTGTGTGGGTTAATATATATATATAAAAAGTGATCACTGATATATATATATATATATAAACACTGGGGAAAAAAAAGAAATATATATAGATCAGAACATTGATGTACTGAAATACGAGGGTGGGGAGGGGATAGTCAGGTTCACTA